>NC_092872.1:269018753-269322087 GCF_028372415.1 Notamacropus eugenii
CTTTGTAGTCTGATTTCCTCAGTTGCCCCATTGGAGCAATATCCCAGATAGATTTTTGACTAAACCTGAAGGTTTTTCATGAGTCTCAAATTTGTATGTGTGTAAAGCAAGAGTAAATAACTAAGAGAAGGCCTAAGGACTACATGGGCATCAATCAGTGGGCACTTATTTATTTTTAATGATTTCTTATTGATTGCATGAGTTTTTAACATTACCTTGAACTGTCTCTTCTAACGATGAATAAAAGAGAAAGAGATGGGGGTGGGGAGGGGAAGATAGGTTAGTAAAGCAACATCAACCAGATGTGACAGCATGTGCAATTCAGGGGGTATTTATTAAGCTCTTGCAACGTGCCAGGAACTGAATGGGGGCTAGAGATGCCAAGGTAGAAAGGAAGCAGTTCTTGTCCTCGAGGAGCTTGTGTGCTGGCCAGTAAACAAAATATGCATATGTCAATATAGACAAAATAAAAGCAAGGTAATATCTGGATGGAAACATTGGCCGGGGGAAGGAGACAACAGGGAAGGCTTTGTCTAAAGGTATCCAAAACATATCCAAGAATCCACGTCAATGTGCAGTTGACTAGGTAGATTTTCCTTGGAGGGTTTACAGAAAGTCTTGAACAACAACTATTATTATTACATATAATATAATATATATTAATATTTCATTATAAATGTATAATATACGAAACACCAACAATAACTAACATTTATTTAATATTTTCAAGTTTGCAAAACACATTACAAATATTATCTCATTTACAAATATCACAGCAATTCTGAGTGGTAGGTGCTGTTATTATCCTCAATTTTAAAATGGGAAAACTGAGGCAGACAGAGGTAAAATGACTTCCCTGAGGTCACACAGTTAAGTTTGGAGGCTGAGTTTGAGTTCAGATCTTCTCGATTATCACCCTGGTGTTCAATCCAATGCTCCATGATAAAAGTAGAGGTATGGGTTGTCAACTAGATGATCTGCTCCATTGGATGAGATCATGTACACATTGAAATATTGTCTTGATTAAATATTCATTTTGGCTGAATCATTTGCTGCACTGATGACCACAGGGTCATTGATTAAAAAGCCGGAAGGGACCTGAGTGGTCATTTAGTACAACCTCCTCATATTTCAGATGAGGAAACTGAGACCCAGAGGGGTTCATGGTCTTGCCCAAGGCCAAATACGTTGTGTCAGAGGTTGGATTTGAGACCAGTTGCTCTGGCACCAGATTCAGTGTTCTTCCACTACTCCTGTGAAACGTCTTACCTGTTCATTTGTACCCTCAATCTAGTTTTTCAGAGGTTGAACTTATTCAACTTTGCTCTCTTGTTAAATATGTACTTTCATGTTGAATCATTAGTATTCTTTTTTTTCCACTTTAAAATTTGTTGCTAAGGAAGGGGGATAAGTGCCTTCTAATCATTTTGTCCTACAATTTGTTTATTGGAAGAAATAGATTTTTACTGGTATCTTTTGGTTCTATATCATCTACATTTTCTACTGTATCATTCCAGGAATAATTTAGCCTGACCTCCTTATTTTACATGAAGCCTCTACCCCTTGTGTTTCCAGAGAGAGAGAGAGAGAGTGCTTCATCACAGGCTCCTGGTTAAGTCTAGGTCTCTGAATCACTGGTTCCTTTTTGCCTTTCCATATTTGTTATTCTGTCATTTTAGTCATTTCTGACTCTTTGTGACCCCAAATGGAGTTTCCTTGGCAAAGATACTGGAACAGTTTGCCATTTCTTTCTCTACCTCATTTTACAGATGAGGAAATGGAGGCAAACAGGGCTAAGTGACTTGCCCAGTGTCACTCTGCTAGTTAGTGTCTGAGGCAAGATTTAAACTCAGTTTATAGTGGATAGAGTAGTGAGCCCAGAATCAGAAAGATTTCTCTTCCTGAGTTCAAATTTGGTCTCAGACATTTACTAACTGTGTGACCCTGGGCAAGTCACTTACCTCTACTTGTCTTGGTTTCTTAATCTGTAAAATGAATGGCAAACCACTCCAGTATCTTTTCCAAGAAAATCCTACTCCCCAGTTTTATAACTTCTTGTTTCCATCATCTTTCAGTCCTTCTGGCTCAGAAAAGCTATACTTCCCATCAACCCTTGCCAGTAAAAGGCTACATACAGATGAGTAACTCAAATGTCAGAGAGGTGAAGGACCTTGGGAGAAGAGGTAGGTAGGACACACAGATAGTGAAATGTAATTACTTAGAGGACTTGGATGATTTCATTTTTATTTTTGTATTCTTAGGTATCTAGCACAAAGGGTTATACAGAAGTCATGTAATAAATATTTAATTGAACAGTTGGGATATGACCTGGGATCTTTTTCTTCCCAAGGAAGTACTTTTTCAACAAGAGAGAAAGAGAGAGAGAGAGGGAGGGAGGGAGGGAGGGAGGGAGGGAGAGAGAGAGAGAGAGAGAGAGAGAGAGAGAGAGAGAGAGAGAGAGAGAGAGAGAGAGAGAGAGAGAATATAATATATCACTAGGCTTTAATGTTTTTCTCTCTATGGTTCTCCTCTTTTCAGTGACAATAATCATGTTGAAAAAAAAGTCTGTCCTAGGTTCTGCTGGTATTTTGCTAGATTTTTAAGAGCAGCAGATTTTCTTTGAGGGCAGAAGAAGGGGTTAGAAGATAGTATATTTCCTTTTCCTGAATAGATTCTTCAACTTTTGTGACAACAATAATGATAAAAATCCTGAGTTTTTCAAATGTCATAGCTAATGCCTTGCTAATGCCTAAATTTTTAATAGTTCAGAAAGTTCAATTGACTGTATTTTTAAAAATTATTTTAAAATTTCTATTGATGCCTTTTAAAAATATCACATTCATTTCTGAATATATTGATCTTCCTTGAAACTTAATCCTGTATAATTATAATATTTAAGAATTGAGGAAATGTACCTTCCTCCCTTTATTGCAGAGATGGGATACTATAGATATGAAGTATTTGATTTACTGACAGGTACAATTGATAGTCTGATTTTTTGAAACAATTTCTATTTTCTCTTTTAAAAATTGTTTTTATTTATTTTAGCATTAATTTTTGCAAGATTTTGAGTTCCAAATTTTTCTTCCTCCCCTCCCCTCTTCTAAAAATGGTAGATAGTTTGATATAGTTTATAAATATGCTGTCATATATTAGCATATTTCCATATTCATCATGGTTGTGGAAGAAGAAACAGATCAAAAGGCAAAAAAAAAAAAGTGAGAAACAATAAAATAAGTGAAAAAAATATGCTTTGATCTATATTCAGAGTCCATCAGTCATTTATCTGGAAATGAATACCATTTTCCTTCATGAGTGCTTTGTACTTGTCTTGGATCGTGTTGAGAAAAGCTGAGTCATTCATAGTTGATTATCACATGATGTTGCTGACAGGGTGTACAGTGTTTTCCTGGCTCCACTCACTTCGCTTTGCACCAGTCTGCACAAGTCTTTCCAGGTTTTTCCAAAATGTGCCTGTTCACCATTTCCAATTGCACAACAGTATTCCACCACATTCACACACTACAGCTTGCTCAGCCACTCCCCAATTGATGGGCATCCCCCCAACTTCCTACACCTTACAGTCATGAACAGGGCTGCCACAAATGCTCCCCAAGACCTCTCTGGGACACAGACCCAACAGTGGCATCACAGGATCAAAGGCCAAGTGCAGTTTGGTTGCCCCTCAGGCAGAGTTCCAAACTGCTACTCAGAATGACTGGATCAGTTCTCAGTTCCACCAACAGTGCACCAGTGTCCCAATTTTCCCATATCCTCTCCAACACTTATTCTCCTCCCTTGTCACATCAACCAATCTAATAGGTGTAAGGTGGTACCTCAGAGTTGCTTCAATTCACATTTTTACCATCAAAACTGATTTAGAATACTTCTTCATATACCTATAGATTAGCTTTGGTTTCTTCATTGAAAAACTGCCTGTTTGTTTCCTCTGACCATTCATCAACTGGGAAATGGCTTGTATGCTCATAAATTTGACTGAGGTCTCTACATATTTGAAAAATGAGGTCTTTCTCAGAGTCACTTGCAGTAGATTGTTTCTCAACTCTCTGCTTTCCTTCTGATCTTGATTGCATTGGTTTTATTTGTACAAAATTTGTACAAAATTTAATATGATCAAATAATAATGATCAAAATGATTTCTTTTGCATTTTTTATTGCTTTCAAACTTTTGTTTGGTCATGAATTCTTCCTCTCCCCATAGTTCTGATGGGTAGACTATTCCTTGCTCTTCTGATTTGATTCCTTCATTGTCTATGGTACCTTTTAGCAAGATGTAGTTTCCTGCATCCTACATCTACAACGACTCAGTGCTGATGGAGCCACATTGATTAGTGATAAGAACATGATCCTAGAGAGACGGGCTGAACACTTCCAGTGTTCTCAACAGAGCATCATCAATTAATGCTGAGGCCATTGACCGTTTATCTCAGGTTCAAATCAATCCCTCCTTAGCTGAACTTCCAACTGAAGAAGAGATTTTGAGGGCCATTAGGCTCCTTTCATGTGGCAAAGCACCTGGTGTTGATTTTATTACAGCTGAGATTTACAAGGTAGGGGGACCAATGTTCATGCCAAAGCTGACTGAAATTTTCCAGGTTATATGACAAGAGGAAGTTATCCCCCAGGAGTTCAAGGATGCCTCCATTGTCCATCTCTGTAAAGGTAAAGGGAATAGATTGTCCTGCGACAATCACAGGGGGATCTCTCTCTTTGTCATTGCTGGCAAAATTCTTGCTAGAGTCTTCTTTAATAGGCTGATCTTTTACCTGGAAGATGGCCATATACCTGAGAGCCAGTGTGACTTCAGAAAGGGTCGAGGAACAGTCAATATGGTGTTTCCTGCCCAACAACTCCAGGAGAAATACTAGGACCAGAACAGAGGTCTGTACACAACATTTGTAGATCTGACAAAGGCATTTGATACTGTTAATCATGAGGGCTTATGGAAAATTATGTCAAAATTTGGTTTCCTGGAGAAGTTCCTCAATATTGTACGTCAATTTCATGATGGCATGTTTGCCCAGGTTCTGGATAATGGACAATGCTCTCATGCCTTCCCAGTCATCAGTGGAGTGAAACAGGACTGTGTGCTTGCTCCCATGCTTTTTTAGCATGATGTTTTCAGCCATGTTGACAAATGCTTTCAATGAGGATGAACACAACATCAAGATCAAGTACCATACTGATGGTAAGTTCTTCAATTTGAAAAGGCTACAAGCAAAGACCAAAGTGAAGGGAGTGCTGGTGCATGATTTTCTGTTTGCACATGATTGTGCACTCAGTGCAGTCTGTGAAACTGAGATGCAACAAAGTATGGATCAATTCTCTGCTACCTGTGCTAATTTTGGCCTAATAATTAACACCAAGAAAACACAAGAGCTCCATCAGCCACCACCACACTGTCCACACATGGAACCATCATTTACAACAAATGGAGAAGTTTTGAATGCTGTGGATAAGTTCACTTATCTTGGTAGTGTAGTTTCCAGGGATGTACACATTGACAATGAGGTTGAGGCACGCATTGCCAGAGCTAGCTCAGTGTTTGGGAGGCTCTGAAGAAAAGTTTGGGAGAGAAGAGGTATTAGACTGACTACCTAACTGAAGGTCTACAGAGCCATTGTGCTGATCTCATTGTTATATGCTTGTGAAACATGGACAGTCTACTAGCACCATGCCAGGAAATTGAATAGCTTCTATTTGAATTGTCTTAGGAAGATTCTGAGGATCACCTGGCAGGATAAGGTACCCAACACTAAAGTCCTTGCTCAAGGTGAGCTGCCAAGTATTCAAACTATGCTTCAGAGAATGCAACTCCAATGGGCTGGCCATATTTTTCAAATGCAAAATATACGTTTACCAAAAAGACTATTTTGATAAGGTAGATATGATAGATCTTTGGAGAAAATTAAATGGGAATAGAAAGGAATATACCTTTTTCTCAGCGGTACATGGAACATTTACAAAAATTGACCATGTACTAGGACATAAAAATCTCACAATCCAGTGCAGAAAGGTAGAGATAATCAATGCATCCTTTTCAGATCATAATGCATTAAAAATTACATGTAATAAAAGGCCATGGAAAGAGAAACCAAAAATCAATTGGAAACTAAATAATCTAATTCTAAAGAAGGATTGGGTTAAAGAAGAAATCATAGAAACAATCAACAACTTCATTCAAGAGAATGACAATAGTGAGACAACGTACCAAAACTTATGGGACACTGCAAAAGCAGTTATTAGGGGAAGTTTTATATCTCTGAATGCTTACATAAATAAAATAGAGAAAGAGGAGATCAATGACTTAGGCTTGCAGTTGAAAAAGCTAGAAAAAGAACAAATTGAAAATCCCCAAGTAAATACCAAATTAGAAATACTGAAAACCAAAGGAGAGATTAATAAAATTGAAATAAAGAAAACTATTGAATTAATAAATAAAACCAATAGTTGGTTTTATGAAAAAACTAATAAAATTGATAAACCTTTGGTTAATCTGATCAAAAAAAAGAAAGAAGAAAACCAAATTACTAACATTAAAAATGAAAGGGGTGAACTCACCTCCAATGAGGAGGAAATTAAAACAATAATTAGAAACTACTTTGCCCAACTTTATGCCCACAAATTCGATAATCTAAACGAGATGGATGAATATTTTAAAAAATACAAATTGCCCAGATTAACAGAAGAGGAAGTTGAATACTTAAACAACCCCATCTCAGAAAAAGAAATTGAACAAGCCATCAATGAACTCCCTAGGAAAAAATCTCCAGGGCCAGATGGATTCACAAGTGAATTCTATCAAACATTTAAAGAACAGTTAATTCCAATACTACATACACTATTCTTGAAAATTGGGGAAGAAGGAGTCCTCCCAAATTCTTTCTATGATACAAATATGGTTTTGATACCCAAACCAGGAAGAGACAAAACAGAGAAAGAAAATTATAGACCAATTTCCCTAATGAATATAGATGCAAAAATTTTAAATAAGATTTTAGCAAAACGAATACAGCATCTTATCACGAGATTAATACATTATGATCAGGTAGGATTCATACCAGGACTACAGGGCTGGTTCAATATTAGGAAAACTATTAGCATTATCGACCACATCAACAACAAAGCTAACAAAAACCACATGATTATCTCAATAGATGCAGAAAAAGCTTTTGACAAAATACAACATCCATTCCTACTAAAAACATTGGAGAACGTAGGAATAAAGGGAACTTTCCATAAAATAATAAGCAGTATCTATCTAAAACCTTCAGCAAGCATTATATGCAATGGGGATAAGCTAGATGCATTCCCAATAAGATCAGGGGTGAAACAAGGTTGTCCATTATCACCACTATTATTCAATATGGTACTAGAAATGTTAGCTGTAGCAATTAGACAAGATAAAGATATTCAAGGGATTAGAATAGCCAAAGAAGAAACTAAGTTATCACTCTTTGCAGATGATATGATGATTTACCTAGAGAATCCCAGAGATTCAAGTAAAAAATTACTTGAATTAATAAACAACTTTGGCAAAGTTGCAGGGTACAAAATAAACCCACACAAATCCTCTGCATTCCTATATATTAGCAACAAAGTTCAACAGCAAGAGATAGAAAGAGAAATCCCATTTAAAGTTAGGGTAGACAGTATAAAATACTTAGGAGTCTACCTGCCAAAACAAACCCAGGGACTATATGAACACAATTACAAGACACTTTTTGCACAAATAAAGTCAGATTTAAGTAAGTGGAAAAACATTAGTTGCTCATGGGTAGGCCGTGCTAATATAATAAAAATGACAATTCTACCCAAATTAATATACTTATTTAGTGCCATACCAATTAAACTATCAGACAATTACTTTCTAGAGCTGGATAAAATAATATCAAAATTCATTTGGAAAAACAAAAGGTCCAGAATATCAAAGGGACTAATGAAAAGAAATGCTTGGGAAGGTGGCCTAGCGCTACCAGACCTTAAACTGTACTATAAAGCAGCAATTATCAAAACCACTTGGTATTGGCTAAGAAACAGAGAGGTAGACAAGTGGAATAGACTTGGCACTCAAGATGAAGTAGGCAAGGAATATAGCAACCTTCTGTTTGATAAACCCAAGGACCCCAGCTTCTGGGATAAGAACTCATTGTTTGACAAAAATTGCTGGGAAAACTGGATAACAGTGTGGCGGAAATTAGGCATAGACCCATACCTGACACCGTACACAAGAATAAAGTCCAAATGGGTACATGATTTAGGTATAAAGATTGATACCATGAATAAACTGGAGAAGCAAGGAATAGTGTATTTATCAGATCTATGGAGAAGGGAAGAATTCTTTACTAAAGAAGAGATAGAATGCATTATGAAATGCAAAATGGATAACTTTGAGTACATTAAACTGAGAAGTTTTTGCACAACCAAACCCAATGCAACCAAAATCCGGAGGGATGTAGTAAATTGGGAAAAAATTTTTACAGCTAAGCTCGGGGATAAAGGCCTCATTTCTAGAATATATAGAGAACTGACCCAAATGTATAATCATACAAGTCATTCCCCAATTGATAAATGGTCAAAGGATATGAACAGGCAATTTTCAGAGGAAGAAATTAAAGCTATCTATAATCATATGAAAAAATGCTCTAAATCACTATTGGTTAGAGAGATGCAAATCAAAACAACTCTGAGGTACCACATCACACCTATAAGATTGGCAAACATGACAGAACAAGAAAATGATAAATGCTGGAGAGGATGTGGGAGAGTTGGAACACTAATTCATTGTTGGTGGAGCTGTGAGCGCATCCAACCATTCTGGAGAGCAATTTGGAACTATGCCCAAAGGGCTACAAAAATGTGCATACCCTTTGACCCAGCAATATCGCTACTAGGACTATATCCCCAAGAGATCATAAAAATGGGAAAGGGTCCCACATGTACAAAAATATTTATAGCAGCACTCTATGTAGTTGCCAAAAACTGGAAGTCAAGGGGATGTCCATCAATTGGGGAATGGCTGAATAAATTATGGTATATGAATGTAATGGAGTACTATTGTGCCATAAGAAATGATGAACAAGAAGACTTCAGAGAGGCCTGGAAGGACTTATATGACCTGATGCTGAGTGAAAGGAGCAGAACCAGGAGAACTTTATGCACAGCAACAACCACAGTGTGTGAGAGTTTTTTCTGGTAGACTTAGATTTTTGTAATAACACAAGAACTTCTGAAAAAAAAAAACAATCCCAATGGTGGACCTCAAGGCAAAAAGCCTTCCACACTCAGAGAGAGAAATATGGAAGTCACTCACATAATGTAGCAGATCATGTTTGTGTATGTGTATCTGTTTGTGTATCATGTTCTGATTTGTTATACGGATTCTTTCATTTATCTTAGTCTGACTACACAGCATGACGATAGTGAAAATATACTCAATAGGAAAGTTTATGTAGAATCTATACAGAATTGTATGCAGTCGTGGGGAGGGAGGGAGGTAGTGGGGGGTGGGTGGAGAGGGATAAAATCGCAATTGTATGGCAGTGATTGTTAAACATTAAAAAAAATAAAAAAATTAATTAAAAAAAAAAAAAAACAAAAACAAAAAGACTATTTTATGGAGAACTTGCATGGGGCAGGCCGATCACATGGTGGCCAGAAGAAATGGTACAAGGACACTTTCAAGGTCTCTCTCAAAAACTTTGGATTTGATTGTGCAATATGGGAGACACTGGCGCAGGATCACTCAGCATGGTGTGCTCACATCAGAAAGGGTACTGGGCTCTTTGAGAAGAGCAGAATTGAGACAGCACAAAGGAAATGCAGGATGTGCAAATTTTGGATATCCACACCAAATATTCACAGAGACTAACTGTGCCCAACCTGTGGTAGAGCATTCCAAACTCATATTGGTCTGATCAGCCACAGTTGGACACACTGAAATTTTACTTTATCATGGTGATGTCATTTTGGTCCTCTTTGGAGATAAAGGACAACAACCAACCACTTTCCTTCCTCATCTCTTTTAATTAGGTCTATTTTTTTTGCTTTTACTTTGTCTAAGATCAGGATTATGACCCCTGCTTTTTTTTTTTTTTACTTCAACTGAAGTATAATAGATTTTGCTCCAACCCTTTACCTTTACTCTATGTGTTCCCCTCTGCTTCAAATGTGTTTCTTATAAACAACATATTGTAGAATTCTGGATTTTGATCCTCTCTGCTGTCTCCTTTCATTTTATGGGAGAGTTCATCCCATTCACATTCACAGTTATGATTATTATCTGTGTATTTTCCTCCATCTTCTTCTTTCTCCTGCTTGTTCTCTCTCTCCTTTCATCCTTTCCCACATCACCAGTGTTTTGTTTCTGTCTACCACCTCCCCTGATCTGCCCTCTCTTCTCTCAGTCCCCACACCCCCTTTTACTTAATCTCCTCCCCTCCTATTTCCCTGTTGGGTAAAATAGATTTTTATATTCATCTTATTGTGTATATTATTCCCTCTTTGAGCCAATACTGATAAGAACAAGGATCAAGCAATGCCCATTGATCCCCCCACCCTTTCTTCCCTTCCACTGTCTCACCCCTTCATGTGAGATAATTTACCCCATTCTATCTCTCCCTTTCTTCTGCTCACATTGTACTCTTTCTCATCCCCTAATTCTTTGTATGTTATTCTCTCAAATATACCTTATATCCATACCCACTGTCTATATATATTCTTTCTATTTGTACTGTTAGTGATACAGTTTTTAAGATTTACAAGCAACCTTTTCTCCTATAGAGGTATAAACACTTTAGCTCTATTGAATCCCTTATGTTTTCTTTTCTCTTTTTACCTGTTTATGCTTCTCTTGTGTCTTGATATTGGAGGTCACATTTTTGTTTTGTTCTGGTCTTCTCCTTATGAAGGCTTGAAATCCTTCTACCTCATAAAAAACCATTTTCCCCTGGATGTATTATCCTTTATTTTGCCAGCTAAGTGATTTTTGGTTGTAGTCTTAGCTCCTTTGCCCTTCAGAATATCATGTTCCATGATGTCTGATCCTTTAATGTTGCTGCTGCTGAGTCCTGTGTGATCCTGATTGGACTCTGATATTTGAATTGTTTCTTTCTGGTCATTTTTGTATTATTTTTAACTTGACCTGACAGTCCTGAAATTTGGCTATACCACTCTTTGAGGTTATTTTGGGATCTCTTTCCTGAAGCAATTGGTGGATTCTTTCATTGCCTATTTTGCACTCTGGTTCCAGGACATCAGAACAGCTTTCCTTGATAATTTCTTGAAAGATGCTGTCCAGGTCCTCCTTTTGATTATGGCTTTCAGTCCAATGATTCTAATATTGTCTCTCTAGGATCTATTTTCCAGATTAGTTGTTTTTTTCATGAAGTATTTTGCATTTTCTTCCATTGTTTCATTCTTTTTAATTTGTTTGATTGATCCATGATGTCTTCTAGAGTCATTAGAATCTACTTGTCCAATTCTAACTTTTAAGGTGTTGTTTTCCTCAATTAGCTTTTGTACTTTCCTGTCCATTTGGCCAATTGTACCCTTTAAGGAGTTGTTTTCTTCAGTGGATTTTTGTATCTCCTTGTCTATTTTGCCTATTCTACTTTTTAAGCAAGTTTCCAGGTTGTTGAATCTTCTTTTCACAATTCTTTTGCATCACTCTCATTTCTTTTCCCTATTTTTCTTCTACCTTTCTTATATGATTTTTACGCTCCTTTTCGAGCTCTTCCATGAGTTCTTTCTGGGCTTGAGGTGACCATCCCATTTTTCTTTGGGGTTTTGCCCATAAGTGTTTTGACATTGTTGACCTCTTCTGAGTTTGTGTCTTGGTCTTCCCTGTCACCATAATAACTTCCTAGAGTCAGATTTTTCTTTTGTTGTTTTTTGCTCTTCTCTTTTTTTTGGGGGGGGGGAGGGTCTACTCTCCCTTTTCACTCGCTCTCCCTATCCTTGGAATACTCTCCTTTTTCATCTCTACCTCCTGGTTTCTTTTAGAATTTAGCTTAAATCCCACCTTCTGTAAGAGCCTGTCATTGTTGTGTCCTCCAACTGAAATTACCTCCTATTTATACTGTATATATCTTGTATGTATGTGTCTTCCCCATCAGAATATGAACCCTTTCAGGACAAAGACTGACTTTGCTTTTACTTATGCCTGGCACATAGTATGTGTTTAATGAGTGCCTGTTGATTATCTGACTTATACAAAACATTGCTCCAAGTCACTAATAATAAGATAAATGCAAGTCAGAGCAACTCTGAAGTTTCCCCTCATGCCCGGAGAATTGGTAGAGATGACCAAATATGGGAGTGATTGCAGAAAGGGAAGAATATTTGGTAGAGCTGTGAGTAGGTCCAACAGTTCTGAAAATAATAGGGAATTATGGACCAAAAGTCATTGAAATGCCCATGTTTGTTGACTCAAAGACCCTATTTCTAGGCATATACCCCAAGGAGGTCCAATATTCTAAGGAAGACCCCATTTATACCAATATTTTGTTATAAATACCAATATTATACCACACCACTTTTTGGAATATCAAATAACTGGAAAGCAGATTGCCACCAAGAAATGACTAAACAAATGTTGGCTCATGGATTTGGTGGAACATCATTGCACTCTAACCCATAATGAACTTAAAGAATTCCAGGAAGCATGAGAAGACTTAACGCAAAGTAGAATAAGCAGAAACATGAAAACAATACACACAGCGACCACAACAATGTGAATAAAAAATTAAAACAAATTGACTCAATGCTGGACAAATCAATCATAAGCTTGACCTCCAAGAAGAAAGCAAAAAGTGTGCCTCATCCCCTTCATTACAAAGATAAGACACCGTGGGTGAGAAGCGTTGTATGTTCTGTTTGACTCAGGTTAATGGTATTGTCAGTACTGTTCTGTTCCCCACTCCTTCTCATTTTATTTCTTCACTAAAGAGCATATTTCTCTAGGTAGGGGAGGAATATATGCACAAACAAAAGATAAAAAAATTAAGCTGTCAACAACAGCCAATAAAAATAAAAGTTATTTCTTGCCATTCCATTTAGGATATTTCAAATTTGATTTTGGTTTTGGGGGAGAGAGACACTTGGCATTCAGTCTAAATTTAGCTGTCTTATAGTATACTGGATAATGGATAGTATATGTTATATATATATTTATATAATATACTTCGTATGCTTACTAATGTCTTCTGGGCAGCTTGGTGGTGCCATAGAGCATAAAGCACTGGACCAGGAGTCAGGAAGATTCATTTTCCTGAGTTCAAATCCTTCCTCAGACATTTACTAGCTGTGTGACCCTGGGCAAGTCACTTAACCCTGTTTGCCTCAGTTTCTTCATCTGTAAAATGAGCTGGAGAAGAAAATTGTGAAACCTTCCAGGATCTTTGCCAAGAAACCTCAAATGGGGTCATGAAGAGGCAGACAAGACTGAAAAAATGTGTCAGTAATATGAATGTCTTCTAGTGAAATAATTATAGGCTGTCCCTCTTCTACCACAGGCAATCTCCCTCACCCCATCTCTGGCTTACTTCTACTCCAATTTTTTGATACTGCATAAACTTCCTGAAAAAATACTTAAATTCTACTGCCAGGTAAAGTGTATTCCTCAAAACAAATTAAAACCACTCCTAAGAATGATTAGACAATCTCTAGCACTCTCCTGATGTCTTTTGTCTACAAGTCATTTTATTTGATTTAAGTAAAGGAGGCTTTCTTAGTGTAGATGATAAAGTGTTTAATTTTTCCTAGGGTTTGTTTCTGATAAATAAAAGTTCAGTGAATGTCGCACTATTTGGAGACAGATCTCTATGAAGTCTAGCTGTGCAAGTTTCTGAGATCCGTAATCTCAGAAAGACAGTGTTGTTTTCTTCCCATCCTGAGACAGACTAGTACTATCATGAGTTCTGGACAAAGCTCAGCAAGACTGGGGAGTTCAGATTTGATTTGATGTTGGTTTTCAGGGAAGAGACACTCAGCAGTTAATCTGAATGGAGGGGAGAGAGAGAGAGAGAGAGAGAGAGAGAGAGAGAGAGAGAGACAGAGACAGAGACAGAGACACAGAGAGAGAGACAGAGACAGAGAGACAGAGAGACAGACAGAGACAGACAGAGACAAAGAGACAGACAGAGAGAGAGAGAGACAGAGAGAGAGAGAGAGAGAGAGAGAGAGAGAGAGAGAGAGAGAGAGAAGAGAGAAATGAGAAAGACAAATGATGAGAGATGAGAGAGACAAACAGAAAGATATAGGGAGTTCCAATTGATAATGGGAATCAAGAGAGTCTCCCATTCTGGCTCCTGAGAGCGGAGCACTGGCACTCCTCCAAAGTGCTAGAACAATATCCTTCTGGAGTAAGAAGACCTGTCCTGGGTTGAGTCCTGTGCTGGGATATCTATTAATTGTGACCCTGGACAAGTTATTTCAGCTTTCTGAGCCTTGGTTTCCCCATCTATCAAATGAACATCATAATCCTTCACAGAGTTATTGTAAAAACCCAATGAAATGATGTATGTAACAGGCATCTTAATCCATGAAGTTTATAAAAAGGCAACTGCTATCATTGTCACATTTCCTTGCCCTACCCTTCTGCTTTATGGGATAATCTCGGCGAATCCATGCTTCTTGTGTCACTACATGGGTCTTACCGTTTCAATCTCTTACCCATATGGTGGAGACACTGGAGAATTTTCTCATGTTGTAGTTATGTTAGATCATGGTGTATTTAACCGTCTGATTGGACAACTGGACCTGGGAGCTTTTTCTATAGGAAGTTATTGGTAGGCCATCCTCAAGTCTCTTGGAAAAAACTTTTTTGAAGAATTTTTCTTTGGTCGTAGGTTGGAGATCATATGCAAAATTCTATTCCAGGTATTTGTAGCAAATTTAGAAGAGTTTTCATTAAAAAATTAATTTGATGTGCCAGAATAGAAATATTCTAAGGGTTAACTATAACAATAGGGAATAGACTTGAAGTTTCATTGCTGAATGGATCTCTCAGATGAGGAAATTCCATGTTGCTACCCTTCTCTGCAAATGCACAGCTTTAAGAAGCCCCTGAGAATATAAGTTATCTTCCTAGGGCAGCAGGGCTACTTATTTAGTACATGCCACATATGGGATGTGAATCCCACCTCTGGGATATACTAGCTGACGTCTTGCCTCTAAGACCAACTTTCTGGTCATTACACCAAAAGCTTAAAAAAAAATACTACTTTTCACACTCATTGGTGTGGGGAACATTAACTATGTTGACTCTGTAATGAAAATGAAAGCATCCAATCTCCAATTCATCCTTTATGCAGCTGCTAAAATAATCCTCTTAATCCACAGGCCTGGCTGACCATGTCATTCCATGATTCAAAACCTTCAAGGACTTCCTGCTACTGGTAGTTTAAAATAAGCTTCACAACTCAGCATTTAAAACCTTTCCCAGACTGGTCCCAACTGACTTCGCCAGCCTCATTCGCATTGTTCCTCACCCACCCCTAGGTCTGTGGAGGCAGCTGGGGAAAGGACACCATTCTTCAGCTACTCAGCCCCACAACCTGGGAGTCATCCTTGACTCTCCTTGAGAAACTGACCTCCTACTGGGAAAGACAACATGTGCACATATAAGAGTATACACAATATTTACCAAACAGATATAGGTGGGCCCTTGAAGGGAGGGGAGAGTCCTCAAAGTTGGAGACATCAGGGAAGGCTTTACATAGAAGACAGCAATCAGGTGTTGAAGGGGGACCAAGAGAGGGACGTGAGGAGAGGGGGCACCCCAGGCTTGGGGGTCAACATCTGAAAAAGCACAGAGGAGAGATGGGGTGTTGTATGTGTGTAAAACAGTGAATGGGCCAGTATTAAATAAAGACTTAGTTTGGTAATTGAGAGTTGAACATACTTATTTATACTACATTGAAACTGGAAATTAATACAATTCAGGAGTCTTATCAAGAAAAATAAGAGTGCTTTGGGGCACCTATAATTTTATTATCCATTCTGGCTTCTCACTGGTTTTGAAGTTATTTGGCAATAAAGTATAATAAGCAGATTAGGCTTCTCCCTTGAAAAAACCCAACCATCTCCAAATTCAGGGGCAGAGAAAGCAGAATGCAAACAATTAAATTATAAGTATTATTTGTTTAACTATTACACAAGATTATATAACTGCTTTTGTCCTTCCTCTACCGCAGCTGCGGCTCCTCCGAGGCCCTACGTGCAGCTGTGCTTCTTTGATCAGGGTTGCCAACAAGGCTCACAGGGCTTGGGACTTTATTTAAGGCCCATTTCGAACAAGTGCTTCCTAATAACGAGGGATTAAAGGGTGTGAGTCACCAAGAAAAATTGTTTCCTTGTAATGAACACCATGACTTCATTCTGCTTGAGAGTTTTCTTCTGGTAACAGTTTGCCCAAGAGGCAATCGTTTGGGAACATGGAATTCAGAGGCACCCCTGGCCTTCCCTGGTACCCTCGGGGAAGCCAAAACAGAATGGGGAAATGACCTATTTAAGGTGACATAGGCAGTCATGGAATGAACCCAGGGCCTATCCTTTGACTGCTACCCATACACCTGTCCTGTTTGTCCTTATTATGAGGACAAAGAAGGGTTTGTTATCAGTCAGCTAGGGAAAGGCATGTGGCAAATTCAACCACAAAGTCTTTGCTTATCCTCCCCTCCCTTCTCCCTCCTTCTCTCTCTCTCTTTCCTCTTCTTCCCTCCTCTGTCCTCCGCTCCATTCCCTTCCCCTTCTCTCTATATCTGTCTGTCTCTCTCTCTCCTCTCTCTTTTCTCCTACTCTCTCTTCCCCTCCCTTTCTCACTCTCTTTTCTCTTCTTCTTGGTCTTCTTCACATTGGTTCCTCTCCTTTCCATTTCCATCGCGTGTAGTCCTTATATGTGTTGTTTTATTGCTTCTGATTATTTCCCTCTGAGGCTTCTGACCTTGTCTTTAAAATAGACTTTGAAACCTTTCTTTTCTTCTTTCAATCTGGCCTTAAAAAAACAAAAATAACCCTAATTACATAATGACCTGATAAATACCAGTTGGATTGATTGACCTGGAATAAAAGAAGATAATTTTTTGTCTTGACATGGTTCTTGGGAGTTGTTAGGATGAATTATAACAATTGTTATTTGTGTAGGTCAAATATATAAGGCATGAACTTAGAGGGCAGAAGGGAGGCTTTGATGAGAGAGCCTTACACCTTTTACATTTTACAAAGTGAGATCTGACATGAGTTTCATCAGCTCTTGAGAGGTAATATGGACTCTGACTAGAAACCTGACCTCTCAGAAGATATGAATTCTGAGCCCCGCCTCTGACAAATGTTGACTGTGTGACCCTAGGGAAGTCACTTAACCTCTAAGTGCATGAAATTATTCTCTAAGACTATTAAATGTATTGAAGGGGAAGATCTGTATTGCTAGAGGGAGTAGCTTGAAGGGAGCCTCTTATCCTGATGATATCACAAGTCAAGGCCAATAAATGTGCACATGCTACTACTCTGAGTCCTGGATTGGATACACCTCAAGTTTTCAGTGGCTTAACTTGACATAAATATGGTAATTGAAATTTTTATCCTTATGGTTTATCCTTATCTGTCCATGTTTTTAGACATTTGTGTCTTTAGGATGTGGAGGTTGCTTTGAATTTTTTTGAAGTCAAAGATTGTCCAGTGATGCGATAGGAAGGTCTTGAAGTGAAACTAAAATTGTGGAATATTTGTGGTTCTTATTCTCTGTTAGTGTTGCAGTTCTCTTCATCAACTCCTTCTCCTCAGCTCATGGTCAAATGCAGCCATAGTGTCGATGTGACATGGGTCCCTTTAGAGAATTGAACTCAGTCCCACCTGACCCATATTGTCATGCTGAGAGAGTCCTCTGGAACCTCAAGGTACCAGGTAACTCTGTGGGAGTTCCTTACACAAAGAAAATCACAGGACCATTCTAACATACAAACATATTGCATATGTGCACATGGGTTTATCTCAAATTAGAGCTAACAGCAATGGGTATAAATATTGATTAGAATTTTTGACAAGATGTAAGAACCATAAAAACAAATGATAAAGAATAATTTATAAAAAGTGAATAAAACCAAGGACAAATTTTAGGAAAAATGATTTGAAGGTTGTGTAATAATAGTTTATAGTCAGACTCTCGAAGAACTCCAAATCCTGCAGTAACCAGTAGTTTCAGTTAATCCTCCTAAACGTTGGAGAGAGCCTGGGTTTTGTGTGTTACTTGATCCCACAGGGAAATCCAGTTACAGAAAGTGATTAACTCTGGTCCCACACCACATCACAGTGAATACTTTCCTTGAGAGAGAGCTGAATTTGTTTCTCTCATGTGCTCTCATCTGTCCATTCATTTTATTATTTTTAAATTTAACTAATCATTTCAATTAATGCCATTTATCAAATACCCTCATAATTAGGGCACAAAGCACCATGGAGGTTTTGGGGAGATCCAGTTTTAAGATAAGGCAGTTCTGTCCATTGTGGAGTCAAAAATACAATAGGGAATAAAACCCCAACAGATAATTATTACTAAGAATATTTGTAATGTGATATACATATATAAATTTCAAATTATTAGGTGCAAATTAATCCATCAACAGATACTTATTAAGTGCCTACTAAGTTGCAAGCACTGTGCTAAATGATTTGAATCAAAGGCTTCTTGATGTCAAGTTCAGTGACCTATCTACTATGTGGTGGTACAAGGAGCTCACAGTGCATAACTTTCTCCCAGTGTCGTAATGTATTAATCAAGTAGCATTTATGATACTCCAGCTACTGTGCTAAGTGTTACAGTGAATAGAATGTTGGATCTAGAGCCAGAAAGGCATGGGTTCAAAT
The DNA here is from genome assembly GCF_028372415.1 of Notamacropus eugenii. Lineage (NCBI taxonomy): Eukaryota > Metazoa > Chordata > Mammalia > Diprotodontia > Macropodidae > Notamacropus > Notamacropus eugenii. The sequence continues at coordinate 269,037,639 of NC_092872.1, forward strand.
CCCACCTCAGACATTTGTCAGCTGTTTGGCCCCTGGGTAAGTCAGACTCAGTTTCCTGTCAGTAAAATTCAAGGGTTGAACTCAACAACTTTAATGTCCCTTCCAGCTCCAAATCTCTGATCTGATCATCATTACTAGGTCATAACTTCAAGGGCTTCAAAGAGAGTGATTTGATGATCATCTGCTTTTGATTGTGAAAGGGCAGTTAGGAGTGCATAGGGTCCTGGGCTTGAAATCAGGAAGACACATCTGAGTTCAAATCCAGCCTCAGATACTTACTAGCTGTGTGAACCTAGGCAAGTCACTTAATTCTGTTTGCCTCAGTTTCCTCATCTGTAAAATGAATTGAAGAAGGAAATGGCAAACCATGCCAGTATCTTTGCCAAGCAAACCCTAAATGGGGTCATGAAGAGTTGGACATGACTGAAAAGATCAAACAACACCACGGGTCCCAGAGAATGGAGTTAGGACTTTATTTGTTAGGCAATATGGAGCTATTGAAAGTAGGAAGACAACATTGCCAGTGAGATAACTTTTGACTAACTCATTTCCTGCCATTCCCACTTACATTTTAAGAGAACTGTCTCTTAATAGAAAGACTCAGGAGGGTCTTGGCAGTAAAACTGGAGACTTCTCTGACAAAGGATGGTTAGAAGGTTGTTTGGGTTTGGCATTTGAAGGGAGAAGCTTGGCTTTTATCAATGAAGATAAAGCTGAGAAAATTCTTTTTCCCCCTTTGTGCATTTCCAGTTGAGAAAGGGATTAGTTTGGGACACGGTCATTGGAGTAAGGTGTGGGAAGCTGCCTGGAACCTGAGAGTCTCTGGAGAGTCAGCATTAATGCTTCATTGAAAAAGTTAGTGTCCTTTTGTGCACAAACAATTTTCAGTCCTCCATAACCTTTTTCGAGGCTAAAGCTTTCAGGTCTTTTGAATATTCTTGTTTCTTTGAAGCCTGAAGTGACCTGGATAGAGGCTTGTGAGCTGGATGTTAGAGTTGAAAAATATGTCTATCAATAGGAAAGCTGTTTAAAGAAAAAAAAGCATGGCATCCTTTCCATCATTATACTTGACTGGGGAAGTGAATTTTTTAAAACTCAAATAATGGTTTTGTTTTTCAGCAAGTATATACCAAATTAATTGAAATCTTATATTTCCGAATTCATTTCAGTTTAAAAGCATTTAAGTCACTCCTGAGTGCCAGGTCTTTCTAGCTTGTTTCAGGAAAGGTCTTATGCGGGAGGTGGCCCTTTAGTTGGACCTTTGGTTAGGGGCACCAAAAGATGAGCATGAGGAGAACATTTTAGGGATGGGGAAATGGGAGGGTCTGCAAAGACACAGGAATAGGAGATGGAATATCATCCAGTAACCAAAACTGGCTGGAATATAAGGTTCATGAGGAGAAGTAATGTGAAATGTCTGTAAAGACAAGTGAATGGCTTTCAATGCCAAATAAAAGGTTGTTTTTTAAATTTTAAAAATATTTTATTGATTCTTTTTACTATTACTTTTTAAAAACTTATATTTAAAATTTTGAGTTCCAAATTCTACCCCTCCCTCCCCTCCTTCCTGTCTGACACAGTAAGCAATCAGATATAGGTTATACATGTGCAATTATATTAAACATCCATACTAGCCATTTTGTACAAGAAGACTCAAATAAAAGAAAACGAAGGGAAGAAAGGAAGTAAAAAATAGAATTCTTCAGTCTGTATTCAAGTACTATCAGTTCTTTCTCTGGAGGTGGATAATATGCTTCATCATTAGTCCTTTGGGATTGTTTTACATCATTGTACTGCTGAGAATAACTAAGTCATTCACAATTCTGTACTGTATAATGTTGCTGTTACTGTGTACAACATTCTCCTGATTCTGTTAATTTCAGTATGCATCAGTTCATGTAAGTCTTCCCAGGTTTTTCTGAAAGTATCGTGTTATTTCTTATAGCACAATAATATTCCATTGCAATCATATGCCACAGCTCGTTTAGCCATTACCCAATTGATGGACATCGCTTTGATTTCCAGTTCTTAACCACCATGAAAAAAGTTGCTATAAATATTTTTGTACAAATAGGTCTTTTTCTCCTTTTTTTTTTGATTTCTTTGGGATGTAGACCTAACTGTGGTATTGCTGGATCAAAGGGTGTGCACATTTTTATAGCCCTTTGGGTATAGTTCCAAATTGCTCTCCAGAAGGTTTGCATCAGTTCACAACTCCACCAACAATGCATTTGTATCCTAGTTTCCCCCCTCCAACATCCAACATTTTTCTTTTTTGTCATATATAAGCAATCTGAGAAGTGTGATGTGGTACCTCGGAGTATTTTGCATTTCTCTGATCAGTAGGGATTTAGAGCATTTTTCATATAACTATGGATATCTTTGATTTTTGTCTGAAAACTGTTCATGTAATTTGGCCATTTATAAGTTTTTATTTTTATAAAATTTTTAATAAATTTTTTATTTTTATAAATTTGACACAGTTCTCTATACATTTGAAAAATGAGGCATTTATCAGAGATACTTGTTGCAAAAAACATTTCCTCTAGTTTTCTGCTTTCCTTATAATTTTGGTTGCATTGGTTTTGTTTGTGGAAAAGCTTTAATTTTATATAAACAAAATTATCTATTTTACATTTTGTAATGCTCTTTATATCTTCTTTCATCCTAAATCCTTCCCTTATCCATAAATCTGAAAGATACACTATTCCCAGCTCTCTTAATTTGCTTATGGTGTCACCCTTTAGATGTGTATCATACACCCATTTTGAACTTATCTTGGTGTACAGTGTTAGATGTTGGTCTATACCTAGTTTCTGCCATGCTGTTTTCCAACTTTCCCAACAGTTTTTGTCACATAATGAGTTTTTGTTTCAAAAGCTTGGATCTTTGGGTTTATCATATACTAGATTATTATGATCATTTACTGCAATATAAATTGTAGCTAATCTGTTCCACTGATCCACCTTTCTATTTCTTAACCAGTACCAAATAGTTTTGATCATTACCACTTAATATTATATAGTTTGAGTTCCGGCATGACTAGACCACCTTATTTTGCATTTTTTCATTAATTCCCTTGATACCCTTGAGCTTTTGTTCTTCCATATGAATTTTTTTATTATTATTTATAGTTCTATAAAATTTTTTGATAGTTTGATTAGTATGGCACTGAGTAAATGGATTAACTTAGGTTGAATTGTCATTTTAGTAATATTGGCTCAGCTTTCTCATAAGCAATTAATATTTTTCCAGTTATTTAGATCTGACTTTGTGTGAAAATGGTTTTATAGTTGTGTTCATGTAGTTCCTGGGTTTGTCTTGGCAAATAGACTCCCAAGTATTTTATATTATCTACAGTTATTTTAAATGGAATTTCCCTTTTTTATCATTTGCTGCTGGACTTTGTTGGTAATGTATAGAAATGCTAATGTGGGTTTTATGTGGGTTTATTTTGTATCTGCAACTTTGCTAAAATTGTTAATAATTTCAAGTAATTTTTAGTTGATTCTCTAGGCTTTTCTAAGTATAGCATCATATATGCAAAGCATAATAGTTTTGTTTCCTCATTACCCATTTTAATTCCTTTAATTTCTTTTTCTTCTCATTGTTATAACTAACATTTCTACTACAATATTAAATAAGAGGGGTGATAATGGGCATCCTTGCTTCACCTCATTGTATTGGGAAGGCTTCTAGCTTATCCCCATTACAGATAATGCTTACTAAAGGTTTTAGATAAATATATACTCATTATTTTAAGGAAAGCTCCATTCATTCCTATGCTCTCTAATATTTTTAATAGGAACGATTATTGTGTTTTGCCAAAGGCTTTTTCTGCATCTGTTGAGATAATCACATGATTTCTGTTGGTTTTGTTAGTCATATGGTCAATTAAAGCTGATGGTTTCTTAATACCAAACCAGCCCTGCATTGTTGGTATAAATCCCACCTGGTCATGGTGTATGATTCTTGTGATATGTTGCTGTATCCTTTTTACTAGTATTTTATTTAAATTTTTCCATGAATATCCATTAGGGAAATTGGTGTATGATTTTCTTTTTCTGTTTTAGCTCTTCCTAGATTAGGTATCAGCACCACATTTGTGTCATAAAAGGAATTTGTTAGGGCTCCTTTCCCTACTTTTTCAAATAATTTATGTAGTATTCGAATTAGCTAGTCTTTAAATGTTTGGTAGAATTTGCTTGTGAATCTATCTGGTGCTGGGGATTTTTTCTTAGGAAGTTCACTGATGACTTGTTCAATTTCTCTTTCTAAAATTGGGTTATTTCAGCATTTTATTTCTTCCATTAATATGTAATTATTTTGTAGATATTCATCTATTTCATCTAGATTGTCAAATTTATTGACCTATAACTGGACAAAAATAGCTCCTAACAATTATCTTAATTTCCTCTTCATTGGTGATAAATTCACTCCTTTCATTTTTGATGCCAGTACTTTGCTTTTCTTCTTTCCTTTTTAAAAATCAAATTAAGCAATGGTTTATCTATTTTATTGCTTTATTTTCATAAAACAAGCTTTTAGTTTTATTTACTAGTTCAATGATTTTCTTACTTTCAATTTTATTAATCTCCTTTGATTTTCCCAGATTTCCAATTTGGTCTATAATTAGGAATTTTTTATCTGTTTTTTTCTCTAGTGTTTTTTTTTATTTGCACACCCAATTCATTGATCTATTTTTTCTCTATTTTATTGATGTAAGCAATTAGAGATATACAATTTCCCCTAAGTACCCCTTTGGCTGCATCCCATAAATTTTGGTATGTTGTCTCATTGTTGTCATTTTCTTTAATGAAATTATAGTTTGTTTCTATGATTTTTCTTTGACTCACTTATTTTTTAGGATTCGAGTGTTCAATTTCCAACTAAATTTTAATCTTTTTCCATTGTCCATTATTTAATATAATTTTTATTGTGTTATGATCTGAAAAGGATGCATTTACTATTTCTGCTTTTCTGCATCTCATTGTGAGATTTTTAATGTCCCAATATGTGGTCAGTTTTTGTGTGGATGCCATGTATTGCTGAGAAAAATTATATTCCTTTCTATTCCCATTCACTTTTCTTCAGAAATCTATCATATGTAACTTTTCCAGAATTTTATTTACTTCCTTAACTTCTTTCTTGCTTACTTTTTGGTGAGATTTATTTCATTCTGAGAGGGGAAATTTGAGGTGCCCCACTGGTATAGTTTTATTACCTATTTCCTCCTATAACTCATTCAACTCCTCTTTTGTAAATTTAAATACTATACCATTTCATGCAGATATGTTTGGTTTTGATATGACTTCATTGTCTATGATACCTTTTAGTAAGATGTAGTTTTCTTATCTCTTTTAATTAGATCTATTTTTGCTTTTGCTTTGTCTGAAATCATGATTGCTACCCCTTTGCTTCTTTGCTTCAATTAAAACATAATTTCTGCTGCAGCCCCTTACCTTTATCCTGTTTGTATTTCTCTGCTTCAAATACGTTTCTTGTAAACAACTTATTATAGAATTCAGGATTGTAATTCATTCTGCTATCTACTTCCATTTTATTGATGAGTTCATCTCATTCACATTTATGTTATAATAACTGTGTATTTCCCTCCCTGCTATTTTTCCCTTTGTTTATCTCCCTCTCTCTCTTAATCTCTACCCTTTCCCTCCTCCCACGTGTTTTACTTCTGATCACCACCTTCCCCAATCTACCCTCCCTTTTGTCAGTCCTTCTCTCTCCCTTCTCTTATCCCATCCCTTCTTAATTCCTTATAGGGTAAGACAGAGTTCTGTATCCAACTGAGTGCATACGTTATTCTTTCAGTCAATTTTGATGAGAGTAAAGTTTAAGCTTTGACCCTCACCCCCCCCCATCTTCCTCTCCATTATAATACCTCTTTCATGACTCTTTTATGTGGGATAATTTACCCTCATTCAATCTCCCCCCTCCTTCTTCCAGTGCACTTTTCTTTCTTACCCCCTTATTTTGCTTTTTGGGATATCATCCCATAAAATTTATCTTATATCCACATCCTTTGTCTTTATATACTCCTCCTAACTGCTCTAATAGTAACAAAGTTACTAAAGAGTTACAAATATTATCTTGCCATATACAAATATAAACAGTTTAACATTATTCAGTTTCTTATATTTTCACTTGTTTCTTCTTTTACCTTTTTATATTTCCCTTGTCTTATATTTGAAGGTCATTTTTTAATTCTGCTCTGGTATTTTAATTTGGAATTCTAGGAAGTCCTCTATCTTGTTAAATGTCTATTTTTCCCCTGAAAGGTTATATTCAGTTTTGCTGGGTGGGTGATTCTAACTCCTTTGCCTTTCAGTATATCATACTTCAAACTCTCTGGTTCTTTAATGTGGAAGCTGCCAAATCCTGTGTAATCCTAACTGTAGCTCCATAATATTTGAATTGTTTCTTTCTGGCTGCTTGTAGCCAGATTTCTTTTTGATCCGTGAGCTCTGGAATTTGGCTATGATATTTCTGGGAGTTTTCATTTTGGGATCTTTCTCAGCAAGCGATTGGTGGATTCTTTGCATTTCTATTTTACCCTCTGGTTCTAATGTATCAGGGCAGTTTTCTTTAATAATTTCTTGGAAGATGTTGTCCAGGTTTTTTTTAAATCATGACTTTCAAGTAGTCTAATAATTCTAATATTATCTCTCCTGGATCTATTTCCTAGATCAGTTATTTTTTCCAGTGAGAAATTTCATATTTTTTCTTTTTTTTACTTTTTTGCTTTTGTTTTATCATATCTTGATGTCTCATAGAGTAATTAGTTTCCACTTGCTCAATTCTAATTTTTAAGGAATTAGTTTCTTCAGTGAGCTTTTGTGGTTCCTTCTCCATTTGGTTAATTCAAATTTTTAGGGAGTTATTTTCATTGGTAAATTTTTATATATCTTTCCCATTCTTTTGACTTATTTTTCATGATTTTCTTGCATTACTCTCATTTCTTTTCCCAGTTTTCTTCTACTTCTCTAATTTGCTTTTTAAAATCCTTTTTTGGCTCTTCCAGGAATTCTTTTTGGACCTGAGACTGAATTACATTTTTCTTTGAGGCTTCACATGTAGTGATGTAGTTAATGCCTTGAACCTCCTTGTCACCATAGTAACTTCCTATAGTCAAGTTCTTTTAATTTTTGTTTTTTGTTTTTGTTTATTTTTCTAACTTTTGGTGACTTGGTGTTTCTATGCAAGACTTGGGCTCTGGTCCTGCACTATAACAAACTTTTTGTGCTGTGGCTCTGGATCTTACTGCTGGTTTTCACTGGGCTTCAGGGCTTAAATGCTTGCTATCTCTGGAGAGTAGACGTCCCTTCTGACTTGTTGGGGGGAGGCTTGGAGGGGACCTCCCTGTTGGCCTCCCCTGGGTGGGGTTTAGCTGCTAGCCTGCTCCAGGAATGGGGCATTTTGGCTAGGTCACTATGATAACAGAGTCTTTCTAGTGGCTGGCCCTGGAGGAGGGATCTTATTGCTGGTCTGTCCTAGAGGTGGAGTTGCTTCTGGGTTGCCATGGAAACAGGGTCTGTCTGCTGGTAGGCCCTTGGGGCAGGGCTTCACTACTGGTCAGCAATGGGGTCAAGGCCTTGCTGGTGGCTTGTGAGGTTGCTGGGGTAGGACTTTGCTGAACTGCACAAACTGCTGATTTGCCTAGGGGGCTGCTGGTTGGCGGGAGGATGGTGCATTGCTGGTGAATTGCCCCAAGCTTGGAGCCTTGTTTTAGGTCCCATGCTGTGAGATTAGCTGTTGATGCTTCTGCTCTTGGAACTGGCTTCTCTCCCATTCCAGTGAAACAAACATTTCCTGCTGGGCTGCTCAACTGTTTTGCTGCTCCTAGATCCTGAAAGTGACCTGAGGTGCTTTTATAATTGTTTGAAGGGGAATCTGGTAGAGCTTCAGAGGGTTCCTTCCTCATCCCACCATTTTGACACCAGAAGTTCTTTTAATATATATATATATATATATATATATATATATATATATATATATATATATATATATATATATATATATATATATATATATATATATATATATATATATATGTATATATCCCATTAAGACAGATTGAGAACCTCCAATTGCTTTTTGATAAAGGGAGTGGTTGGATCAGACCTATGCTTTAAAAGAATCCACTTGGCAGCTGAGTGGAGAATGGATTGAAGAAAAGAGAGACTCAGATTGAAGAAAAGAGAGGATGCCATTTAGGAGGCTGCTAGAATCATCCAGATGAGAGGGTTGAGGGCTTGCATTAGGGTAGGGGTCATTTGGGATGTTGTGGAGGTAGAGCCTTGACTCCTGCTTGGAGATGTGGACTGAGGGAGAGGGAAGAGGTGATGGTGGCTCCCTTCCTAGAAATGAGGAGGTGATGGGGAAGGGATTTGGGGAGGTGGGGGAGGTAGGAAATAGTAAATTCCTTTGAGGTCCTGCTGAGTTGGAGATACTTCTGAGAAGTCTAGGTAGGGGTTTTCCCCAAGCATTTCGTAATGCTGGACTGTACCTTGGGAGAGAGATGACTGCTATGGAGATTTAAAAGTCATTTACACAGAGATCCACATCACCTTGACCTGAGATTATGGAGCTTTAAATTGCATTCCACAAAAGGGATAAAATTGATAGGCATTTAAGAAAAAATATATGGGATTAGAGAGTGTACCTATGATTATTGATATAGGGAACTTCCAGGTGTGAAAAGTACCTTTACCAACGCAACTTCTAGTGTAGCCAAGGAGAGCATAGAGTTTAAGTGTCTTGCTGAAGGTCACAGAGGCAAGATATGAAGGAAGGGGTTCCTGGCTTTGAGACTGGACTGTCTTTCCACCACATCAAGCTTCATAAGAAGAATATCATCAATCATCATCATCATCATCATCATCATCATCGTCATCATCATCATCATGATTTATGATAAAATATTGTATTGCAATGTTGTTCCAGGTCTAAATAATTCTCTAGTTCTTTTAAAGTAATTCACAAGCTCTTTGTTCCCACAATTGTGCCTTTAATGAAGATTTTGCAAAGCCCTTTAAGGAAACATTGTTTTTGCTTTCATTTAACTTGCTTTGTAAAAGTGAAAGACAGTTCTGTTTCCCACTAACATGGGATTCAAATTGAGGCAAGTTTCTGTTTTGCAGCATTTTGAATGAGACCCAGGGTAATGTTTTACTGTTGACAGCTGGGGTCATGACTTGACCAAACTTCAGAAAATTGGCTGAAACTGTTCTCAGAATCTGGCTTCCTCCCGTTCGGAGACTTTCTTCCTGTCCAGACCTGTCCTCTCTAGGTACAAATTCTTTTCTTAAATAATATTTTATTTTCACCCAATTACATGTAAAAACAATTTTAAACATTTTTTTAAGGTTTGAGTTCCAAATTCTATCCCTCCCTGCACCCCACTCTAGGACTGTAAGCAATCTGATATAGGTTATACATGTGCAATCATGTAAAACATTTGCATGTTATCCATTTTATGCAAGAAGACCCAAAAAGGAAAGAAGGAAGGAAGGAAGGAAGGAAGGAAGGAAGGAAGGAAGGAAGGAAGGAAGGAAGGAAGGAAGGAAGGAAGGAAAGAAAGAAGGAAGGGCAAGAAAGAAGAAAAGGAAGAAAAAATAGTATGCTTCGGTCTGTATTCAGACCACATCAGTTCTTTCTCTGGAGGCAGATAGAATTTTAATTGTGAGTACTCTGGGGTCTGCATTGGATCATTTTACAGCTGAGAGGAGCTAAGTCATTCACAGTTCTTCAGTGTTGTACAATATTGTTGTGTACATGTTGTCCTGCTTCCGTTCACTTCACTTTGCATCAGTTCATATAAGTCCTTCCAGATTTTTCTGAAATCATCTCTAGGTACAAATTCTTGAAGATGTAGTATGAAAAGAAGATGAATAATAATTATTGTGAAAGTCACTTTCAGGAGTCCTTTATCAGCCCTCTGTAACAGTGAATGCTATAATGTCTGTTCTATAGAAGAAAGCATGGTATCAAAAGACCCCAAAGTATATTTCTTATCTAGCCATGTATTTGTATTAGTAACACTGACTCTCATGACTCCAGTGTCTGGAAGGCCAGGCATGTTACATTTCACCCCTCCCCCAGCGTTCTCTGGCACCCTTAAGGAAAAGATATCTAAACTTCAGTCCTCACTGATGGCATTTCCCTCATTGGGGGGAGTCCCCTAAACCCCAATTTCATATAGCCACCAACAGTCAAATTAGCTTCACAAGGGAATATTTACTTCAAAAATATAATAACATATATTTAAACTCACTCCCCCAGCACCTGGGCCTTAATTCTACCCCCAGCCCCATACCACCTCAGTCTCTGGTGAGTAGAAGGGTTTAGTTAGGTTCATAGTTTAGCTCAGTTACTATGAAGCATAATCCCAATTACAAGTTCAGACCCCACCTTGGGCTCAGGTCCCAGTCTCTCTGGCTTCTCAGGGTTTCCCTGCCAGCCTGACTTCAGCATCCCATCTGGAATCTTGGCTCCAAGGTTTTCATGGTTCAAACCCCCCAGTCCTGCAGAGGATGCTGCCTGAACCTGCAAATGGGAGGGGCAAATGGAATAGAGCTAACAAAGACCCCAGACCTATTTCTTGGAACAATGGGATAAAAAAGAGAGAGTAGGGAACTCCTCTCTGCTTCCCTCATTAGTCTGTGGGTGAACTGTGATTGTCAGCCTCTGGACAGAAGGACAGAGGGAGACTGGTCCAAATTGCAGCCCATTCTGGTTAGGTAGCCAGCTGAAGGAGGTCACTTCCACTCATGTGGTAAAGGAATGCAGAGAAACAGGGTGCCTCTATATCAGGTGACCTGGGCATGCTCCAGTCGCCACCTTACATATGGATTTGTCAGTATTTGTTCTGAGTTCAGGTTAAGGCAAATACAGCTTAGTTCAAAATTCCGTATCTTACAGGAACATAGAGACACACATACTATAATATATTTTCTATTAGAAGAGATTGTAAACTCCTGGAAAGTAGGAAATATGGCATTTTGCATTTTGCACCTAGGACAGCGTTTGTTGTTGTGTTTGTCCTTCATTGCCAAACAAGACCATGCCACCAGAGAAATAATGACGTGACTTGCCCTTGACTTTGTTTTGAGTGAGAGAAGGCTGTGCAGGTCACCAGCCTCACTTCTCCTCCAGAGCCATCTGAATCCAGTGACCAGATATCCATCAGGATGACTGGAGATGGCCCAGGATGCACTGGGAGACCCTGGCATCTTTAGGTCAAGGTCTATTCCAGTACTACCGAATGTCTGAGAACTCAGCTTGAACATTACCTGCTGCATAAATCCTTTCCTAATAACCCCAACAGCTGTTAGTACCCTCCTCCCACAATTACCTTGTGATGTCTGTACAGACCTATATATGAACATGCTGACTCCCCCAACAGAATATAAATTCTCTGAAGGCAGAAAATGTTTCCCTTTTGTCTTTATATCTCAGTGGATGAGCATAGTGCCTATCATATAGGTGTTGCATAACTGCTTGTAAGTTAATTGATTTATAAGAGACCGGAGGTCAAGAGAGACACTAGGGTTGGATATATTGATCTGGGAATCACCTGCATAGAAATAATAATTAAACACACGAGATGTGAGTAAGTCGCTGAGATAGTACAGAGGGAAGATGGCAGCCTAGGATAGAGCCATATTAAAATCAAATACCATAATTTACTCAGCCATTCCCCAACCAATAGAAATCTATTGTTTTCAATTTCTTTATGCCATGAAAAATATCGCAACAAATAAACTATCCTTCTTGGACCTCCTTGAGTGGGAACAATGGTTTAAAGGGTAGAAACATTTTAGTGACTTCTTGAATAATTACAAGTTGTTTTCCAGAACAACTAGATCATTTCACAGCTCTGCAAACATTCTGTGAGTGTGTCTAGCATTCCAAAGCCCCTGCATTGACTATTTCCATTTTTTATCATCTTTGTCAATGTATAAGAGTTATACAAAACCTCAGGGTTGTTTTAACTTATATTTTTCTTACTAGCATCTTAGAACATTCTGTATATGGTTAACAGTTTATTTAAAATAATTTATATTTATTTTCAAAGTTGATCATATCCTCTAACCACTTATCTGCTAGGGAATGGATAATGGTTTTTGTATAACTGCACCAGTTTCTTATATAGCAGACTTTATAGATGTTTGATGCAAATATTTCTATTCTAATCCCTTTCACCCCCAAATAACTGTCCCTACATGCTAGGGACAGAGACTAGATCTGTGATTTCATTAGTTCAGGAAACTCCTAGGTGACAAAACTCTATCAGTATAAGCTGATACATTCACTGCCTTAATCTTAAGAGAACTGCCTAAAGCACTGAGTGTGGTTTACCTAACGTCTTACATCCTGTATAAATGTCAGCAGCAAGAGCAAACCTTAGAGATCAGCAGTCCATGTACCATTAACATATTGCTTCTCTTTCTCTAGCTACAATGATTTTGTTCATATAAAACTTGTCATCAAAATTATTGTTTATCGTTTACCATCACCTCCACCTCTTATATAATTAAAAATCCCCCCCTGGATATAGCTGTAAGTTTAGGAAAGTAAGAAATGTTGAATTTTGTTGAGGTTTCTTTAAAGAAACCTTTTTGTCCTTTTCTGTGTTGTATTCTCCTATTTGTGCATATGTACATATTTTCGAACTAATTTTAATCAGACACTGTGATATAATGGAAAGGACACTTCTGGAATTTAGAGGAACTAGATTTGAATTCCACTGTGATTCTTTCTACCTGGTAAAGCCATTTAACTTCTCTGGGTCTCAGTTTCCTCATTTGTAAATTGAGAGGTCTTCCAGCTCTAGCTCTGTGATATTGTGACCTTTTAATTTAAAAAAATTACAATTTTTTTTTTGTTATTGTGTCACCATTGTGGCCTCCCCTCAGTATGGTAGAAAATGGAAGGGGAATAAGCTTTTATTAAGCACCAGCTGTATTCCAGGCACCATGCTAGGCATTTTACAATTCACAATATTCACAAATAGTCACATTTGATCCTTACAACAACCCTGTGAGGGAGACACTGTTATTGTCTCAATTTTACATCTGAGGAAACTGAGGCAGACAGAGGTCAAGGGACTTGTCCAGGGTCACCCAACCAATAAGTGTCTGAAGCCAGATTCGAACTCAGATCTTCCTGAAGGCGGGTTCAGTGCTCTGTCCACTGTACTGCCAAGTGACCTCTAATTTCCATTTGTATTTGGCCAAGTGGTTGATAGAGATAGAACACCAGCTGCTTTGCTTTCTTCTGTCATTACCTTTCATGGGTTCTTCTTGTGTTTGGAAGATCAGGGTTCTCCCCCACCATGATGCCAGCACTGCTGGGATCTCAAAAGTTGTGTTATTGGAATTCAAACCTGCCAATCCAATCTGGGAAATGTTTCAGGTATGGACCTGGTGCCAGATTGTATGTCTGGGTGGGATTCAAGGACCAGCTTTGATATTTTTAGGGGAGTTAAGTACCAGGTTCAGTGTAGGGTGAGGAATTATTTTGTACACAGCAATTCTCCAAGACCACTTACTCTCCAGACACTTGAGGGACTGTGATTTGTGTCTGGCAGGAGTGCCCTCCCCAGTGAAATCACTGAACTTTGTAGGATTACAGTAGCTTTCTTGTGGTTTCCTTAGGACTGTTCAGTCCTCCTACCTGTCTGACCTCTCCTTCTCTGTCTCCTTTGCTGGCTATTCATCCATGCCCACTCCCTAAATGGGTGTTCCTCTCTACCCTGTGCCCTCTTCTCTTTCTTTTCTCTCCCTTTTGTGGTGACATTATTATCTTCCATGGGTTTAATGATCAGCTCTATGCCAGTGACTCACAGATCTCTCTATCTAGTCCTCATTCATGCTGGAGCTTTCAGGTCCCTAAGTGTCCATTGGACCTTTCCAACCGGGTGTCCTATAAACATGTTCAGGACAGAACTCATTATTTTCCCCCCAAATGCACTCTTCCTTAGATATGCCCTATTTCTGTCGAAGGTACCACCCCTTCTTTCTGTTTTCCAGTTTCATCACCATGATTACTGTCCATAGCTCCTTACCCTGCTTCTTCATTGGCAAATCCATTCTGCTGAAAAACTCTTGCTGTTTATTTATATCTGCATCATTTGTCTCATCCAACTTCTTCCTTCCACTCACATAGCCACCATCCTAACTCAGGTCCTCATCACCTGTTACCTAACTGGGGGGTGGGGAACCTGTGGCCTTGAGGTCACATGTTGCCCTCTAGGTCCTTAAGTGTGGCCCTTTGGCTGTAGGTTCCTTACATCTGATTGCTGTGGCCTCCTAATTAGTCTTCCAGCCTTTTTGCAACCCCCAATCCCTTCAAATCCATCAGCTTCTGTGACAATTTATGTATTTTTTTAAAATGATAATTTTCCAGTTTTTAAAGAGTAGTATAATTGAAATGATATTAAAAGTTCTTTTTGAGCCTTTATACTTTAAATGATGCACAGTAGGACTTTTGGGAAAGGATCCTTTCTGAGTGGTTATTTTCTAATTAACTCTCAAGTTTGTCTTTTTTTGCATTCCCCTATAGGGGAGAGGCTCTTCTCTTTGTGAAAACAAGTCACTCTAGACCTGTAAGAAAAGCATGGGAACAGATTGGGATGAATAGTTATGGAAAGATCATTCAGTTACTTCCCTTAAATAATTAAAAGCATTTCTGTCTGTGCAAGAAGTGATGTGGTATAGTAAAGAACCCTGGACTTAAAATTGGAAGACCAGACTCAAAGAATGCTTCAGATGTCAACTAGCACATCAGAGTTTCATTATCCTCATCTGTAAAACAGGAATAACATGTGTAGAACCTGTTTCACAGGATTATGAAGAAAGTGCTTTTGCAAATGGTGGCTATTAGTATGTGGTTTCAGAAAATTAGCTAAAGTACATTTCATAATAATTTTTCAATTAAGATTAAGATTTTTAAAAAGGCTGCAGGATGGTCTAATGAGTAGTAATGATGATAATGATAATAAAGTAGGCACCTAGGTGGCACAGTGGACAGAGTGCCAGGCCTTTAAGTCAGGAGGACCTGAGCTCAAATCTGCTTCAGACACTTTCTAGCTGCGTGACCCTCAGCAAGTCACTTTACACCTGTTTGCCTCAGTTTCCTCATCTGTAAAATGAGCTGGAAAAGGATAATGGCAAACCACTCTAGTACTGTAGCTAAGAGAACCTCAAATGGAGTCATGGAAGAGTCAGACACAATTGAAGAACAATTACAAAATACCTGTAATGATAGCTCCCATTTGTATAACGCATTAAGTTTTATGAAACCCTTTCCGTATAGTTATTCCATTTGATTGTATCAACAGCCCTGGGAGGTAGGTGCTATTATTATCATCCCCATTTGCAGATGTGAAAACTGAGGCTAAGAGTGGTTAGATGATCAAGATCCCACAACTGAGTAAGTGTCTGAGACAGGTCTTGCTCAGGTCTTCCCAATTCCAAGTCAGCACTTTATCTACTATATCGTACAAATCCAAACTTATAAATGTATTATTCTTTTTTGTTATTATTAGGCTGGTCATGGTAGTGCCTAGTATGGAATCTTCCCCTACCAGTGCATACAAGCACCAGCTCTGAAATGACTTGTCCAGAACCACACATGGTGTCAGAGTCAGTGTCAGAGATGGGACTTGAACTCAGGAATTCCTGATTCTCCATTTACTGCACTAGGCTCATTATATTCACCTGATATAAATATATTATTTATATATAATAAATATTATTATATTTATAGGGGTATAGGATTTAGAGGAATTTGATTAAGTCACAGAATGCTTAAGGACCTCGGAGATCCCTTAGGCCAACGCTCATCCAGAGGATGGCAGCGCTTGTCCAATTACTGGTTATCCAGAATCTCTCTCTATCTCTACTTTGTCCATGAAAGTAAAGTTCCTAAGATCTGACCATTGTCCTTCTTCCGGGGAAGGTTGGAGCAGGAGTTCTAATGAGGAAAGCAACTCAGAGCATTCTCTGGACCAAATATTCACCATCTGGCTCCAAGGATGCATTTGGTGTACCAGGCTTGCTCAGATGCCCTGGCAAGGACCGAAGGTGCTACCCAAAGAGACATCAATCTGTGGGTCTTGTTTCCCCGATGATACTAGAAGCTCCTTGAGAGTTGGGATCAGGTCTTACCTTTTTCTGTATCCATATTCCCTCTAGCCTCATTCCCAGCCTAGTGCTGAACTTTTCAGAGAATGCTATTGAATTGAATTAGGTGGAATTAAAATTTTTCCCATGTCTGGGTCTCTACTCTCCTTCTCTACCCCTTTAGTGCCAGTGATCAAGAGTTAACTCCTTCCCATTTAGAAGAGTCACCACCTCTTGTGTTTCCTAGGTAAAATGATAACTTATTTTCTCCCTTAAAGATATAAGGAGGGCTGTGCATCTCAAAGCTTCTCTGGAATTGGGTAATAAATGAAATTTAAACTCCAAGTATTACTTTCTGTCTTCTGCCTGAGATTCTGTTAATCAGCCTTGGGCTCCGGCAAGCTTGGAATCTTCTCAAATGTTTTTGGAACTAATTAATACTTTGGGGGCTTTGACATCAAATTGTAGGGGAACATTAATACAGAATGAAGCAGGTGACTATTTAAGACATTTCAAAAATAATTTAAAAGCTATCTTGTGGAATGGTTGGATTTGATGACATGGTAAGTTTTGTAGCTGTAAATAGACACTGGGATCACTTCTTCCCTCTAATTTATAGAGCTGTCTTAATTCAAGGGTACGCTCAGAGAACTATTTTGGCCCCTGGCGATTTTTTTCAGCTCATTTATTCTTCTATCTCTAAGCACTTTGAAACTTTAAATGCCTAATTTTACATGAGACAAGCTTACACTCGAACCATCTGGAATATCCAGGTGACAGGCTGATTCTAAACTCAGTTTATTAAATGCCTGGTGTTTGTAAGTTGAGTTTAACTTTTATTTCAGAGTGGTTATTTTAGCATTTTTCCTCCAGGACAGTGGCTGTTGTATTTTGTGAGAGGTACACATACCTTATGATTTAAAAAAAAATGTGACTTACCTTCCTTCAAGACAGCCTAATTTAATCTCAGCATCCATTTTTGTAGTCTGTTTTGTGAAAAAGAATTTCATGTGTAGTTTTAAAAATGTGCCTCATTAAACAATCATTTTTTTCTTTGACCTTAATGGCAAGTTATTGACCAATATATTTGGCATTTGACTCTTGATATTTTGCTAATGCCAATGATATGTCTAGGTTAGAAATTCTTAGAAGCCACATAGGTGACCCTTAAGGGAGATCTGTGCAAAAGTTTGTGATGTCTCAGGTGTTCAATTTTCTATTCTCATTGATGGGAGTGGGAGAGGAGAGGTTGTGTAATGAAATAAAGTGGCCCTTAGAAATGGGAAGACCTAGGTTCAGGTCCCATCTCTGACTCATTCTGGCTGTGTGAACAAACCTCTCAGTGATTTCAGTCAGCTCTGACCCTGAGTTGCAAAACAGATGCCAGTCTGAATGGGGAAAGGGTGTTTCCTTGCTAGGTGTTCCATATACGCAATGAAATCAGTTTCCTTCTCTACTCCTTCCCTACCCTCCCCATGACCAGAGAAAGAAGCAAAATGGTAGATTATGTTTCTCGTCTCTTTTTTGTTGTTGTTATGTATTTGTCTTACACCCTGTGAGTCAGACCAGCTTTTATCTTGTTCTACTATTATGCACATAAGAATCCATGTTTGGTAGACAGACAAAAGAAAGCAAAACCCAGAACTTAAAAGGTTATTTATTCCTAAAGGCATGTGAGTTTCCTATAAAACTCCCAACAAAGCAGGGAAGAATAATCATTATTTTTTCAGTACTTGTAATTTGTTGTTTAATTATGTGGACTGTTCTTCATGGGATTTTGTAGGATAAATCACTCAAGGCAGCTGGGTGGGGCAATGAATAGAGTGCTGGGCCTGGAGTCAGGAAGACTCATCTTCTTGAGTTCAAATTCTGCCTCAGACACTTACTAGCTGTATGACCCAGGGCAAGTCACTTAACCATTTGCCTCTGTTTCCTTAACTGTAAAATGAATCAGAAAAGGAGAAAATGACAAATCACTCCAGTATCTCTGCCAAGCAAACCCCACATGGGGTCATGAAGAGTTAGATATGACTGAAAAATGGTACTAAATATTATTTATTGATTGCTGTGAGTTTACAGTAAGTTAATGTCTGTAGTGTTTTGTTCACCTGAAAATGCCACGTCAGTGTCAACCACTATTATCCTTTTAAAGTGGAAAGAGCACTAGGCCTACAGTCAGAGGACCTAATTCAAATCCTGTCTCTGGAGCTTCCTAGCTAAGTGACTTGGAGTCTCATGTCTTGCCATTCTTGATCTGAGCTCCTCTTCTTTTAAATGAGGCCATTGGACTAGGTGACCCCTTCTTGCCCCAGCCTCAACCATGTCCTAAGTGCCCCCTATGTAAGTCTTGTGTTGGTCTCCTGACTGGTATGAGCCCTAGTCAGATCTGAACTGAAGAAATGAGTGATATGTTAGGAGACTTCATTCTTGGGAGGACATTCTGGGGGCTTGTGGGGACCCTTTCTTCCCAGTGCATATTTTAAATAGTCAGAGGATTTAGAACTGTAAGGGATCTTAGAGATCATAGAGCTTATCTCTCTCAGTTGTTGGTTGGTTGGTTGTGTCCAACTCTTTGTGACCACGTTTGGGGTTTCCTTGGCAGAGATATTGGAGTGGTTTACTATTTCCCTCTCTAGCTCATTTTCCAGATAAGGCAAAAAGGGTTAAGTGACTTGCCCAGGGTCACATAGCTAGGAAGTGTCTGAGGCTGGATCTGAACTGGGCTTTCTGAATTCAGGCCTATCCACTGTACCACCCAGCTGCCTCTATCCCTATTTTACAGATGAGGAAATAAAGACTGAGAGACTGATTTTTAGGTCACACAGGTTGGTGGATTTTGAACTCAGGTCTCCCTGATTCCAAGTATAGCACCCTTAACCCCTGCACTGTCTACACCAAAGACACATGGCCTTCTGCTCTAGTCCTCTTATTTTACGGATGAGAAAACCGAGGCCTAGAGACTGAAGTGATTTGCCCAAGATCAGGATTTGGACCCAGGTCCTCTGATTCTGCATCTGCCTCCCTATGTTCATGTATGGTTGTTTTTCTCAGCTATTCTTCAGTTGATAGAGATCCATATTGTTTTCAGCTATTTGCTGCTAGGAATATTTTATTTTAAAAAATATTTTATTTTTTCCCCAATTGCATGTTATTGAGGAGTGCCTTTTGGTCTTTTTTATTCACTATTATTTTCTCTACTTTTGATATCAGCCTTTTATCAGTGATATTTCATGTGAATAAACTCCCTCATTTTATAGATGTAGAAAATGAGTCCCATGGAGGAGACATGACTTGCCCAAGGTGACTGAGGTAGTAAATGCAAATACTGGAGTCCAGACCCAGGTCTTTGGAGGGCATTTGTGATGCCCATCGGTTCAACAAATTATATTTGCCTGCTCTATGAAAGTATTGTGTGAGATATTAGGGACAAAGGAAAAAATACGTCCCTTCCCTCATGAAACTCCCATTCTACTAGAATGCACATTATTTATGCAGTTCCAGGATCTGAGAGATGGGAAGTAATGTCCATGGCTGTCTAGTTCAAGGCATACTTGAAGGAAATCCCCAAGTTAACATCCCTAGGTGGTCATCCAACCCCTGCTTGTGGAGGCCCTAAAGAGGATGTGCCTGACACATGTTGAAGCAAACCTTCTTACGTTTGTATGGTGCAACTTGTGAGGAAGCTTTCTCTGATGTCAGCCAAGGTTGTCCTCTTTTCCACTTTCACTATTTGCCCCAAGGATTCAGCAGAAAATCTCTCCTCATCGAAGCACTTCACATCCTTGAAGACAGCTAATGTGTCCTCCTCAGTCTTCCTTTCTCCAGGATAATTGTGCCTACTTCCATCAACTGATCTTGTATGACATGGACTCAAGGTCTTCCACCATCTCACCCTCTTCTAAACACCCTTAGGCTTATCAATGTTCTCTGTCAAGTATATTGCCCAGAACTGAATTCAGTACTCCATATGAAGGCATAGTCCAGTGGGGTTGTCACCTCCTTCTTCCTGAGAGCTAGGCCCCTCAATGAAACTCAAGGTCACACTCAAATTTTGGGTTACCACTTTACATTGCTGCAAACTTATCCAGTTTGTAGTCTACTAGACCCAGATCTTTTTCAGAATAATTGCTATCTCTCCATGCCTCTGCCATCTTATACTTGTGAAATTGACTTTTTGTAACCAAATGCAAGTCTACTTATATCCCAATTAGATTCAGCTAAAATGTTCCCTTCTGTCAAGATCCTTTTGGATCCTGACTCTGTTATCTAGCATGTTAATTACCCTTCTCATCTTTGTGCCATCTGCATATTTAATGACCACGCCATGTATATATTTATACAAGTCATCCTATGCCTTTCTTAATGTAGCCTGAGATTACAACAGTTTTTAGGCTGCCCCATCACATTCTTGCTTTGTATTGAACTCAACAGTTCACTAAGGCCAGATGAAATGGTTTTTGGTCACTCCTTCCCCATCTTCTACTTCTGAAGTTGGTTTCTTTTGAGCACAAACTTAATCCTTTTTTATTTAGTATCTATTAAATTTCCTCTTACTAGATGGCCCAGTATTCTAGGTTATCAAGATCTTTTTTGAATCTAGTATCTGTCATCTGTCATATTAGCAGTTTCTTTCAGCTTTGTGTTGTCTCAAAATGTGATGCCAACTAAACCTTGGCCTAAGTCACTGATAAAAATGTTAAAGAGCTCAAGATCTAGCCCAGAGCCATAGGACACTCCAGCATGTCGAGCAGAACCTTTACAGAGGATTTAAGTGAGGACATGGAGAAGATTGACACAAGATGAAAAGGTATGGCTCGCTGGCAATCTGGACAGCTGAAGAGTCTCCATAATGAGACCACAGATTGGTTGAAATTTTTTTTTATTTTTTTATTTTTTAATATTTAACAATCACTGCCATACAATTGAGATTTTATCCCCCCCCACCTACCCCCACTACCCCCCTCTCTCCCCACGACTGCATACAATTCTGTATAGATTCTACATATACTTTCCTATTGAGTATATTTTCACTATAGTCATGCTATGTAGTCAGACTAAAATAAATGAAAGAAATCGTATAACAAATCAGAACATGATACACAAACACATACACATACACAAACATGATCTGCTACATTTTGTGAGTGACTTCCATATTTCTTTCTCTGAGTGTGGAAGGCATTTTGCCTTGAGAACCACCTTTGGGATTTTTTTTTTTATAAGAAGTTTTTGCGTTATTACAAAAATCCAAGTCTACCAGAAAAAACTCTCACACACTGTGGTCGTTGCTGTGCACAAAGTTCTCCTGGTTCTGCTCCTTTCACTCAGCATCAGGTCATATAAGTCCTTCCAGGCCTCTCTGAAGTCGTCTTGTTCATCATTTCTTATGGCACAATAGTACTCCATTACATTCATATACCATAATTTATTCAGCCATTCCCCAATTGATGGATATCCCCTTGACTTCCAGTTTTTGGCAACTACATAGAGTGCTGCTATAAATATTTTTGTACATGTGGGACCCTTTCCCATTTTTATGATCTCTTGGGGATATAGTCCTAGTAGCAATATTGCTGGGTCAAAGGGTATGCACATTTTTGTAGCCCTTTGGGCATAGTTCCAAATTGCTGTCCAGAATGGTTGGATGTGCTCGCAGCTCCACCAACAATGAATTAGTGATCCAACTCTCCCACATCCTCTCCAGCATTTATCATTTTCTTGTTCTGTCATGTTTGCCAATCTTATAGGTGTGATGTGGTACCTCAGAGTTGTTTTGATTTGCATCTCTCTAATCAATAGTGATTTAGAGCATTTTTTCATATGATTATAGATAGCTTTAATTTCTTCTTCTGAAAATTGCCTGTTCATATCCTTTGACCATTTATCAATTGGGGAATGACTTGTATGATTATTTTGGTTGAAATTTTTAAGAATTAATGTTTACTTAGCATGTGTCTTATCTTCCTAATAGATTGTCCTTAAAAATATACTAAGTAAAGCATAGAGAAAATCTTAGGATTATGGATTTGAGAGCTAGACCTCAGAGGCCATCCCCCAATCCCCTCTTTTTACTGATGAGGAAACTGAGCTACGGAGAGGCTAAGTGTCTTTCCATGGGGTCACATAGCTTGTCAGTGAGTAGGGAAGGATTTGAACCCAGGGAATGCTAATACCTAGAAGTCCACTGTTCCCATACTCTGAACGATGCTGCCTTTCCATCCTGGGCAATAATGAACTAGTTAGAATAATCAAATAATCTTGGGTTAAACTTTTTTTACAAGGCCAGTGTAAAGTAAAGGCCAGTGGGGCCAGCTTTGCCTGATAAATGTTGATGAATTAGAATTTCATGGTTAACTACATAAACCTTTGGAAGAATCCTTTAATAGTAGTGTTGATCCTAATTACAATCTATTGAAGAAATTGCTAATTTAATAGATTTCTCTTTATGAACAAATGGTGTGGAAATGACTAAGAAGGCTACTGGATACTCTTTTTTCCCCAGAAACTCTCCATCAGGTTTGGGTCCATACATCATTTGGATAATTATTTTTCTACAATTCTATGAGAGTATTGCTAGCCAAGTTGTCATTACAGGTTCTTCCTCATTGATTTTTATGTGAATATAACCACCTGTCAATCGATAAGTATTCATTAGGTAGCTGTGGTGTGCTCATAATACATTACCCCTCTCCCCACAGAGGGACCTCCTCTATCGTTTTCAACTGACAAATTTTTATTAAGCATCTGCAATATGGAATTGGGATTTAAAGATGAAATGAATGAAAATGAAATAACTTCACCCAACTTGTGCACAAACATGGCTTTCTTCTCCCACTTTATTACTTTTTAAGAAAACTTATTCCATTCTTGGCCAGCCCTGATTCTTAAAATGGGAACCCTCCTACTGAGCTTAAGAGCTCTTTCATGGTAAGTTCCACACTTTGCTCCTAGTAGTTCTCAGGCTCATGAGATTGTGGGTTAGTTCTGCTTTTTTGGAGCAATGCAGAATAAAACTACTTCCTCTTCCACATGTCAAGGCCTTCTGATATTTAAAGACAACTCTGCCATCTTTGGGTAGCACAGGAGGTAGAGCACTGGGCTTGGAATCAGGAAGACTCATCTTCATGAGTTCAAATCCTGTCTCAGACATTTACTATGTGACTCTGAACAAGTCTGTCTGCCTCAGTTTCCTCAACTATAAATGAGCTAGAAAAGGAAATGCAAACCACTCCAGTATCTTTGCCAAGAAAACCCCAAATGGAATCATGGAGAGTTGGGTACAACTACAAACAACCAAACAACACATTCCCTAATTTCTCTGACTGTTCATCATGTGTAGCAGTGCAGAATAGCTTGATTGAACTATTTCCACGGTCTGAATATGTTGAAATACGTTCTGTGTTGTAAGTATGTCTTTTGCATCTCCTATGTCCAAGACCCTAAGATGGGCATTTTAAGAGGGATGTTTATAGGTTAGGAGGCAGTGAGAGTGGCAAAGCCTAGAGAAGCTTGGACAATAGTGTCCCAGTGTACCCCACCTCACCTTGTATCTCTAGAATTGTCTCTGTTCTAATCTAGATGAGTGCTCTGGCCCCATAGATGGTATTTGTTTTCCTGAACAAATATATTATGACTCAGGTGTGTCTACATTCACAGGATCCCAGCTCTAGAGGCCATTTGGTCCCAACCCTTCTTTTATTAGGTGAGGAATTGAGGTTAATTGAGCTGAAACTGGGGATAGGGTTCCCTAACTCTAAGCCCAAGATCACACAGGTAAAATTGGCAGCAGAGTCAAGATTTGAGCTCTGGTCCTCTGAAGCCAAGTCCAATGTTTTTTTCCCTCCTGCTGGACTACACTGCTGCCTTCAACTGTAGTCAGTTCTCACTGGATAGCAACTGAGTTCATTGTCATAAATGGGCAATCTTTAATGCACGTCCCAGATTGGTCATGTTGTGAGGCCTGGTTCACATTGGGCCGTGACTTAATGCTGTAAACTGAGGGGTATGAGATCCATGACTTTACTGACTCATGGCCAATGGTCATACTCTTTCAACCCTTCAGGATGGACAAGTGCTCCCAGGCTGATCCTGATGACTTCCTCAGTGGTGAATGCTCAGTTGCCTTCTTGGCTACCTGTATCCCATTGTTCAAATACCTTCATCACATGGGGTGATTGTGAAGGACTGTGTGTGTATTCCTGCCTGATAGCTTTTACCTAATAAATAGATTGATTTGCTAAGTTTGTGTGGATCCTACTGATTGCTGCCTGTGGTAGGCTATTATCTTATACATAGATCTGTCCAAAGGAAAGAAGAAACATCTGTCAGCTTTCAGTCAGCTGTCAGCATTCAAGGTGAATTGGACAAGCAATATGACACATTGGAGAGGTCAATGGATTTGGAGTCACAGGACCTAGGTTCAAATCTCAGTTGCCTCAGTGGTTCCTTATGTATCCTTTTTTACATCACATTACTTCTCTTCATCTCAGTTTTCTCTTCTGTAAAATGGAGTCACAGTGGGTGATTTCTATGGCCCATTCTGGCTCTGCATCCTAGGATCCTCTGAGCTATAGGACAGATAGAGGTGTGAGTGTGGATTGTTTTCAGGACAGATAAGGGCAAGAGGTTAGTTAAAAATATGAAGAGAAATTAAGGGTAAAAACCCAAAGTTTGGTGGTACATATCTTTGGGAGTAGGGTCTCTTAGTGGTTGGAAATTCTGCTGCTAAAAAGCATTAAGAATAGAAAGGAATTAGGTCATTTTTTAAAACTTCAGTGGCTTCCATTTATGGCTATTTTCACCTGGCACAATTATTCCCTTATGCTTCTTATTAAAGATATAAGCTGCGTGTCCCCTTTTAATTACTTCTGGGTTTTATTTATAAGTTTTCTCCTTCTGACAGACCATTTATCTTCTTTTACAGTTGGTAATTTTGTTATTGTTTGGGATGAGACCTGTGATTTCATTAACATAGATTGAAAACTTGTGGTGAGGATGCTCCCTCTACCCATGAAGACCAGCAAGTTCTCTGTCATTTCTAGCCATAGAGAGTTGGTCTGGGCCACAAAAAGGTTAAGTAACTTGTTCAGGGTCACACAGCACATATGTGTGTGTGTGCGTGTGTGTGTGCATGTGTGTGTGTGTGTAAAGATGGTAGCTCTTTCTAATCCTTTGTAATATGAGTTAGATACAAAGGTACCATCAGGATTTTCACAAGAATGAGGGAGCCCTAGGTCAAAGTTAGGCTAATATCTGGATTAAATGAACATAGAGGCAGGGAGAGCTTGACAGCAGGCCTCAGTCAGGTTGACTTAATATTCAAGTCCCACCTTCCTCAACCCCCTCCCCTCCACTCTCCTCCCTTCCTTTCCTCTCTTCTCCCATCTTTACACATATCTATATATCTGCAAATACAGATATACTGTATAAATGTATAACATTCTATACATACTTCAGCAAAAAATGTGGTAGATAGTGTTTATTATCCAGGAGATACATGATCAGAAAAGGAGATGATATGGTCATGCGGTGATGATGAGGGGTGACAGATAACTAAGTAGCCCAAGTTTTGCATTGGAATCCACAAATGATCAAAAAAAATGCACATTCCTTTTAGTATTTTCAGAGCATCTGAAATGTCAGAAATGGGAAGATTTTTCTCTCATCCTGAATGATTCTAGTCCACCTCCTTCAGTAAGTCATCCCCAGGGCATTCATCCAGCATGCTGGGATTTGTCTCTAGTTCTATTAAAAACTTTGATATCTTTTTTTTAATTACCTAAATTTGTCCCCAATACTTCTATCCCTCCTTCTGCCCAGAAATCCATCGCTTATAGAAGAGAATATTTTTCTTTTTAAAGAAAAAGCCTTCTTCTCCATCTCTTGACATTATGTGAGGTTCCAAGGATGCTCACAGAGCATCTATCCATTGCTGCCTATGATCAGCAAATCTCACACTCTTATCGGAGAGTATCTTCAGGCTGTGAGTGTCACAAATGGCCCGCTACTCACTCTTACTTCCTGATCGGTCAACTCCCTTTTCTGAGCCTGTAACTCTTTAACTGTCCCTTTAATGCTACTTTTTTCATGAGATTCACTGTGTGACGATATGCTCCCATTACTCATGTCCACCATGCATCTCTGTGCTGCCTTCTACATGAGCAGCCATTGTATTTATTTGGAGATGGAGGGATTCCCCAAGTGCTCACTGTATAGTATCACCAGAAGAATTCTGACTTACTGAAGATGGGTTTTTATTTCAAGGAAGATCTGGAGTTCAACTAAATGATTTCCCAAATGCTACTCAGTCCTGTTTCCCCCCTGCCCATTATTAGATGAAGTTCATTGTCCTAGGTCCAAGATATTTGTATTAATGGTCCAGCTCCATGGACATCTTACTGCCTACCTAGAATATCTTGGGCAATTAATTGTCCCAAAGTCTTGGCGCATTTATAAGCTATGCTAATTTGAAACTAAGACTTTTGGGACAGTCTGTAATTTATCTCTATATGTGTTTATATATATGTATATATATATGTGTGTGTGTGTGTAGTAATATACATATGTATATTGTGTATATATGTAGTAATATGTGTATGTATGTGTGTATAAGCTATAACAAACTTAATATTTAAGCAGTGTGGAATATTTACTTTGGAATCTCTTCTTGAATCATCATTGTGGCATTGAGCTATTCATGGGTATCAGTTTTGGGTTGGGTCCATGGCTCATGCCCTACACAGAATATCCATTAAACAGAAGAATGTTGTCATGGAAGCTGCTGCCATAGCCAGTTGAGTACTGCCCATCTCAATTTTATCAAGTAATTAGATCAATCTTCCCTTTCCTAGAGCTGGGTGCCCACTGATGGACATCACTGGAAATTCAAAATATAGAGGATTGTTAGCATCTTAGAAATCAGTTCATCAGCAAGCATTTATTATATACATAATAGATGCCAGCCATTATTGATACAAGGAATTCCTGGATGAGGAAACTCCTTCAACCAATGAAGCTCAGCACTTTCCCTACAATTTGTCTTGTAGAGTTGGCTAGAGACTTAAAGAGACTTGACTAGCCAGTATATATTAGAGGCTCTGGGAATCAGAGACTCCTGTCCTGTCCTCAAGGAGCTTATATTCCACCAGGGGAAACTTGCATATGCATTTTGAAGTAGCTAAAAAAATTAGAGTGTATTTGTGTGCAAAATCACATACCAGTTCTGGGATGCAGTGATAAATATGGCAGGACTAGGCAAGAGCTTCTCTGTTTTACACACACATACACACACACACACACACACACACGCTGCTTATTCTATATGTACTGTGTGTAGCAAGTAGCATAAAGGGTCTTATCATCCACAAGATGTCTTGTGAGAAGAGAAGGGATAAGGACATGTAGTGAGCATAAGGGATGATGGATGAGTAAAAGCCCAAGTGCTTCACTGAAAGCCACAAACCATAAAGCAATCAAACCAACAAACAACCCTCAAGGGAAGGGTTCAAGTATTTTGGATACAAGCTTTATTGGGGATTTACAGACAAGAATTACATAGGCAAAGTATCTAAATGGCTTGTGATCTATTGTTAGAGGGGGTTGGTTTCCACATTGATGAGATCATTGAGCTACTGAGGTATCATACATGTTCACGTATGTGTAGAAGGCATGTTCTCTGAGGAATCATCTCACCATTCCCATGGCACTGAATTCATGATGGCCAGAGCAGTGTAGGCTCTGACAGATTCTTCCTACCAACCTAGAAAGATTTGGAGGATGGACCCAGAAGTCAAATGTTTGTTCTTTCTGCGAGGACTAGCGTAGCTAAATTTGGAGAAGCCCAGAACCCTATTGACTTCAGGTATAGGGTGATAGTTTGGGAGTTTTTTGGCCACAATAATTTTTAAATAATATCTTTTAAGTGGAGTGGTTGTGATCTACATGGAAGTAGGGAATCCATACAGTGACAAACATCAGACAATAGAAGTGTGTGTATTTCTGTGGCAGCTAGATGGCAGATAGTAGTAAATAGCGTACCAGAATTAGAATCAGGTAAACCTGTTCAAAACCTGCCACAGATACTTACTAGCTGTGTCACCTTGGGCAAGTCACTTAAATTTTCTCAGTCTTGTTTTTTTTCAACTATAAAGTGGGATAATAGTAGCTCCTACCTCCCAGGGTAGATTGTGAGTATCAATGAGATAATTTATACAAATTCTTTGCAAACTCCTATATCAACAGTAGCTACTGTTATCAGTATGTGTGTGTGTGTGTGTGTGTGTGTGTGTGTGTGTGCATGCATGTGTGATCAGGGAATCAGGGAATCACTGTTATTTAATGATCAGTGGGTCATTAGCAAGTGAGAGGATAATTACTCCAAAAGCATGGCAGGAATAAGCAAATCTGGTAATACTAATAACTCCCATTTATGTTATGCTTAAAGTTGTCAAGGTGCTTTACATTCATTATCTGAACTTTATGAGGTGGTGCTGTTATCGCTTCCATTTTACAGATGAGGAAACTGAAGCTGAAAAAGGTTAAGTGACTTGCCCAGGGTCACACAGCTCGAAAGGAGAGGAAGCCAATTTTGAACTCATTTCTTCACGACTCTATGTCTCATTAGTCATGCCATCTAGTCTGCATTTTTATAAACCAACCTGTTGTAAACAAGAAAATCCTTATTATCTGACCTCTTTCTCCCTTTCATTTGCTATTGACTTTAAAGCCATAATTCATTGTTCTGAACTTGGTTTTCCCTCTTCCATTTTCTTCTCCCTCACTTTGACTTTTCTCTCCTTCCTCTTTCTCCTTTCCCACCCCACCCTACTTCCAGTTCCTCTTTAACTTGAATGGGCTTTGTGTAGTTTCAGGTTTGTTAAATTACAGATGACATTTTTCTCTAAGGTCTTTTAAGTGATGACATTTAGCAAATGGGTAGTGAATTTTGCAAAAGATAAAGCATTATGTTTATTTGTCCTTACAGCAGGAATAATTGCAAGATTTTAAAAGAAGCAAACATAAAAAAAGATTATTTAAGAAATTTTAGTGTTTGATAAATATTTGCCTAGTTTTAAAGTTCTGCTACTCATTTCCTTTCTATTTATATGCCTATTTCACTCCCTACTTCCCTAGCTTTTTCTCTTCTCTAGGCCAAAACTGCTTTCTTTTCCTCTTCTGAGATGTCTGAATCATTTACAATATTCTCCTAATAATTGTTATTGGAAGGATTGTGGGAAAACAGTCACACTAATATATTTTCGGTAGAGCTGTGAATTGGTACAGTCATTCTGGAAAACAGTTTATAATGATGCAAATAAAATGACCAAAATATCCATACCCTTTGACCCAGAGAGCCCACTGTTAGGCATATACCCCAAGGAGATCGTTGACAAGAAGAAAACCTCCATATATAATAAAATACTTATAGGAATTTTTTTTTATATTAGCAAGGATCAGGAAACAAAGTTAGATAACCGTTGACTGGGAGATAGCTATTATTGTGGTACATGAATGTAATGGAGGGAATGTGAAATATGATGAATACAGAGAAGCCTGGAAAGACTTAACTGAACTGATACAAAATTAAGTATAAGAGCCAGGAAAAGAATATATACAATGACAACAGGTAAATGGAAACAACTATCACCACAAAACAATGGAAAATGAATGTTGCAGAAATATAAAAAGCAAACGACGCTTACCCCCCAAAATATGAGATGATGTCTACATACTCCCCATTGCACAGGCTGCAGAGTGTTGCGTGTACATCAGATTTTTCCATTGTGTTAGTTGGGTTTTTAGTTGGATTGATTTTTCTTCTTCTCTTAAAATAAACTTCATTATGAGGGATGGCTTTCAGGGTAGAGGGAGAGGTAGGGGCAAATGGAGGCAAACAAAGAGTATCACTGAAAACATATTAAAAATCTTTTTCTATCTTCTTATTTATGGAGATGATTGCCTCTTTCTTCCTTTGTGATTCTAGCCTTTCCAGATATGTTCTCAATCTTTTATTTCTAGTTTATTATAAAGAGAGGAAGATTATAGGCTCATCATGATAGTGGTAGTTGTTTCTAATGTCACACTTTATATGCCTAAATCTATTATTTTGCATCTTTCTTGTAAATGACAGAAGGAAGGAATGAAGTCTGGTTTGGAATTCAGAAGATGAGTTCAAATCTTGGTTATGACACTCTGTGACTTAGGACAAATCAATTCAATTCTCTAATCTTCATCCTTTTTACCTATAGATGGAGATAAAAATAGATTTACTACTAGACCTCACAGGCCTCCTCAGTTTTGTCTTCCTGTCTTTCTATCTACCTCTCTCTCTCTCTCTTTCTCTCTCTCTCTCTCTCTCTCTCTCTCTCTTTCTCTCTCTCTTTCTCTCTTTCTCTTTCTCTCTCTCTCTCTTTCTCTCTCTCTCTCTTTCTCTCTCTCTCTCTTTCTCTCTCTCTCTCTCTCTCTCTCTCTCTCTCTCTCTCTCTCTCTCTCTCTCTCTCTCTCCTCCTCCTCCCCTCCCTCCCTCCTCTCTCTCTCTCTCTTTCTCTCTCTCTCTCTTTCTCTCTCTCTCCCTCCCTCTCTCTCTCTCTCTCTCTCTCTCTCTCTCTCTCTCTCTTTCTCTCTCTGATTCTGCAGTCCATGAACTTTTTTTCTATTCTTTGATCAGTCTTTTACAATCCTTTGTAGTACAAAACTTTTGGGTCACCTTATATTTTTTATTTAATTCATTTAAAAACATTTTTCATGAAAATATAATTTATTTAAAAACATAATTTCTCCAGATTACATAAAGTGTCCAGAATACCCAAAAAGTTAAAAACCCCTGGTCTAAATTTAGCTATCTCTTTTCTGAATATAATGTTTGAAATTTTCTTTCTTGCATGTGATATACATCCTGATCCCTGAGTATAGTTGCTTAGTCTTCAAATATGAATTCAAGGAATTACTTCTCTGGAGCTACTAGTAGCCAGATATATAGGTAGATAGATAGATAGATAGATAGAAGACAGATAGAAGACAGATAGCTATAGACAGATGATAGATGACAGATAGACAGACAGATGATAGATAGATAGATATTTAGTATTTACAAATTTTTCCTTTTGGAGGGGATAAATTTTTTATTCCATGTCTCTGATAGTGACAAATTGAGTGTTTCTCTTCCTTTTTCTTTTACAACTTTTAATGCAGGAGCATTAACTCTTAGAAAGTATGATGGTTTCAGTCATGACTGATTTCATATGGTGAAATTTCCATTAGGAATATAGCCATCCTTCTGGGTTTTAGATGAAATATAACAGTGTTAAACCACAAGGGCTACCTTCTTGACTCTAGTACCTTTGGTATTTCCAGTTTGGGGTACAGTGTTGAAATAAAATCCCATCTGGATTGCTACTGTGAGCTACCATTCACTAACAACCTATATACCTATATAGTGTTTTAAAATTTGCCACGTACTTTATAGATGTCAGTCAGTCAATGAGTCAGTTTCAGCACCTACCAAGTTTCAGGCACTGTACTAAGTGGTAGGGATACCAATAAAGTCAAAGGACAGTTCATACCCTCCAAGAGCTCACAGTTGAATGGGGGAGACCACATACCAACAATTACATGGCTATCCCATACGTAGCTTGTAGAGACAACCTGCATACTGGGTAAAGAGGGAATAATCATCAATAAGAGGGACTGAGAAAGAGTTCCAGTAAAAGAGATGTTAACTAAGATTGAAGGAAACCAGGGAAGGCAATAGGTAGAGATGAGTAGAGAGCACATTCCAGGTGAGGGAGAATGCCTGGAGCCTAGAGATGGATTATCTTGTTCATGGACCAGCAAAGAAGCCAGTGTCATGGGATCAAAGAGGAGTCAAGTGTAGGGAGACTGGGAGGGCAGGAGGGAGCTAGGATATGAATGCCCAACAGAGTATTTTGTATTTGAACCTACAGGCAACAGGGAACCACTGGAGTTTACTGAGTAAGAGAAAAATGTAGGATGGACTAGAATGGGGAGAAACTTGAGGCAGGCAGACCCAGAGGCAGCTATTATAGCAGTGCAAGTGTGAGGTCAGGAGGATCAGAGGAGAGAAGGAGGTATGTTGGAGAGATGCTGAGAAGGTGAACTCGACAAGCATTGGCAACAGATTGGACATGGATGTGAGATTGTGAATGATACTCAGGTTTTAAGCCTCGGGTTTATCTCAGTTGATTCTGTGTTACTATTATCCCCATTTAAAGACAGAGAAACTAGGCTGAGAGATGTTATGTCAGTTGGCCAGGGTCATACTAGATAGTAAGTGTTTGAGACAAGATTTGAACCCAGCTTTCTATTCACTAAGCCTGCCTATAGAAGCAATCCTGGCTTATCTCTGGTTTGCTGGATAAAATTATTATACACCCAAAAGGGAATTTGGATGTTAAGTGAACTCTTAACACCTCCCAACCACACACACACACATACACACACACACACACACACACACACACACACACACACACACACACACCATTTCTACTATCATCAAAAAGCAATGGGTTTTTCCAAAAGTTGAAATAGGAACGATGCCCTTTCTTCCTAATAATGTATTTAACTCCAGAATTTGGGGGCTTATTGTCAATGGGAAGTTTTCCTTATGCTATTATCCCAAAGATGGGAGTTAAACTTTATATCCTTTATAGGAAAGTAGACTTCTGTGGTCCTTTTTCTTAATAATTTGCGTAAAGCCAGAAAAAAATTTCTTTTTCTTTGCAACATATTTCATTGAACTCAGCTCACCATATTTTATGCCTCCTGGTCTAGCCATTGACACTGACCAGCATCAAAGTAAAAAAGCAAGTCCATTTCCTGGTCATTTAGTTCTGGGCTAAAAGCACAGATTGTTTTTTTCTTTAAAAATTGTCTGCTTTGGACTGTTTTCTCTTGTGTTATGTTTTATTTTGGTTTGCTTTTTCTCATAGTTTCTCCCATTCTTTTTAATTCTTCTATGCAACATGACTAATGTGAAAATATGTTTAATAAGAATATATGTGTAGAACCCATATAAGATTGCATGCTGTCTCAGGGAGGGAGGATAGAGGGAGGGGAAGAAAATTTAAAACTTATGGAAGTGATTGTTGAAAACTGAAAACCAATTAATTAAATTTAGAAAAAATTGTCTACTTTGGAACAGATGAATAATTTTTAAGTCCAGAGAATTAATTTTATTTCATTATAGATGCTACCTTAGCAATGATGCTTTAATGAGTTTTGATTTCTTATGCTTAATTATGCAGCAACTTTGTAACAGCATTTAGCACAGTGACTGTCACATAGTAGGGGCTTTATAAATATTATTGAGTGCTTAATGACTAAGTGAGGGATAGGCAGCTAGGTGGCAGTGGACAGGGCACTGGGCTTTTAATAGGGAAAACACATCTTTCTGTGTTCAAATCTGGCCTCAGACACTTCCTAGCTGTGTGACCCTGGGTAAGTCACTTAACCCTATTTGCCCAGTTTCCTCATCTGTCAAACGAGCTGGAGAAGGAATTGGCAAACCACTCCAGTATCTTTGTCAAGAAAACCCCCATGGGGTCACGAAGAGTCAAACACAACTGAAAAACTACTGAAAATGACAAAAGTGAGGTATTAAGGGAAAAGCTCTGGACTTAGAGAACCTGGGTTCAAATCCCAACCTTGGACAAATTATTTAACCTCTCTGGGACTCAGTTTCCTTATCCATCAAGTGAAGGAGTTAGAATCAATAATCTCAGATACTTCCTCTTATCCCTCAAGTATTTCACTAAAAAGCCCGGATGGAGAAATTAGGAAGATTAGCCAGTAGAGGGCAGCCGCGCTTTATAATGGAAATAATACTTTCCCAATTTCCACATGTAAATAAATATGTTCCATTTTCACAGTTGGTATCCTTAGGTTGATGCTAAATTGCTCCCACTTTTCGTCCTTTCATTGTATTTTTAGAAACCCTTTCATTTAAATAACAGGTAGAGAAACACTGACAGTGATTTCACTTCAGGTCTTCTTAGTCTAACCTTGCCATTTTAGGGCAAAGAAAATCAAAAGCTAGAGAAGACAACAGCTCAGCCCCTGGTCATGCAGCCATTCCAAACAGCAGGGCCAACGTGCTTTAACCCAGATTTCCACAACTGATTTTCCTTTCCTATCTTCCTGTGTTGCTTGATTAAACTCTTCTCCAAAGTCTCAACAGGTTAAGTTCTGCAATTCAGAGATCAGAGTGGTGTTCATTGTGTATGACCTTATATTATTGATGACCAGATCAAACGACTTGTTGTTAATCCTTTGTCACCTGTGAGAACTTTGATGTGAGATTTCATGAGCTGGCTAGGTAGTGGGGTGGACAGAGTGTTGGATATAATGTCAGAAAGACCCAAGTCTAGATCCTGCCTCCAATGCTTGTTGGCTGTAGGGCTTTGGGCAAGTTAGCTTAACCTTTCTCAGCCAATCAAGCAACACATTTATTAAGAATTTAATATGTGCCAGATAGGAGGCATCCCAGTAGATAAAATGCTGGGCCTGGAAGACCCAAGTTCAAATCTGGCCTCAGACATTAACTGTGTGACCCTGGGCAAGCCACTTAACCCTATTTGTCTCAATTTCCTCATCTGTAGAAGGAAATGGAAAATGTCTCTTTGTCAAGAAAACTCCAAACTGGACATAACTGAAAAATGACTGCACAACAATGTGGATAAGTATTAGGGATACAGATACAAACAAACAAACAAAAAAAAGATGAAGGCCCCGACCACAAGGAAGGACCTTACATTCCAATGGGGGGAAGACAACGTACAAAAAGTCACAACACACTCTGAAAAATTCCAGGTGTGAAGGAAAGTTCTGGAATAATAAGACAGTGGTAGGGCCATGGCTTTGAAGCTAGGGCCAGGGCTGGGAAGGTAGGCTTGTAGCATCATTGAGTTAGAGCTGGAACAGAATTTATAGGCCATTGAAAGCAACCCTTTCATTTTATACATAACAAGTCTTACCCTGTGTTGTACCAGGAAGTGTCTGGTAAGTTTTGAACCCAGGTTCTTTAACTCCAAATCCCAAATCTTGCATTCTTTCCACATACCATTGTGCCTCTTATTTCCAAAGAACAGATGAATGTAAACATTACATAGTCAATAACATTTGGCAAATGCCTCAGGTCCTTTGGAAATATCACTTTTCACTATCTTATATCTTTAGGTTTATTATTTTATACATTCATTATGTATTATACACATAGGATTATTTGTTACTTATATACATGCTGCCACATTTATAATATGAATATGTTACTGATAGAGTTTTAAAAATCTTGCTTCTAAGAATGTGTATATGTATTATTTTAGTAAAGAGATTTTTCTGATTTTTAGAATGCTATGTGTTCTTGGGAAAATGTTTGTTTTTCCTTTTCTTTGAATTAAATATTCTATTTCTGGTTAAATTAGGTAGTCTTGTATGGTGGCTACAAAGCTGGTCTTATCAGGAAGTCCTGAGTTCATGTCCTGCCTCTGACAGCTGCACCTTGTGTGACCTTGGAAAATTACTTATCTCCTCAGTATCCTTGAGAGCTTCTAAAAACAAAGATAAAGACGAGCTGCTAGGCTGCATTGGTACAAGAGATTTTCTCTTCAGAGGATCCCCATGCCAGTAAAATAATAGGCCATGACCACCTCCACCCCCACTCCCCATACGCTATATAGAACACAAATCTTTGTTTGTTCGTTTTAATACTCTACCTGGGGAAAATGTCAGCTAGATGGCACAGGAACATTAAGGCTAGCACTCTAGCTCGGGTTGGGGAACCTGTGGCTTCAAGGTCACATGTAGCCCTCTAGGGCCTCAAGTGAGGCTCTGCTTTAGTCAGAATCCTGGAGTATTAAAGCTGGACACTCACCAGATCATGTAGATGTGGAACCTGAGAACAAGGGGAATTTTGTGATTTGTTCAAGGTCGCTCAGCTACTGAGCTAAAGGGTTTGGATTTGAACCCAGGGTTTCTGATCCAATTCTGTGTCTATTGAACCATATTACAGTCCGAATGTTTGAGAGTTTCCAATTCTTTAATACTATAACTAGAGATATTTCTCAGGAAAAAATATAAAAAGAATTTGAATGAGGAAATTCACATGTAGGGAGACCAGCAGGTTTGTTGCTGGTAGGAAAGGAGGGAAAATGTTATCAGTTCTGTTGGTTTGCATGGCCCAGGCTAGGCAAGGGTATGGAAGGAATTGAGTTTAATTCAACAGTAAATGTATATGAAAAGTCTAATGTGTGCTGTGCTGGGTTGCGCTAGGGCAGGGAATATGAAAACAGAAATGAAGTAGTCTTTGAACTCAAGGAGGAACATTGAAGGAAATAACACACAGATAATAAACTAAATGTATAATACAAAGTAATTTCTGTGGGAGGATGCTAGCCGCAGGATCAGAATAGACCTCATATATAGGAGGTTCCAGTTGGGCTGAGCTTTGAGGGAAGATAATGAATCTAAGAGACAAAGAAGAGGAAGAAGATCATTCCAGGCAGGAGGAAAATCTTGTGCCAAGTATGGATACAGGAGATGAAATATCATATGTGGGTAACAACTCATAGTTCAATTTGTCCTAGAATATGGAGGAAGGAACGAAATGAAATAATGTGCAATAAGCCTGGAAAGGGAATGCTGGATGAGTTTGTATTTTGTCCTAAATGCAAGAGGAGTGACATAGTTAGGCTAGAGCTTGAGAAATATCATTCTGGAAGCTCTAAAGAGGATAGATGAGGGGGGAGGAGCCAAGATGGCAGAGTAGAAAGACACACGTATGCTAGCTCCGAAACCCACAGCCCATAAAATACCTGTAAAGAAGAAATCCCAACAAATTCTGGAGCAGCAGAAGCCACAGAACAACGGAATGGAGGAGATTTCTGTTCCAGAGAGATCTGAAAACCTGACGCGAAAGGTCCGTTGCACACCAGACCTGGAGCAGAGCCCAGCCCTGCCTTGGCCGTGCAGCACCGAGAGGAGCAGATCCCAGCAGGCTTCAGGGACAGAATCTCCAGTGGCCGTGCAGGTCCCTCCACCCACAGGTGCTGAAGGTTGGTGAGAGGGTCTCTTTGGCTGGTCGAGAGGGGAGTGGAGTGTTCCCATAATTCAGACCCCCTCAGGAGGCAGCAGTGGAGGCAGCAGCAGACAGGGGCTCCCAAAGCAGGCAGGAGCTTGGATCCATTGTTGAAGGTCTCCACATAAATCCCCTGAGGGAACTGAGCCTCCCCCCCCCCTCCGCCATGTGGTGGCCCTGCCCTCACCTGAGCACCTGAACTTAATCTCACACTGAATAGCAGCCCTGCCCCCACCCAAAGCCCTGAGGCTGGGAAGCAGCATTTGAATCTCAGACCCCAAGCACTGGCTGGGCAGATCTGGAGGCGAGGTGGGGGTGGAGAGGACACTCAGAAGTCAAGTCACTGGCTGGGAAAATGCCCAGAAAAGGGAAAAAAAATAAGACCATAGAAGGCTACTTTCTTGGTGAACAGGTTTCTCTTCCCTTCCTTTCTGATGAGGAAGAACAATGCTTACAATCAGACAAAGACACAGAAGTCAAGGATTCTGTATCCCAAACATCCAGAATAAATATTCCATGGGCTCAGGCCATGGAAGAGCTCAAAAAGGATTTTGAAAATCAAGTAAGAGAGGTTCAGGAAAAACTGGGAAGAGAAATGAGAGAGAGGCAAGAAAAGCATGAAAAGCAGGTCAACACCTTGCTAAAGGAGACCCAAAAAAATGCTGAAGAAAATAATACCTTGAAAAATAGGCTAACTCAATTGGCAAAAGAGGTTCAAAAAGCCAATGAGGAGAAGAATGCTTTCAAAAGCAGAATTAGCCAAATGGAAAAGGAGGTTCAAAAGCTCACTGAAGAAAATAGTTCTTTCAAAATTAGAATGGAACAGATGGAGGCTAATGACTTTATGAGAAACCAAGAAATCACAAAACAAAACCAAAAGAATGAAAAAATGGAAGATAATGTGAAATATCTCATTGGAAAAACAACTGACCTGGAAAATAGATCCAGGAGAGACAATTTAAAAATTATGGGACTACCTGAAAGCCATGATCAAAAGAAGAGCCTAGACATCATATTTCATGAAATTATCAAGGAAAACTGCCCTGAGATTCTAGAACCAGAGTGCAAAATAAGTATTCAAGGAATCCACTGATCACCACCTCCTGAAAGAGATCCAAAAAGAGAAACTCCTAGGAACATTGTGGCCAAATTCCAGAGTTCCCAGGTCAAGGAGAAAATATTGCAAGCAGCTAGAAAGAAACAATTCAAGTATTGTGGACATACAATCAGGATAATACAAGATCTAGCAGCCTCTACATTAAGGGATTGAAGGGCTTGGAATAGGATATTCCAGAAGTCAAAGGAACTAGGACTAAAACCAAGAATCACCTACCCAGCAAAGCTGAGTATAATACTTCAGGGGAAAAAATGGTCTTTCAATGAAATCAAGGACTTTCAAACATTCTTGATGAAAAGACCAGAGCTGAAAAGAAAATTTGACTTTCAAACACAAGAATGAAGAGAAGCATGAAAAGGTGAACAGCAAAGAGAAGTCATAAGGGACTTACTAAAGTTGAACTGTTTACATTCCTACATGGAAAGACAATATTTGTAACTCTTGAAACTTTTCAGTATCTGGGTACTGGGTGGGATTACATACACACACACACACACGTGTGTGCGCACATGCGCGCATGCGTGCATGCACACACAGAGACAGAGAGCACAGAGTGAATGGAATAGGATGGGATCATATCTTAAAAAAATGAAATTAAGCAGTGAGAGAGAAATATATTGGGAGGAGAAAGGGAGAAATGGATTGGGGCAAATTATCTCTCATAAAAGAGGCAGGCAAAAGACTTTTTAGTGGAAGGAAAAAGAGGGGAGGTGAGAGAAAAACGTGAAGCTTACTCTCATCACACTTGACTCAAGGAAGGAATAAAATGCACACTCATTTTGGTGTGAAAACCTGTCTTACAATACAGGAAAGTGGGGGAGAAGGGGATAAGCAGGGTGGGGGGAATGATGGAAGGGAGGGCAATGGGAGGAGGGAGCAATCTGAAGTCAACACTCTTGGGGAGAGACAGGATCCAAAGAGAGAACAGAAGCAAGGGGGGCAGGATAGGATGGAGGGAAATATAGTTAGTCTTACAGAACATGACTCTTATGGAAGTCATTTGCAAAACTACACTGATATGGCCTATGTTGAATTGCTTGCCTTCCCAAAGAGAGTGGGTGGGAAGGGAGGGATGAAGAGAAGTTGGAACTCAAAGTTATAGGAACAACTTGAGTACTGTTCTTGCTACTAGGAAATAAGAAATACAGGTAATGGGGTATAGAAAGTTAT
The DNA here is from genome assembly GCF_028372415.1 of Notamacropus eugenii. Taxonomy (NCBI): domain Eukaryota; kingdom Metazoa; phylum Chordata; class Mammalia; order Diprotodontia; family Macropodidae; genus Notamacropus; species Notamacropus eugenii. The sequence goes on from NC_092872.1 coordinate 269,077,162, forward strand.
CTGGCCCTGCAGGACAAAAGAGAAGATGGGGACAAGGGAAGGGAGGGATGATAGAAGAGAGGGCAGATGGGTGATAGGGACAATTAGACTGCTCGGTGTTTTGGGGTGGGGGGAGGGGACAAATGGGGAGAAAATTTGGAACCCAAAATTTTGTGAAAATGAATGTTAAAAGTTAAATAAATAAATTTAAAAAATAAAGAGGATAGATGAGATGGGGGGCGATACTTGAGGCAAAAAGATCAATTAGGAGGTTAATGGAATAGTCTAAGTGAAAGGTCATGAGAACCTGAACAAAGTTGGGGGCTGTCTGAGTGGAGAGAAGGGAACATATGAAAGACATATCATAGAGACAACTGGTTGACCAGGGAGGAAGGGGATGGGAGGGAGGGAGAAGGAATAGTCCAGGGTAACCCTGAGGTGTGAACTTGAAAGGATGGTAGCCTTTAACAGCATGGAGAAGTTAGGAACAGTGGAGAATTGAAAGAACTCCTCCCTCAATTTCAGGAGAAGATGAAATTCAAAGGGTAACATATGAGAGAAAAGATAAAAATTTAAAAGACAGACTTAATTATTAACAGGGTAGTGAAGTGTCACAGTGGATACAGCACTGGAACTGGAGTCAGAAAGACTAATCTATCTGAGTTCAAATCTTGACTCTGACGCTTCCTTGCTGTGTGACCCTGGGCAAATCACTTAGCCCTGTTTACCTCAGTTTTCTCATCTGTAAAATGAGATGGAGAAGGAAATGGCAAACCACTCCAGTATCGTTGCCAAGAAAACCCAAATGGGGTCATAAAGAGTTGGACACAACTGAAAAGTGACTGAATAACAATTCCTAACAGTTTCTCTGTCTGGTAATTGTTGTAGCTTTGAATCACAAAAGAACAGAAATAGCACTGAGGTTGAAAAGTATAAAAGCTGAGACTCCTTCCCCATAGGGAAGAATCCTTACAGTAACAACCTCAGTTCTCTGAAGAACCTCCAGTTGCCAGCAGTGGAGAACCAACAGATAGCATGGTCCAGATGGTAGTAGAATGGAAAGAATAGACCAGCAAAGGACCTCAGTAGTTTATAGTAATGGAGATAGCAACTTATAGTCAAAGGCAACTTACAGACATTACTAAACTGGCAAATTACATTGATACCTCTTTGGGGAAGAAAACAGCCTCACTGGAGCTCCAGTGAGATATAACTAAGAGTGGTAGTTGTTATTTAATTTGGATTTCCCCTGTCATATTCATTATCTAAATGTGTATCCTTTCACTGGCCATAGTTTCTCTACATGCATGCCCTCTTCCATGAATGCCTTCCTGGACAAATGTTACATGTGGGAGAGTCCATTAGTTGTATTATAATATATGGAAGAGTATTCCTGTATAAATGTGATAAAACTCCTTTATAACTTATTTTGCTATTGTTTTTACTCATTCATTTGTCTATTTGTTTACTTGTTTTATTCAAATTATATTTTATTTTGTCTATAAAAAATTTGCCTTCCCTCTTCCACACCCCACACTGAAAATGAAAGAAAAACAAAACCCTAATTTTGTAAATATATACATATACATACATACATACATACATACATACATACATATATATACATATATATATACATATACATATATATATATACATATATATATATATATGATCAAGCAAAACAAATGTCCATGTTGGTCATATCCATAAAAAATATTTCATTCTGCACTCTGAGACCTTCATCTCTCTATCAGGAGGTAGGTAGCATGTTTCATTCGTAGTACTCTGGAATCAGGGTTGGTCATCGCACTGTCCCTAATTCTTTCTAAGTTGTTTGTCTTTACCATATTATTGTCATTGCATAGATTGTTCTCCTGCTTCTGCTCCCTTCATTCTGTGTCAGGTCACGTAAATCTTTCCAGGTTTCTCTGAAACTATCCCCTTTATCATTTCTTTTAGCACAGAAATATTCCATCACATTTATATACCACAACTTGTTCAGCCATTCCCCAATTTATGGGCTCCTCCACAGATTCCTATTCTTTGCCACCTCAAAAAGATCTATCAGTATTTGTGTAGATCCTTAATTAGAGCTTATTTTACTTAGGACTAATCTCTCCCTTTATTTGACCTCCTCCTAACTCTTCCTTCTCCTTTCTCTTCTTTCCCTCCTATTTGCCCCTTGAATCAAATGTATTTCTGTACTCAGCTCTGTGTGTGTGTGTGTGTGTGTTTGTGTGTGTGTGTGAGAGAGAGATCTTCCCTCCTTTGACCAGTTCAGATAATAGTGACATTAAAGTTATCAATCACTCTTCCCACCTCATTCTACTTGTTTGTATAGATATCTACTTGCACTTGCTGATTATATGAGATAATTTCCTTAACCTTCTTTTGCCTTCACTTTCTAGTATATTTCTCTTCTCTCCCTTTCAGTTCTTTTCCTAAGATCATCAAGATGTCATGAAGCCTCTCTCAAGTCTTGTCTAATTAGACTCCCTCTAGGATTCCAGGTGATGATAGAGTTCAGAGAGGACACACATATTATCTCTACATAGTTGAATGTAAGACACTTATCTTTGTTTAGTCTTTATCACTATTCAATCCTGTTTACCTTTTTATACTTCTCTTACCTCCAGTGTTTGAACTTGAATGTTTCTATTCACCTCTGGTGTTTTCATGAGGAATGCTTAGAACACTTCAATTTTGTAGACCTATATTACTTCCATTCTGGAACATGGTGTTGCAGGCTCTCTGCTCCTATACCACACTGATGGTGAAATTTCATGTGATCCTAATTGTAGCTTCTCGATGCTCAGATTCTTTCTTTTTGGATGCTTGCAGTATTTTTATTTGGATCTGGAAGCACTGCATTTTTTTGTCCATAATGTTCCTGGGAATTTTCATTTAGGGATTTCTTTCTAGAGGTGACTGGTAGATCCTTTCTATTTCTACTTTACCCACTGGTTCTAAGAAATCTGGACAGTTTTCTTTAAAGATTTCTTGAAATATTGTGTGTAGGCTTTTTTGCATGGCATTCAGGAAGACTGATTCTTAAATTTTTCTTCCTCTGTTTTCCACATCAGTTGTTTTTGCTATGAGATACCTTACATTTTCTTCTATTTTGTGATCTTTTTACTTTGTTTTAATATTTCTTCTTGTCTTCATTCCCTAATTGATAAATGGTCAAAGGATGTGAACAGGCAGTTCTCAGAGGAAGAAATTAAAGCTATCTATAGTCATGTGAAAAAAAAATGCTCTAACTCACTGTTGATTAGTAATCAAAAACAACTCAGAGTAATCAAAACATCTCTGAGGTACCACATCACATTTCTCAGATTGGCTAACATAACAAAACAGGAAGATGATAAATGTTGGAGAAGATATGGGAGAGTTGGAACACTAATTCATTGTTGGTGGAACTGTGAGCTGATCCAACCATTCTGGAGAGCAATTTGGAACTATGCCCAAAGGGCTACTAAGAATATGCATAACCTTTGACCCACTAATATCACTTCTAGGACTGTATCCCAAAGAGATCATAAAAATGGGTAAAGGTCTCACATGTACAAAAATATTTATAGCAGCTCTCTTGGTGGTGGTCAAGAACTGGAGATCAGTGGAATGCCCATCAACTGGGGAATGGCTGAACAAGTTGTGGTATGTGAATGTCATGGGATACTATTGTGCTATATAAGAAAATGACAGTCGAACTTCAGAAAAAACTTGGATTTACATGAACTGATGCTGAGTAAAGTAAGCAGTACCTGGAGAACATTATACACAGCAACAGTCACAGTGTATGAGGACTGTTTCTGATAGACTAAGCCCTTCACAGCAATACAAGGACCTAAAACATCCCCAAAGGACTCGAGACAAAATGCCATCCACATCTAGAGAAAGAACTATGGAATCAGAATGCAGAATGAAGCAGGTTATTTTCTTTTGTGTTATCTTTTGTTTTGGTTTTTCTCATGGTTTCTCCCATTCATTTTAAATCTTCTATGCAACATGACTAATGTGAAAATGTGTTTAATAAGAATGTATGTGTAGAACTCATATAAGATTGCATGCCATCTTGGGGAAGGAAGAAAGAGAGAGGGGGAGAAAATTTAAGACTTATAGAAGTGATTGTTGAAAACTGAAAAAAAAATTAATTAAATTTAAAAAAAAGAAAATGAAGCAACACAAAAAAAGTCTTTTTGTCTCATTGACTTCTATTTGGTCTGTTCTAATTTTCAGGAAATTATTTGCTTGTACAAGGTTTGGTACTTCTTGTCCCAAGCTTTTAATTCCATTTCCAATTCTTTTTTTCCCTATAGCTCTCATTTCTTTTCATTTCCCCCTTCCCTCTAGTACTCTCATTTCAATTATAAACTCTTTAAATAAAAAAACCTCTTCATCTCTTCCAGAAATTCTGATGGAAACTGTGCTCATGCTGGATTTTTCTTTGAGTCTTTTCATGTATATGTCTTGGAGTTTTCTCATCTCCTGAGTTTCCACCTTGAGTATCCCTGTCACCACAATAATTTCTTTTGGTGGGATTCTTTCTTTCCCTTCCTTCTTTCAGACTACTTTCTGACTTTGAACTTGATTTTAGGGCTGGCCTGTAGTGCAGGGAAGGTCTGGCATGATTCTGTTGCTGCTTTCTTGATATGTTGAGTATTGTATTATTTCAGCATCTCAGGGACAACTCAGGCTTGGTTTCTTAAAGCTTTCAGTGCTCCAAAAGTGGACTGATCTGGGGAAAAGTGTGACTGCTTTCCTATCTCCTTCCTTCCTCACCCTACTTCCACCCTTAATCTAGGCTCTACAAGTTGCTGACCTTTGGGTCAGAGTAATAGTAGATTATTCCTGTTGGACTCAGCCCTTATCAGCCAACTGAGAGGAAAGCTCTATTGATTCAGAGTCATAGGATTTCACATTCTTCTTTGGTCTGGATTTCCTGCCCTAGTTATTTCTCTGAAGACTTTAGACTAGACTAGAAGTCCAACTTTGCTCTGCTCCTGGGATCTGAACCACGACACTGCTGCTGCTTATTTCTGAACCTAGTCCTTTCTCAATACACCACTTAGGGTCTTTGGCCACTCCTTCTTCATATAGATATGGATACCCTCCTCAGTGCTCTCCCCACAATCTGTGACTTGAAACTGAGTAGTTGGCAATAAAACTGCCCAGAGAGGGCAGGGTCTTTCTGTCGGCACTATTAGACTTTGAAGCTCTGATTGTAAGTTGATGGGCCTTGAAAGTAAGATAGCTTTCAGAGCAGCTAACTATGAGGGCTTAGCACAGTGCCTGTCAAAAAGTAGTGACTTAATAAATGTTAATTGATTAACAAGTAAAAAACTTTTTCTTTCTTAAAGTAGATATTCTTTTTCAGGATTAAAAAGGTAGGTAGACCACGATTGTTATATATTTGTTGAGTATCTTTGCAAGATACCCTTCCATGCTGTGTTTAGCTTTGAATATTTTGTGCCATGGTAATTCCTTATTGGTCTTAAAGTCAAAGATTCTTTTCTCTAAATTGAGGCAATTAGATGGAGTCAGTTCTTTGGAATTCTTTCTCTCTCTTTCCTCTTTTTCCTCCTTTCCTTCCTTCCTTCCTTCACTGGCTATCTTAGTGGGATGCCTTTTGCTTTATTGATTTTTTTTGCCCTTGGTATTTAATGAGCACTAAAGGCATCACTCACAATTTTAATTCATCCATAAAGCATGTTACTTCTTCCATTATCTAAGCTTAGGAAAGGGGAAATAGGTAGCTTGATGGGAAAATAGTTCAGGAAGAACATAACCCTAGCAAATAATTTAAAATGTTTTAAGGATCTTAAAGAGATGAAGAACTATATTCACAAATCTCTTCTCAAGCATCTTCAGAGGGAAATGTGAGGACCGCAGTGACTACTTTTGATCTATTCTGTGGATGACTGTGCCCCACCTCCCCCAAATGTTTTAATGATGAGCCTTTTGGTGAGCATGTTCTCTGTGCCTAGCAGGAGTACACCTCTGGTAATAGATGACTAGCTCTTAGCTAGATTGCTTTGGGGAAATCACTGGGCACTCTCAGTGGTCCTAAATTGTTGCCATAAAAGGCTATCTCTTTAATACTAAAGCTAACATTCTTTCAGTGATATGATAGGGCTGTGAATTATGGAACAGCATGATTCCCCTAATGTCCTTTGATGTCTATACAGAAATATAGGTAATCTCTCACTACATTCCTTCTCTCTCCTGTTTCAGTTATTTTTCAGTCATGTCTGTTATCTGTAATCTCATTTGGGGTTTTCTTGGCAAAAGTACTGGAGAAGTTTGCTGTTTCCTTCTCCAATTCATTTTACCAATGAGGAAACTGAGGCAAACAGGGTAAAATAACTTGGCTGGAGTCACAAACTAGTAAGTGTCTGAGGTTGGATTTGAACTCAGGAAGAGGAGTTGCCCTGACTTCAGAGCCCAGTGCTCTACCTACTACATCATCTAGCTGCCCCTGTACAATCCCCCAACATCACCCTTTTCTGAGATAGGTGTGAGGTGATCAAAGAGTTATAACCCAACTCGATCATTCACAGCACTATGTACATAGGTACTTGTGAGAAAATCTGCCTTCCCTTCCCTTCTCTTAACATCATCACTCCTGTCCTCAATTTAGGAGATGGTCCTCAGAGGATAGGCCCTGTATTATGAGTAGTGAATAAAAGCCCCACCCCTACACTTCTCATTTTAAGTAGAAAGAACGAGGTGTATAGGAAAAGCAGATTGGCTAGATTGCAACAGCTTGCAGATCTGGTTGCATTATCTCATCTCTACCTCTTGGAAACTTCTCTCTTACTTTTAAGATGAGTGCTCTATTGTTGTCACTATTCTTTCATCCAACCAGATTTGTGACCTTGGTGCTCCCTCTGATCCCCATCCCACTGATATCCAATCAGCTGCCAGATCTGGCTATTTCTACCTTTGCAACCCCTACCACACCAAACTCTTTTCTTGGCCACCATCCTTATTCAGAGCTTCATCATTATTGTAATTATTGTACTATTATTGTAATATTATTGTCATAGTCCTGATTGGTGTCCCGGCCTTAAGTCTCTCCTCTCTCCAAACTACTCTCCACTATACTGTAAAAGTGATTTTCCTAAAACTTATGTCTGACCATGTCAGTTACCTATTCAGTAAACACAAATAGTTTCCTCTTGATCCTAGGATGAAATATCATTTCATCTGTATCTAATCCCTTTGCAATGTCTATTTTTGTGTTAAGTATTACAATGCACATCAAAGGTGTCAAATAAGCAGCCTGGGAAACATTGAACAAAATAAATGAAAAAGTAAAATAGAACATAGATTGTGTTACGATGTGGCTTTCGAAACCAACATGTTACCTTGTGTATCCTCAAGGATGGTTTAATGATCTCTATTTGAGTACGATATCAGAGCTATACATAGTAATTGAAACTTCATGCATATGTATATATTTTATTTATAAGAAGTAAATATTGGAGGAATGTGCTCAATTCTTTTTTTTTAACTTTTGGGCTTACATGATCAAAAAAGTTTAGAGACCATTGCCATAGACTCTCTGAAGTACATGGGAGCCCAGTAGCACCTTCAGATCTTTCAGATACAAAAAGAGGGAAAAGCTTAAGAAGTCATTACAAAAGATCCCATATGTGTTAATTGCACCCAACAAAGGGACAAGAGTTAGAAATTTCACAGCTTGTCAAGTGAAAAAATAAACTGCCACAAGGCAGAAACTAATTCTGAACTCAGAACACAGAAGGCTACCAAAGATCTAGATTCAAACTTTACCCATGTTATCAGAGGAAACGCAAATGTATTTTCGCTTCTGCGCTGGCATGTTGATGTTTGTGAAATCCTGAGAAAGCACAGATGTAATTTACTTACTGAGCCTCTACAGTTTTTTCTTTAAAGTACATTTAGAGTTAGAGTTGAGAAGAGGAGAAAAAAATATAAATGTTATTAGAACTTTTTATAAAGAGCCCCAAATCCTACCTTGGAATTGCAGACACAGGTGTTTGAAGAATACCATTTCCTCCTCATTTTTAAGTTTGAAGATGGATAGGCTTGGAAGTGTGCTTTTGGGGACATTGGTATGGAAGTCTTTATATTAAAACTCTGCACATGTTGATCTTGAGTTACTGAGACAGTTTAGTGATCAGAAAAATGCTACATTCTCGACGAAACTAGTAATATCTGAGTTGAATCAAATTGAAATGGATACAAGATAATGTAGGGGGAGGCATATTAGTGGCGTGAGACAATGTTTATAATTATAGTTGTTTTTTACTTCAAGTTCAGCATTTCAAGGGTTTGTGCTGTCATATGTTTAGATAATCCCTCTATCTCAATATCCTTCCAGTGATGCAGATCATAGCCAGTCTAAGAATTAGAAAATGATCCTACTACCTATTGGGTATCTCAAACTTAATATCCTATAGTCATCTTAAACTCATTATGCCTAAAATGTAACTTAGCTTTCCCTCCAAACCTTCTCCCCATTCTGAACTTCCATATTACTCTTATGGGCACTACTATCTTCCCCTGTGTGTAATATGTTTGTGTATATGTGTCGTACTTCATGTAACTTGATTGGGTGGGAGTAATAGGAGGGCAGTATTAGAATTCTAACTTGGATTGTTCCAACTTCAAGACCAGCTCTCAGTCCACTTCTCCACACTCCTCTAAGGTCTGGCAACAACTCAAATTTCTCTAGCAATGTATATTTCACAAAGTGCTTTCCTTTCCATAGTCATGTGAGGCAGATAACTCAAATATTCCTATCCCCATGCCCATCAATTGGAGAATGGTTGAACAAATTGTGGTATGTGATTATGATAGAACACTATTGTGCTATAAGAAATGATGAACAGGATGCCCTTGGAAAAACCTGGAAAGGTTTACATGTGCTGACGCAAAGTGAAATATACTGTGTACAAAATAATAGCATTATTGTGAGATGATCAGCTACAAATGACTTAGCTCTTCTCAACAATACAGTGATCCAAAACAACTCTGAAGGAATTATGTTGAAAAATGTTATCCATCCCCAGAGAAAGAACTGATGGTGTCTGAATACAGATTAAAACATACTTTGAAATTTTTTTTAGTTTTCTTGAGTTTTTTTGTCTGTGTTTTCATTCACAGCATCACTATTACAGAAATATCTTGCATGACAACACATGTATAACCTGTTTTGAATTGCTTGCCTTCTCAGTGGGGATAGGAGTGGGAAGGGAGGGAGAGAATTTGGGCCTCAAAGTTTTAATAATGAATATTAAAATTTGTTTACATGTAACTGGGGAAAATAAAATACTAAATAAATATATTTTTAAAAAGTATTGCTATCCCCATTTGAAGATGAGGAAATTGATTCTCAGTTCTACCTTCACAATATCTTTCAAATCTATTTTTTTCTACACACACACACACACACACACACACACACGCACACACGCATACACACACACACCCCTCACCGCCTCTCACCTGCATTATTGTAATAACCTCTGAATTGTTCCCTTGACTTCCAGTCTCTCTCTGCTCTAATGCATCATTCACACAGTTGCCACAATGGTTTTCTTAGGAGCAAGGCAGACTCCATTCTTCTCTTAAATGACTTCTTGAGATATCTCCACACCATTCAGTTGGAAGTACCCAGTAAGCACTGGCGATATGGGCCTAAAGCTCAGGGTAGACTAAAGGTAGATATAAATAGGTAGGTAGGTAGATAGATGGATGGATGGATAGGCAAATTGTCATAAACAGAATATATATCTGTGAGTCCCCTGTACAGATACTAGTTACACCCATGGAAGCTAATGAGATTACAAAGGAACTATGGTGGGAGTCAGTTGATCAGTCAACAAGCACTTATTAAGCACCTACTATGTTTCAGGAACTGTGCTGCCAAAAGATGGTCCCTGCCCTTCAGGAACTCACAGTTTAATGAGCAAGACAAGACAATAAATGTCTACAAATAAACTATATATGGGGGAAATGACAATGATTAATAGAGGGAATGGACTGGCATTAAAGAGGAATTAGGAAAGGATTCTTGTAGAAGGTGGTATTTTAACTGAGACTCGAAGAAAGCCAAGGAGGCAAAGAGGGAGAGGATTCCAGGCAGGAGACAACCAAAGGAGACATCCTGAGTCAGGCGATAAAGTGTCTTTTTGGGGAACATTGAGGAGACCAATGGGTATGTGGCAGGGTGGGGAGAAATAATGGGAGTAAAGTATAAGAAAACTGGAAAGATAGAAAAGGACCAGGTTGTGAAGAGCTTTGAATGTGAAAGGATTTTCTATTTTATCTTAGAGATGAGAGAGAGAGAGAGAGAGTCACTGGAGTTTACTGAGTGGGAAGGAGAATGACATGGTCAGACTTGGGCTTTAGGAAGATCACTTGGACAGCTGAGTGAAAGATAGACTGGATGGGGAAACATTTGAGACAAGAAGACCAACTAGAATTGGTGTGAAGTGATAAGGACCTGTACCAGGGTTGTAGGACTGATGAAGGTAAAAATTAATAGAATTTGGTAACAGATTGGATATGGGGGAGGTATGCCTATGTGCATATAAATACACACATACACATTATATATGCATGCTTATGTGTGTATGTACATATACATGTATACACACATATAAGAACTAGTTTCATCTGAGTAGGGAGTTCCTTCCCCAATGCAGTTCAGCTTTCCTCCACAATTTCTCATCTTAGAGAACTATATAGAGCCCTGAGTCATTAAATGACTGGCCTTGGGGCACACAGTCAGATCAGTGTATTCTCTGAAGCCTGGGGCATTAGTTGCCTGGGGCCTTGAGAGATAAAATGCCACACTTAGGGTAATATGGTCTACATATATCAGAGGTGGATCTTGACCCCAGGTCTTCCTGACCACGAACCCAGCGCTGATCACTACGCCACACTCTCCTCTGCCAGATGAAGTTATCAGTGCTCCACTATTACTTTGAGCCCTTCGTCCAGAAAGCAAAGAGCATGCAAGTGTGTTACTCAGGAGTGTTAATGCATAAATGTGAGCAACTACTGGCTTCTTAGACAGGAGGGGATGGTACATTTCCAGATGAGGAAGCTCAGGGATAGAGAGGAATGCTGAAGACCACTCATGTCCTCTCAGCTACCCTCCAATGTCTCTACTTTGCACTTTTTGTTATTCCTTCTATAAGTCAATTAGCAACCATTTATTAGGTGCCTACTATGTGCTAGGCACTTGAGATACCCAGATGAGAAGGCAGCTATTCCTATTCTACATAGGAAACATGATTATCTAAGAAACTAGTTTCATAGTACTATAGAATCATAGTCCTAACTCAAATCCTAACTCTGACCCTAAACGACTCCAGCTCTAACCCTAACCCTAAATTCTAACCCTAAGGCTTAGAGGTCGTGGTGTCCAACCCCCTTTCTTGTGGTCAAAGTCTCGAGTTGTTACACACAGAATCACATATCCAGGAAGTCTCTGAGACTGGATTCAGATTCAGGTCTTTCTGACTCCAAGCCCAGCAGTCTTGTTACTGCCCCTTTAATATGAATATGAGCAAATCAAATCCATCATTTTATGGGGAAAGTCCTGCATTCAAAAAGTATACTCCAAGAACTTTCCTCCATCATAGTGGATGGTTAGGGGGTCTTCAGGTCATGGGCCTTTGAAATTCCCACAAAAGACTTCCCATGGACATTTCATTTTTCTAGCTACCATGCTTTATAATATGAAATGTACTTATTCCACATAGAAAAACATTTATAACATTTTTTATAAATGCTGCAGGAAATTTTTGGTCCTTAGGCATCACCTCTTAAACTTTGCTGTTGCCCTGGGTATTCATTAGTATTCCACCAAGGCCTGGTTGCCATGGAAAATGTGTAGCTCTAGGGTGGTTACCATGGCAACTTCCCAACATTATTTATTTTCAATATCAGGGCTCTAGAGATAAAAGGGAATCTGAAACCTCATCAGTTTATTGATGATACAATAATGAACGCAAGACATAAATTGATGCTTTAGTATCTTAATATTGAATCAATATTTTAAATGTGGTATCTGGCACCTCTCTAGTCATATAAATTAAATAGAAACAAAACCTTTCTAGCAAATGTACTGTTTGCATCTAAAGTCCTTCACAGTGTAGCTGGTTTACTTTTCTGGGCTTATTTCAAATTCCTGCTCTTTATGCATTCCACATTCCAGCCAACCTGGCCTGTTCCCTGTTCCCCATCTAGGACATTCCATCTCCCACCTCTGAGACCTTGCCTGGGCTGTTGCTGGTATCTACAGTGCTGTTCCTCCCCACCTCTGCCTCCGGAGCCCCTAGCTTTACTGGAGTGTAAGCTGACATACTATAAGTGTAAGCAAGAAGGCTTTCCTGGTAACCCCAGTTATGAGCACCCTTCCCACTGAAAAACCTGCATTTAATTTGTATGTATTTGGTATTTATCTGTGTATGGGTAGTTTCCTTCTCCATGGAATATAAGCTCCTTGGAGGCAGGGACTGTCTTTTGCCTCTTTTTGTATCCTCATCTCTTAGCATAGTGCCTGGTATCTAGTAGGTGCTCAATAAATGTATATTGATTGATTGATTGATTTGTTTTTCATCTTTAATTCTCCAATCTCTAACACGGTACCTGATACACAATAGATACGTTGATTAAATGATTGTTTTGTTTTTAATTTTTCTTTTCCCAACCTCTAGCACAGTGCCTGGTACCTAGTAGGTACTTAATAAATGTTGATTGATTGTCTTGTTTTCCCTATTCCCTGGCACAATGCTTGGTATGCAGTAGATGCTTTATCGAATGACCAACTCACCAGTGAACTTGACTACTGTTCTGATCTGGGCCCTTAGGCTCCATCAGACTTTTAGCTTTTTAAGTGAGTACCTGAAAAGACCTTAGTCTAAAAGGCCAAGGCCTCCCATTGCATCCTGGACCATCGCCAGTCATCCTGATGAATATCTGGTCACTGGATCCAGATGACTCAGGAGGAGAAAGTGAGGCTGGTGACCTTGCACAGCCCTCCCTCCCTCAAAAAAAAGTCAAGTTCAAGTCATGTCATTATTTCTCTGATGTCATGATCTTCTTTGAAAATGAAGGATGAACATAACAGCTTTTCAGAAAGTAAACAAACCTGTGGATTTTGAGGCTCTGGGTTGACCACTGTCCAGTTTTCACTGCAGTTTTCTCCTGCATGACTGTCAGCTTGAGTGATGTTTTTGACTGTGTGAGTGTGTGAGAGAAGGAGAGGGAAAGGAGAGAGATAATTTGGGTTTTTTGCCTTTAGGTATTGAAGTTAGGAAGGAAGGGAAATGCTAGATGACTCATTGCTCATTAAAGCATAAATGGAAGAAAAAGAATAAACCATTGAAACAGCAAATCCCCTAGGTGAAGAGGAATCTGGAACATGTTGTGACAAACAGTGTTCTATGTCCAGCATTGTAGAAATATTGGAAAGAGGATATCAGTTTTTTGTTTAGAGCAAGAAATTTTTTTCCCCAAGTTTTTTTTTTCTCTTCTGAAGTAGGGTTTTTGCTTTTGTGCTTTTTTCATATGTCACATCTTACTTTGATTTTTAAAAAATGATTATCTGGTGAAGCAGCAATACATTGTGGCTAATCAAATTGGCAGGCACATTAAAATGAATGTGTATTAATAAGACAACCAATGGTGAGTTGGTGGTGCAGTAGAGAGTTGAGTTGTGTTCTGTTGCTGTTCAGTCAATTGTGTCTGACTCTTGGTGTCCCCAGTTGGGGTTTTCTTGGCAAAGACACTGGAGGTCATTTCCTGAGGCCTGAGGTCAAATCCAGCCTACAATATTTACTATTGGCTATAGTGACCCTGGGCAAGTCACTATATTTCTGTTTGCCTCAGTTTCTTCAGCTGTCAAATAAGAATAATAAAAGCACCTATCTCAATGTTGAGAGGATCAAATGACATAATATTTATAAAGTGCTTAGCACAGTGCCTGGCACATAGTAGGGACTATATAAATGGCTTATTCCCTTCTCCTTCCTCCCAAATAATGCACAAAATGGTTCTATAATGCTTCAAGATTCACAAAACAGGGAGTCAAGATGGTGGAGTAGAAAGACACACATAGTCTAACTTTTCTCCCATAGCCCGTAAAACACCTGTAAAGAAATATTCTCAACAAATTCTAGAGCAACAGAAGCCACAGAACAACAAGGTGGAGGAGATTTCCAGCCAATGGGAAAGATCTGTTGCACCAGATGTGGAGCCCAGCCCAGCCCAGCCTTGGCTGCATGGCACCAGGAGGAGCAGGACCTGAGCAGGCTTTGGGGACAGAATCCCGAGCAGCAGTGGCAGTTCACAGATCCTTTAACCCACAAATGCCAAAGGTCAGTGAGAGGCCTTTTTCAACCAGAGTGAGAAGGGAGCAGGATCCTCCCCTAGCCCTGGCCCCAGGTAGTGGTGGTGGCGGCGGCAGCAGCAGCAGCAGCTAGGGTCCATTGCTGGAGCAGCTCAACTTAAAGCCCCTGGGGGAATTGAGCAGCTGATCTGAATCTCAGCCCTGAGCACAGTCCTGTGGCATGGTGGAGCTGTAGGCCTCTGAGGAGTAAATTCTTTTCCATGGATTGTGCCACCTTGGAGGAACTGAGAACTTACAGGTCCCCAGATTATACCCTACTCTTGACAAAGGACCCAAAAGTCAAGTCACTGGTTGGGAAAATGCCCAAAAAAGGGAAAAGAAATAAGACTATAGAAGGTTACTCTCTTGGTGAGGAAGAACAATGTTTTCTGATGAGGAAGAACAATATTTACCATCAGGGAAAGACATAAAAGTCAAGACTTTTGCATCTAAAACCTCCAAAATAGATATGCAATAATCCCAGGCCATGGAAGAGCTCAAAAAGGATTTTGAAAATCAAGTAAGAGAGGTGGAGGAAAAATTGGGAAGAGAAATAAGAGTAATGCAAGAAAATCATGAAAAGTGACTCAACAACTTGCTAAAGGAGACCCAAAAAATGCTGAAGAAAATAACACCTTTAAAAATAGGCTAACTCAATTGGCAAAAGAGGTCCAATGAGGAGAAGAATGCTTCAAAAAGCAGAATTAGTCAAATGGAAAAGGAGGTTCAAAAGCTCACTGAATAAAAGAGTTCTTTAAAAATTAGAATGAAACAGATGGAAGCTAATATCTTTATGAGAAACCAAGAAATCACAAAACAAAACCAAAAGAATGAAAGAAATGGAAGATAATGTGAAGTATCTCATTGGAAAAACAACTGGCCTGGAAAATAGATCCAGGAGAGACAATTTAAAAATTATGGGACTACCTGAAATCCATGACCAAGAAAAGAGCCTAGACATCATCTTTCATGAAATTGGTAAGGAAAATTGCCCTGATATTATAGAACCAGAAGGTAAAATAAATATTAAAAGAATCCACCAATAACCTCCTGAAAGAGTTACAAAAAGAGAAATATTGTAGCCAAATTCCAGAGTTCCCAGATCAAAGAGAAAATATTTCAAGCAGCTAGAAAGGAACAATTTGAGCATTGTGGAAATACAATCAGGATAACACAGGATCTGGCAGCTTCTACATTAAGGGACTGAAAGTCTTTTGGTATATGATATTCCAGAAGTCAAAGGAACTAGGATTAAAACCAAGAATCACCTACCCAGTGAAATTGAATATAATACTTCAAGGGGAAAATGGTTACTCAATGAAATAGAGGACTTTCAAGCATTCTTGATGAAAACACCGGAGCTGAAAAGAAAATCTGACTTTCAAACACAAGAAGCAAGAGAAGCATAACAAGGTAAACAGGAAAGAGAAATCACAAGGGACTTAGTAAAGTTGAACTGTTTACATTCCTACATGAAAAGATAGTATTTGTAACTTTTCTTAGTATCTGGGTAGTTGGTGGGATTATATAGACACACAGACACACAGATACACATGTATGTATATATGAATATATATACATATATATGTGTATATATATATATATATATATATATATATATATACAGAGAGAGAGAGAGAGAGAGAGAGAGAGAGAGAGAGAGAGGCAGAGACAGAGCCAGAGAGAGCCAGAGAGAGACAGAGAGACAGAGAGCACAGAGTGAGGTGAATAGGAAGGGATCATATGTAAAAAAATAAAATTAAGGGTGAGAGAGGAATATATTGGGAGGAGAAATGGATTGGGGCAAATTATCTCTCATAGAAGAGTCAAGAAAAAGTTTTTCCAATGGAGGGGAAAAGGGGGGAGGCGAGAGGGAAAAAGTGAAGCTTACTCTCATCACATTTGGCTCAAGGAAGGAATAACATGCACACTCAATTTGGTATGAAAATTTATCTTACACTACAGGAAAGTAGGGGAGAAGGGGATAAGTAGGGGAGGGATGATGGAAGAGAGGGCAAATGGGAGGAGGGAGAAATTAGAAGTAAACGCTCTTGGGGAGGGACAAGATCAAAAGAGAGAATAGAAAAAACAGGGGGCAGGATAGGATGGATGAAAATATAGTTAGTCTTACACAACATGACTATTATGGAAGTCATTTGCAAAACTTTATATATATAGCCTATATTGAATTGCTTGCCTTCTCAGTGGGATAGGTGGGGAGGGAGGGAGGAAAAGAAGTCGGAACTCAAAGTTTTAGCAACAAATGTTGAGAATTGCTTTTACATACAACTGGGAAATAAGAAATACAGGTAATGGGGTATAGAAATTTATCTTGCCCTACAGGACAAGAGAGAAGATGGGGATAAGGGAAGGGAGGGATGTTAGAAGGGAGGGCACATTGGTAGAAGGGGCAATCAGAATGCAAGGTGTTTTGGGGTGGAGGGAGGGAAGAGATGGGGAGAAAATTTGGAACTCAAAATTTTGTGGAAATGACTGTTGAAAACTTAAAATAAATTTTAAAAAATCATAATAAAAAAAGTTTCACAAAACACTTTCCTCACAACAACAAAGTGAGCTAAGTTGTGAAAGTGTTAATGTCAACCCCATTTTACACATGGGGAAACCGAGGGTCAACTTGGAGACGTGTTGTCCTTGGGATTTGAAGTTTGATGTCCTGATTCCAAATCCAAGGCCCAAATTCCCTGGGACTGGAAGGCTCTCCCTCCTCACCACAGCTCTGAGAATCCCTCCTTTCCTTTACAAAGTAGCTGATGTACCACTTCCTACAGGAGCCTTTTACCTGACTTTCTCCTCTCTGCAGCAGCCAGCATTTTCTACCTGCAAAAGATCATGCATTGATTTTGAAGCTATTTTGTATCACCATATGTATGTATGTATACATGTAGCTACATGTGTATGTGCATGTTTGTATGTATGTGTTTGTATATATGCGTATGTAGGTGTGTATATGTGTGTGTATACTTATTGTCTCCTCCACAGAAAATAAGCTCTTAAAGAGCAAGGACTTGCCGGTTTTTCTTTCTGTATTTCTTGAGCCTAACACATAATAGGTATTTAATAAAAGCTTGTGATTGGTTTATTTCCCCTCTACAGCCCGTCTTAACCAAGTTAATCAAAATCAAATAGGGAATAAAAGCACATGTAAAAATATGAGCTCCAAATTGTTTACAGTTTTCTGGAAAGAAAAACATATTGATGTGTGTTTGTGTGTGTAGATAAATGGGTAAACTTTTACAAAATAGTAACAATACTTTATCTCTTGAATAGAGTCTTTTTCCATCCTCAGTCTTATCAGATTTGATTAGTAGTATTTAAAAAAAATTTGCATCCATTGTAGTGTTCTGATGTTCCCATTCTTTATTCTATGTATGTATATACACATAGAATGTATATATATGTATATATATACATGTATATATATACGTACACACACAAATGTATGTGTAAGTATGCATATTATACATATAATATATCACATATATTTGTGTCTATGTGTATGCACACATGTATGTATATATCTTATACATGTTTATATATCTCTGCGTATACACAAATACAGATACACACACGTATATGTCTCTTATATATGTTTATATATCTGTGTATATACATACCTATAGACACATACATATATGCACATATTTATATGTATGTTTGTATATATGTCTGTGTATAAACACACACATTTTATACACACACCCTTCTTTTTGAAAAGGCTAAACCTATATTCTAGTAGACTCAGTTTGATGAATCAGGTTAAATTCTCACTTGCAAGTACCATCCCTGAAGCTGTCAGAAGATGTGAGGCTGGCTCTCTGTGGTTTCCTGATGGTAGTGCTTTTTGGAACCTTTCCAGTAAGCTGCCCTTACAACCTGGTATTCTTTTGGGTCACATCAGGATAGCCCCTTCTTAAATTGCATAGTATTAGATATGCCAACAGAAGAGCCGAGAGGTCATCATTCACCATTTCATAGAAGAAGTCATGCGAATTGACAAATAACCTAAACCAGTCAGGATTTCTTAGAGAATTCTCAAAACTAAAGACTGATTTATAAGGTGCAGCTTGTGTGGAGGAAGTGTCAGATGTGCCAGGAACAATTCAGAAAACCAAGCTTGTCAGTGTTCTTGGTGTAGTGAACCACAGATGATTTGTTTCCAAAGAAGAGGTTCCTGAAATTAGATTTTACAATGGAATAGCATGGAGCCCAGGAAAGATAAAAGCTGGAGACCAGAAACGTAGCTGGGACAATACTGACTGAGAGATGGGAGGTACCTTCAAGACAATCTGATGCAACTTCTATATTTTACAGATAAAGAAATTGATGTTTCCTTTCCTTTCCTTTACTTGAACAAAGAGCTTAAATGATTTTCCCAAGATCACCCAGTCAGTAAGTGGGAGAACAAGGATGTGATCCTCTATTTTCTGACTCCAAGTCCAATGCTCTGCCCACCAGGCTGCCTGATCAATTGGCAAAATGCTCACACAGCGTCATTTTCCTGGAGCTCTGGAAACATGGATCACAATTCCATTTTGTGCCAGACCTACCTTACTGGAAGGAACTATTAAGTTTGAGCTTTCATAAACCTTCTTTTCTCCTTTTCCAAATTAGAAAGAGAGACTCAGGGCATGAGAATGTAGGTTGTGTTATGTTTTTATGGTCAAGGTTAATGAGGATATTACATTGATACATTTACCTAACTCTTTTTTCCAGTGGGCTTTGCAGCAGTAATTAAGCTGAAAAAAGATTCTTAAAAGAAAATAAATATAACTCTCTGCTATAGTTTCAGTTGGCATTGATGAGTTCAGCTGTTCTTTGGGGGTAGCTAGCTCTATATTATGGTTTGGGAATCCAACGATGCATATCTAATTGAATTCCGCAGTTAATCAAAAAACCTCCCAGGAAACATCTTTCCTTGGCTGCCATCACATTAAGAGTTCTCCTTTTCTCCTTCTCTTTGCTTTGCAAGCTTCTCTTCCTCCTTCTAATCTCTAAATGTGGGTGTTTCCCAGGGCTCAATCCTCAGCCCTTTGCTCTTCTCACTCCATCTGAAATCTCATTGGCTTCCATGACCTTGGTTGGGTGGCATCCAGATCACCAAGTCTATCCTCCAGCTTTCTCTGGGAAGCCAATTTCTGCAGATCTAGGATGTTATGCATTATGTAAATTCTTTTCAATGTGCTTAAAGCAAGTCCTCCTTCTTAATAGCTGATCTTTATATCTCTCTTTCCCCAAATTATCTCATTTGACAAAAGCTGTGAAGGGAGGTTGGTACCACATATATTTTCTAAATGAGGAAACTGAGGCCCACAGAGGCTACAGTTTGCCTACTGGTGTTAAAGGTGCGATTCAAACCCAGATCTCTTCTGAGTTCAAGGGCAGCTGTTTATTTCTTTTAAAATAGGTCTCTTGTTCTTGTTTTTTACATCATTGTCTCTTTCCAATAAAACAACCCTACCCCCTAATGAAACTGAACAAAATAGTTTGGCAACACAAAGCAATTCAGCAGCTATAGACCCAGAGTCGACCATCTTCTGTGACAGATAATCTGAATTCTAGTGTCAGAGGGCTAATTATATTTACATGAGTGTAGTCACTGAATATATTCTTTTATTCTTGATGTTTTCTTTATTTTTTCTCAGTTTATATGAGTTTTCCCAGAATCCCTCATTTCTTCTCTTTTTATGTTGTGTTAGACCTCTCTGCCAGCTGTTTCTCATTCTGTAGACACCCCTTTTGTTTCTAGTTGTTCTGTCCTCCCCAGAGATCCTTCTGCACTTTATCTCCCAGAAGTCTTCTGCAATCACCCAAACCAATTAGAAACTCTCCCTCTTCTTAACTTTTCTAGTCAGTTGGCAATTACATTTTTCTGCATATTATTCCATCTAATACTTTAATTCAACAAATTCTTCAATTTGACAAACATTTATACATAGTCTGTAGGCTTTCTATTTAATTAAATGAATGTTATATAAACAAATGGTACAGAAACCAATGAGATTATCATATATTTTAGAAATATGAATCATTTCCACTTTTTTACCAAGCAAAACTATCGTTGTGACACTTTTGCAGCCTAATTTTTACCAATTTTTTAAACTTCATTTTTATTTGGGAGGTGGTGGATGTCCCATTATTGAAGTTCTTTGGGCTAAGACTAGGTGAACTCTTGTTACTTGTCTGTGATAGAGTAGGTTCCTTTTTGCCCTTGAGATCCGTTCCAACCCCCTAAATCTGTGATTCTGTAAACTCACACTATTACTAAAAAGCTAAGGACTTGTGAGCAAAACGTGTAAAATTGAGATAGGTGAGAAAAGGCAAAGCAGTTTAATGAGAGTTCACAGTCTTCCCTCCTCTTTGAAGGAAGCATTTCTTAGAACTCTGTCCTCTTTTTACTTCACTCTTGTTTCCTTTTTTATTTTTCTTGCCAAAATATGGTGTAAAAAAACGTTGGCCCTGAAGTCCTGGGATCTGGGTTCAGATCTCTCCTTTGACCTACTTACCCCTTTTGTGACTTTGGGCAAGTCACTTGAATTCCCTGGGTCTGTTTCCTCATATGTAAAATAAGGAGATTGGTCTAGGTAACCTCTGAGATTCTTTCCAGTTCTATAACTAAAACCTTATCATCTTTTGTATGGGTGGACCAGCGCGTGTGGTAATCAGAGATAAGAGAAGCAGAGAATTTACGCAGTTTTGAAAGAAATGAGATGAGGATATGATGAGGCATGCACTTTTGAGAGATACTTGTTTCTGTTTATTCATTTTCAATCCTGACCGCATCTGGGATTTTCTTGACAAAGACACAGGAGTGGTTTGTATTTCCTTCTCCAACTCACTTTACAGATAAGGAAACTGAAGCAAACAGGGTGAACTGACTTGCCCAGGGTCATATAGCTAGTTAAGTGTCTGAGGCTGGCTTTGAACTTAGTCAGATGAGTCTTCCTGACTCCATGCCCAGCACTCTAGGCATTATGGAGTTGTCTAGCGCCCTGTAGAGAGATAACCAGTATGGATATCGCAGTTTTAGGTTTGCAATGCATTTTAAATGTCATCTTATTTGTTTCTCTCAACTCTTTGAGGCAAGTGCCTTTATTATCCCCATTCTCCAGTTGAGCAAATTTGGCCTAAGAGAAAGTGACTTGCTGGGGTCCCATAGCTTACTTAAGCTTACTTCCTTAAGTGCTGGAGGCTGGATATCAGCTCAGGTCTCCCTGAACTCCAGGTCTAGTGCTAGATCCACTGCATCATCCAGCCACCCCTTGTAATTGAAAGAACAAACTTCAGAAGCATCAAAGAAAAGACAAGTTGGATGTCATGACCCAAAATTATTGGGGGTGGAGGGATTGAGGCCTAGATGGGAAAGAAGAAAAGTGACAAGGAGAAAATTCTGCAGACAAAAAAGTTATTTCCATGAAGAGAAGGAGGGACTTTTCAAAAGAGATCAATGGGGATGTACAGAGTAATGGTACGGTAACTTTGATTATAAAAAGACATTTATTAGATGGAAGCAAAGGCAGAATTAGTGTCAGCAAGTTGTCTGAACCCAGGCTGAAGGCTCACATGAGCTGAAGCTGGGGTGGAGTACTAGGGATGACCCAAACGTGGGGTTTCATCTGCTTAATTCTACTGGTGAAATGAGTGTAGGAGTATTTTTCTGAGTGAATGAGACACTGTCAATATTGACTCCTACTTGGTCTGCCAAGCCAGCAATCTTTAGATTGGGAATACAAATGGGAAGCAAAAGTGGGTAACAGAGAGTGGAAACTGAGGACAAGTAAATTGTAGAAGAGTACCTGACTAACTGTCCTGGTGAGGTTCAAGTCATAAGATTGGGAGGAATCATATGAGAGTAGTAATTACAAACCTTTCAATAGTGCCTAAAGGTTTGCAAACCTTTTTGCATGCATTATCCCCTTTGATACCAGAATCAGCCCTGGGAGGAAAATATTACAGGTATCATCATCATCATCATCATCATCATCATCATCATCATCATCATCATCATTTCCATTTTAAAGATGAAGAATATAAGGTTCCACTGAAGTACCATGGTCAAATAGCTGGTAAATGTCAGGAGCAGAATTTGAACTCATGTCTTACCTGATTCAAACGTTAGCTCTCTGTTGTACTTTGTACTTTCCAAAAGGATAATGAAAAAACTGGAATATCCAATTTTGTTTATCTCTTTTGTTAATCTGAGTTTTTTATAATTTCATAGATATTCAGCTGTTTTAGCAAAACTGCTGAATGGTCAATTGTTGGTGTTTTGTTGGGTTTTTTTGCAATTTTATTAATTTCCTTTATTTCTTCATTTGATGTGATTTCTCCTTTTTTGATTTTTGATCCTGACAATTTGGTTTCCCTCTCTTTTTAAATCAGACTAGGCAATGAATATTTATTTTATTTTTCAAAAAGAGCTCTTAGTGTAATTTATCAATTCAATGCTTTTTGCTTTCAGTTCTGTTCATCTCTCCCTTCATGTTCAGAATTTCCATTAAATATTTAGTTGGGTTTTTCTAATTGTTGGTTTTCTAGCTTTTTTAATGTATGTAAAGATGGTATGGACTTAATTTCTTCTTCTAGGTTTGTGTTTTGAGCATCCCTGTCTCCAGAATATTCCTCCTCTGCTGGTGTTTTCTTGTGTTGGTTCATTTATAAGTTTTTCCTCCCACACTCTAGGATGGCAGGTCAGATTGTTTGAATCTGACTGGCTTTCCTCAGTTCCTTGTTCTGGTTTCCACTTGGTAGGTCAATGTTCTGAGCACTGGCAGACTTCTGTGAGACACTGTGAGTGGCTGTCAGACTGTTCCTGAGCAAGGCACTATAGTTTTGTGCTCCTCTCCAGGCTTCCTTGATCAGAATGTTTGTTGGGTGCTCTCTGTTCTCCCAGGGCTCATTGTCACTGATTCTGAAAGATGTGTGGAGACCAGAAGAGGTATAAAGAAATGAGAAGGGCCAATGTGTAGTGTATGTATGTATGCTGGCCTGTTGAACATTTTTAGTCAGTTACTAGGATTAAGAACTTTCAGATTTTCATCTGACACATAGTTCATTCTCAGAAAGAAGTGGGAGTAAATAACTGGCCATGCTCCTTGTCAATTCCCAGACAAGATCACTCCCCTAGTCATCACTCCTAGGGAGTGTTTTCCCATAATCTACTGTAACCTTTTTGAGGTCAGGGACTGTCTAGCTTTTGCTTGGCATAAATACTAAATAAAATATATTTCATTCATTCAATCAATTTTATTGAAAAGCAAGCTCATCTTGACAATTTGAAGTTGCTTATCATCTGACTTCAGTCTACCTTTTCCCATTTCTTTCACACTTATTTAATTATCTATCCCCTCAACTCTCTATTCTTCTGAATTCCTCCATGACTGTCAGATGCACCACCCTCTTCCTAGTCAGCCAAACTTCCACACTCAGTCCAGCCTCAACTCCTCACTCTCACCCCATCTCCATGACTAATCAGTTGCCAAGTCCAATATGGACTTTGACCTTTGTCACATCTTCCCTCCTCTGACACTGATGCCACCATGGTGTCTCATACCTGGACTTTGGAAATAGATTTTTTTGGTTGATTTCTGTGTTTCAAGTCCCTCCACATTCCAGAGTATGCTGCACTTAACTGTTAAATTCATCCTCCTAGAGAGCACAATTCTGACCATGTCATTGTCCCTCCCCACACTTTCCCACCTCCCAGTGCCTTCTGACTGCCTCCAGGATCAAATCAAAAATCCTTTGGTTTTTAAAACTCTTCCTAACCTGGCCCCTTCCTACTTTTCCAGGATTTGTCCAGTTTCCTCCCCTCCACATAACGTATGATACAGTGATATGGGGTCCCTGCTGTTCCTCCAATAAGATATTCCATCTCCTGACTCCTCTATACTTGGAATACTCTCCTTCCTCTTCTCTGCCTCTCAGCTTCTCTGACTTCCTTCAAGTCAGACCTAAAAATCCCACCTTCTGCAGGTAGCATTTCCCACGCTCTGTTACTACTACTGCTTCCTTTTGAGATTCCTTTTATTTTATCCTGCAAATATCTTGTTTATACATAGTTGGTTGCATGTTGTCTCTCCCATCAAGCTCCTTTGAGAGTAAGGACCATGTTGCTGGTTTTCTCTAGATCTCCGGCTCTTAGCATAGTGCCTGGCACACAGGAGTGCTTAAAGCTTGTTGAATGAGACTGACTTTAGATAGAGGATAGAGTGGGGAAAGAAAATACAGGAAGTACTGAGTTCAAATCTTGCCTTGGACAGTTACTAGCTATGTGATCCTGGGTAAGTCACTTAATCTCAGTTAGCCTGTTTTTCCATTTGTAAAATGGGGTTAATAATAGTACCTGCCTGACAAGGTTGTTGTGAGTATTAAATGAGATGATATATGTAAAATGCCTTTCTAATCTCAAAGTACTATAATCATTATTATTATTATTATTATTAAGATAAAAAGAGAGGCCTGTATCTAAAATTCTGACACATTCTAAAGAGCAATGGACCTGGAGGTTGAAAGCTTTGAGTTTGATCAGGTTATTTTGGGCAGGTCCCACTTTTTCTTGTTTTGTCCTCCCCTCACCCATCATCTTTCCTACTGACATCCTCTTCTCCATTTCTCATCCTCCATCATAGTTCTAGCCTTGATCACATCTTGCCTAGATTATCACAGGAGGCTTCTGATGGCACTCCTTGCCTGCATTCTCTTCCTGGCACCATGCCATCCTTCACACAGCTGCCAGAGTCTCTGGTCTGACCTAATACTTATCCTAGTCCCTCATTCCTGCTGACTTTGGATCTTTGCTCATTGAGAAGCAGAACAATGTTGTTAATGGATGGCTAGCTATAGACTCAGGAAGATCCCAGTTCTAATCCTGCCTCTGACAGATATGATTGTATGTCTATAGATGGTCACTTAATTTCTCTGTTCCCCCAGACTGTTCTCTAAGGATATAAGTTATAGATGAATTGCTAGTCGATATTACTGGAAGGCAGTTCCACACAAATGCAATTGTACGTCTGGATCAAAAGATTGTTTTGAATATCATACCTTTATTTTGTCATATGGTTAAGATTGTTACCATTTTAGCCTGAATGAGGATCTTTGAAATGTATGTCATATTTTTCTGTTTTTATAGACAGGAATCAATTCATTATTTTTGAATGGACCTTTGAAATAGGTGACTTGAAATATTTCAGTTGGATTGATTTAGCCTTTGTGACATTTTTCTGGATTATTTGTGCCATTGGTTAGCTTGGTTTGATGTTCAAGGACAGTGATCAAAGTCTAGACAGGTCCTACTAAAAATATTTATAAGATCTCTAGAAAATAAATGCAAAGTACTTTTGGGGGATCGCTAGCACCTTAGGGATCAAATAATTATAATTTATGAAATGCCTAGTGTGTGTTATGAACTGTGCTAGATGATGCAATGAATACAGCGTTGGCCCTGGAGTTAGAAAGACTCTTTGGACTCCAAATCCAGCATCAGACACTTGCTGTATAACCCTGGGCAAGTCACTTACCCTTGTTTGCCTCAGTTTCCTCATCTGTCAAAAGAGCTGGAGAAGCAAGTGGTAAACCACTTCAGTATCTTTGCCAAGACTCCCCCCCCCCAAAAAAAGGAGTCATGAAGAGTTGGACACAACTGAAAACAACTGAACAAAAAGAGATATAAATATCCCTACTCTCAAGGAGCTCAGGAAAATCTTCCTAAGTTCAGTCTTTGAGTTCTGAGATAATCACAGTAAGACAGTTCTATTTTTACCTTTACTAAAGCCATTGAACAAATTTCTTATTTCAATATATTAATTTGGTTCTTTTTTTGGTGATAATTGTATACCACTGTGGAAATGCAAAGATCTTCACATCTTGGTCTATTTAGGTAGATTTTTCTGAAAATGACCATCGTGTCAGATTAGCCAGACTTGATTTGCTAACCGGTTTTGCGCAATTAGATATCAAATTGTTGATTTTTTTGAATATAAGTAATTTTAAAATTTCCACACCAATATAGGGGATTTACATTCCCCCAAATTATTGAATGTTTAACTAGATGCAAGTGCTAATTGCCCAGAAGTATTACCTAGGGACGTTATTGGGTACTCTGTTTTGGGGACTTCTGGCTCTGCTGTGACAGTTAAATTGAACACATGCCCCAAATATTTCATTTAGAGGTTATAAGAATAATGTTATGACTCTAACACTGCTTACTTACTTAGAATTTTTACATATACATACATATTATAGAAACCTCTCTCTCTTCCCATCTCTGTGTCCCTCTCTCCCCTCCCTTCCTCCCTGTCCCTTTTTCCCCTCATATCTTCTCTTTCTCTTGTTCTATCTCTCTCTCCCTCCCTTTTTCTTTACCCCCTCCTCTCTTTGTATATGTATGTCTCTATACATATACATATGTCCTTATATGCATATATTTGTATATATGCATGTACATAAAGCATACATAAATATGTGAATGGATAGATGATAGACAGATAAAGATAGACAAGTGGATAAGTAGATTAATCAATAGATAGGTAGATAGATAAATAGATAGATAGATAGACTGATCAATAGATCAATGAAGAGAGAGACAGAGACAGAGTAAGAGTGTGTGAGTGAGAGAGAGAGAGAGCAGCACATCCTTCCTGTTTTGCTTGTTGGTAAACAATATTGGAAAGAATTAAACCCAAGGGAACATGGAGAAGTGATGTGTTCTCCCTCAGTTTGTCTCCAAGCAAAGACTGGATAGTCACTTATGACCACAGAATTAGAACTCTTAGAAGTGGAAGGACTCTCAGAGGTCATCCATTCAACTCCTTTAGTTTTCATCTCAGGAAACTGAGGCTCAGGGAAGCTAAGCAACGTGTTCTAGGTACTACAAGTACCACTCTTTAGGGATGGGGTTTGAACCCCAGTTCTCTGGCTGCAGAGTCAGGAGATAGCACATTGCCTCCCTTGTCAAATGAGTTATAATAAGATTTCTTTTGGGGGCTGGTTAGACGAGATGGCTACAGAAGTAATTTTCAACACGAAAAAGCTGTGATTCTCTGGGTCATCTTGTAATAGGTGTCAAAATAAATGTTTTATAATATGATTACATTTTCCCACTCAGAAAAAAAGATTTTATTTTTGCATTGAGGTTTTTAGCTTTGTATCTGAAATTTTGGACATTTTTGGTCGGCCCTCTGAACTTTAAAAGAGTTGGTTTGGTTCCTATCTTTGGTCATTACAGTTTTCTATCACCCATTTCTTTAATAATGATTTAAATTTTGTGGTTGCTTTTGATTTTGGATGTTATCTATGAACTATATCTAAGGAAGCATTGACAGTAAGGGACCTTCTTGATATTATATCATTTTCATTGGTTGACTTTGCATAACTTTGAACTTCCTTCTTTGGAGTATAAGAACTTGTGTGTTGTGCTTTCACAGATGAACTGTGTTCTTATTAGAGTCACAAACTCCTCGTTAATGCAATGGGATTTCATCTTTATGCTCATGTTGTTTTCCTTTTTTTTTCCCCAGGATAACCATGGATCCTATAACCCACGAAGTTCCAAAAAGGTAAAAATACAATTTGCCTAAAACTTGAGGCATCTCTTCTTTTTTTAATTTGAAAATTTGTTTCCCCCCCATTGCATACAGTTGTCACAAACGTACACCAATAATTATATTTCCCCATGAATCCCTGTGAAGTGGATCATGCAAGCCTTCTTTTATCCACACTTTACATATGAGCAGTGGGTACAATAGCAGTACCCACCTCCCCTGCTTGTTGTGAGGATTAAATGGAACAGTATTTATAAAGGACTTAGTGCAGTGCTTGGCACATTCCAGGCACTTAAAGCTCTCATTTCCTTCTTTTCTTCCTTCAGTATCTTTATCGTGATACTACAGGTCACAGGGAGATTTGAACTCAGAGCGTCTGATTCAGTATCTAGAACTGTTTCCTTGTGCTATTTGCTTTCTAAAAACAAACTAGAACAAGTTTCCTCAGTGCCATGAGTGAAACCATTTCTCTCTCTTGTGTTCATGATGTGCAAAGGCATTGTAAAGCACTGGGTGGATGTTGCAGATGGGCACATTTAAATTTGATAAAAGGAAAATCTTCCTAACAACGAGAGCTGTCCAAGGTGGAAGGGCTACCCTGGGAGGTAGTGAGCTCCCTAGGACCAAAAGTCTTTAAGCATAAGTTGGATATCCATTTGTCATGGATATTGTGCAGAACAGGATAGTTTAGGAAATTTGTTGTTGTTATTTCTGACCCTTTGTGGTTTTCTTGGCAAAAATACTGGAGTGGTTTGTATTTCCTTGTCCAGCTTATTTTACAGAAGAGGAAATTGAGGCAAACAGCATTAAATGACTTGCCCAGGGTCAGACAGCCAGTAAATATTTGAGGCTGTATTTGAATTCAGGTCACCCTGACTCCAGGACTTGTGCTCTATTCATTTTGCCACCCAGCTGCCCTCATTTAGGAATTACTAGCCCTGTTTAATAGAGCAGGCTCCAGATGTTCTATTGATGGTTTCTTTATAGAAAGGATCAGGAGTAAGCAGGAAATATCTCAAGGTAACACAAGTTTCTGAGTACTTGGGGAGCAATGCAGGATTTCCTATGGGGCTGAGTAGTTGGAGATCCTGCCTCAGAGCCAGAAAGACTAGTTAAAGTGCCTACGTTGACAGGTACCAGCCATGTGACCTTGGGCAAGTCACAGGGACAGCTACGTGGTGCGGTAGTGCACAGAGCCCTGAGCAAGGACTCAGAAAGACCTGAGTTCAAATATGACTTCAGACAATTCCTAGCTACATGACGTTGGGTAAATCACTTAGCCTCTCTTTGCCTCAGTTTTCTCATATGTAAAATGATGGTAATAATTGCATTTACCTCCCAGGTTTGTTGTGCAAATCAAATGAAAAAATATTTGTAAAGCATTTTGCAAACTATGACTATGTAAGTGACTCTTATGAAATATTTAACAAAATAAGCAAATATACAATGACATATACATAATGTCAATGTTTTAAGTTAAATGAATTGTTATTTTTCATATCATCTTTATTTCCCAATATATCATTCCCATTCCTCAGAATGTCATTCCTTGTAACAAAAAAAGAAAAGGAAACACCAAATAAACTAGCCCATCAACTATATTGATGACATATGCATTATTACATATCTGTTGTCCCCTGTGTCTATAAAGAAGGGAGATTCATTTCCTCCTTTTTTCTTTAGACCCACGTTTGATAATATAACTAATTTCTGTTTTCTTTTTGGGGCAGAGGGAGAACTTATTCTTTTTATTTGCATTTCTATAGTCACTGTGTATATTGTTTTCTTGGTTGTGCTCACTTCACTTTGTATCAGTTCATGTAAATCTTTTCATGCTTCTCTGTGTCATTCATCATTTCTTACAATGCAGTGATATACTATTGCATTTGCTATGGAGATTTCTATTACATCCTTTAAAAAGATATTAAAATGTATTTGAAATTTTACAAAATGTTTAGCATGTGTGATTTCTGCCTAATGTATTATTATAGATGGAATAAAAGTGTGATTAATGATCATGCAAATAATAGTAATAGTGTATAACTTATAAAATGGCTACAGCCCAAGATGGTAATTTTAAAAACCAGTTATTTTAGTGTGTTGATGGTTTTTACTCTTTTTAACTTCTAGGTTAGATTCTACTCATTTATTTACATCTAGTCCACTTTTCCTTGTTCACCTTTCAGCTCTTCTTGATGCCTGCAGATATATTTCTTTCCCTTTCTTTCCCATCCTATTTCTTCTCATCCCAATCTATACTATCCCATCCCATCATTTGCATTATTTGTATTGTGTAAGATTGGAAACAAAGAGTAGTATTTTAGAAAACTGGATTATTCTTTATTATTTTTTAATCTTGTGTGCCAAGGACTTGCCTCGTCAAGTTTTGAATATAGATGTTTATAAATTAGACTTGACATATACAGATGGTTGTTCTGTTTGAAGTCTCAATTTATTCAGTAGGTTCTAAACTCCTTTGTTGGCATCATCACAGCTAGAAAGCATGTAATGTGAATAGTCAGCAACAGAAGCACAACATACCAAATGAAGATCATATCTCAAGAATTTGATTGTAAAAACTATCAAAATACCTTAGGACCTTAGGTATTTCTGAGTCTGAATAGGAATGCCTAGCAGTCTCCATTATGTGAAAAATGTTATTTTCACTATAGAATTAGAGTAAATGCAAGACATAAAATACCCACCTCAACTGTACCCTGGATGATTATCCTTTAAAGCAAAATGGAATTGAGGATTTGTGGGTAATAGGGTGATAAATATAAAACTGGGTGGGACCTCAGAGTGTAATACCCTAAGGTCCAGAGGAGGGAAGGGATGAGATTTTTATATTTAGATAATTTTGGAGTTTAAAATTTCACAGATGAAGGTATGTAGTGAATCTACATCTGTAGATGCACAGAGAATCTCCCAATATCTAATTATCATTTATGGAGGTTACAGCCTTAGTGCACCAGCTTGTGTGTGTGTGTGTGAGAGAGAGAGAGAGAGAGAGAGAGAGAGAGAGAGAGAGAGAGAGAGAGAGAGAGAGAGAGAGAGAGAGACTCAGAAAACTAACTAGATTAAGGGTCATAAAAAATAAAAATGAATTAAAATGCAAATTTGTTATCCCTAAATTAATTAACATTTCACTTGCTACAAATGTAGATGTAAATCTCACTTTGCAATACTACACTTAGCATTCAGTAAGAGATACCTTAAATCTCTAGCATCATCATATGCAAGCCATCCTGAAAGTCTGTGCTTGGAAAACCTAAATGGCTAGGTTTATGGAGAAATGTTATGTTGCTACTTCTCTTACAATACTATTTTATCAAATGCCTTTGTTTAGGATAATTGTGTATTCTAATGGCAAACATAGTGATGGGAGCTCATGAACTATGGGGGCTCACAATATAGTTTCAACTTGGGTAACCTTGTCTGAGGATGGGGAACACATTCTGGCAGTTGTGGGACACCCCAGGATGCTACCTTCAAAAAAATTTAGTCAAGGCTATTATACCAAGTCAAGTGTCTGAGGTTGGACTCGGACTTGGGAAGATGAGTCTTCCTGACCCTAGACCTGGCACTCCATCCACTGCACCATTTAGCAGCCTCCCTGTAGGCAGGTAGGCAGGTCATATGGTCAGGCTGAGGGATGACTAGTGGACATCTTAAGGCCTCCCCTGGTATCCTCATGATATCAGGAGAATTCCAGGAAGACTTCCAGCAAATTGAATGGTTCTTGGGGTAGAGAACACAGGGAAAACACAAACACTTGTATGGAGTGGGCAGGCATCTATGGATTATAATCTGTATTGTTGGAGACAACTCCAGAACTGATAAGATACAAAATTTATTTGGGTGCAATTCTTCAAAAAGTACTTTCCATTTGCCCCTTGATTTTTCAGAAAATCCAACCATTAGCCTCTTATTTTGTTAAGCCTAACTTTATTTTTAGAAAATAGGTATCCTTTCTTCAGGTCTACTGAAGTTTTCTGCTACCTGCCTGAAATTCAGGGAAATATTTTGTGTCCTCAATGTTTATTCTTTTGGGTAGGAGTCATTGGGAGACAATGTTAACTTCCTTTTTATGAGGCTTTTCCAAAGTGTTTTCATGCAGTTGCTTGGTGTGGTTCCTAGACTGAATATTTGTGGTTCTGTGTTTGTAACAATAAATGATTCATACTGTATACAGTATAATTGTGACTGTGAAAACATATTCAGGAGGTAAGTCCCTATATTCTGTAGCTGTGTAGAGGCCGGGAAACATTCCTTGTGCCCACTCAGAATTCTTCAACCATTGAAAATTTGGCCAAGTGGGTACTCTCTTTACTCACAAAGATCACAGTCTCTTAATGCCTTAAGGCTGCTCTTTGAGAACTACTGTGGTGTCAGGGGTCATCCCCATCCAGAAGAGGAGTTTCATCACTGGACACCCTACATGTCAAATTTGCTTTTCTCTCCTGGGGATTTTATACCCACTCCACGCACAATCCTGGCCACAAGAGATCCCTAGAGTAGGGAGGAGAAACATAGAATCTTATGTTCTGTACCATCAATAAAGTGAGAAAACCAAAACAAAACAAGAAAACAAACTCTCAGTGCCCCAGGAGTCACTAAGACTGTAGATGGCAGAGCAGCTGGATGACACAGTGAACAGCTTCATTTGCTAATTGTGTGACCAAGGGAAGTCACAGCCTCTAGGTGTCCCAGTTTCCTCAGCTGTAAAATAGAGATCACAGGAACATCACCTCACAGGAATGTTGTGAGGATAGAATAAGATTGAGTTTGTAAAGCACTTAGAACCATGGTTGTTCTTCTTCTAATTCTCTTTGGCCAGAAAGAATTTGCTCATGGGGAGCTTCCTACTCTGATGTAATCCCAGGTCTGGAGCAGAAAATATAAAAAATAAAGCACAATGTTCCTCAGGAGGATAATAGAATATTCCATCCAGAGCTGAAAGGAACCTTGCAGAGTCTCACCCGTCATTGTGTAGAAGAGGAAACTAAGACCCGATTTAGCACCAGGAGTCCTCAGGCTTTGGCTTCTTCCTCTATGAAACCATGGCTTCCATGGACTCCTGAACTCTAAGGTCCCTCCCAAGAAAAAGTCCTTTAGCATGATTTGAATCCAGATCCTCAGAGTCCCCAGTCTCTTTCATATTACAGTGAAGCTCTAATGCAAATCAGCTTAATGAAAACAGACATTAACTGAGCATTTGTTTTGTGGAAAGCCCATGGCAAAATCGTTCTTTCCTCAAGGAGCTTACAATCTAGTGTGGAAGGAAGGTATAAGACATGTCCACAGCTAAATATAAAACAAAGTGATGGGGCCTGAGAAAGTGAAAAGCGAGATGAGCCCAAACACATTAAGCCTTTGGACGCCACAGACAAGATGTTTTAGGGTCTTCTCAGCATGTGCTCTGTGATGCTACCTGCCTACTTGTAGACATTTTCAAAGGATTCTTGCCCTAACATCTGTTCAGACCCTAGAGCACCATTTAATTCTCAAATTTGTCTGGCACATGGATTCAGAAGCAAGGGGGGGTTCTATGGAGGAGGTGACACTTGACTGATCTTGAAGGATGATAGGATGTTCCCTGCTTTGTCTGACTGCCTGGCTGATCTGTCTTTAGCTGTCCTTGATTAGAGCCCCATCTCTTTCCCACTCTCCTTAATGCTGGTGCCTTCCCTCTGTCAATTACCTCCAATGTATCCTGCCTATAGCTTGTATGTCCATGGTGGTTTACATTCTGTCTACCTCCCTTGCCCCCTATTAGATTGTGAACTATTGAGAGCAGGGTCTATTTTTTGCCTTTCTTAGCATTCCCACTCCTTTGTGCAGTGCTGGCCACATAGAAGGTGCTTAATTAAATGTTCATTGACTTGACTTGGCATTCTCTTATAGAAAAAGATATGTATTGTCTTTTGCATTGAACATGTTATTGTCCACTTTGCATTATATAAAATACATTAAACAATGGAAAATCCTCCAATCCTCCAATACGCAGAATATATTGCACAATGGAAAATCCTTCAATCCATTCCACCATGGCATCTCTCTCTGACTGCAGTTATGACTGAGTCTCTGTTTCTCTGTCATAGATTCCCTGGCATAATTTCTCAAAGTGAAGCCCCCTTTGTTCTCATTTTTGCCGAACATGTGGGTCCATCTGCTCTAGCATCACACAGCCGTTCCTTAACTATTGAAGTCATACTTCATGTGTTCTAAAACGCTGCTTGGAGCCTGCCCCACTTGAATTCATCCTGTGCCAGGTGGTGAGCTAGGCTGTCTTCATCCATCATCTGCCTGTGTCCTCCCCCATGGGTATTAGGGGACAGAGAGAAGCAGGTTTATGCTGATTGGCTGGTTGCCCTTGATAATGGGTGATGCAGGTTCAACGGTGAACATGATATTAGCAGTGAGGATGAAGCACCTTAAGCCGACAGGGGGATGGACTCAAGGCTAGGACTCATGGGAGATTACAACATATAATCATGGTCACTATATACAGATGGACCCCATTTTTGGCCACTCCACATATTCAACATTGCAGTCAAGAGTGAGGTCGATGACTGGTGGTCATTTGTTAAGAATCCTTAAACACTGATACCTCTAAGATCAAATGAAAACATGTCAGTTTGGCTTATAAAGCCCCTCATTGCCTGCCTCCCTTTACGAGTGTATGTGACACTACTTCAGATGCTCTGTAGTCCATCATAACTGGATGTGTTACTGTTCCTCACATAAGTATTCAATCTCCACACAAGCTGTTCTTCATGCCGGGGACACTCACTCTCCTCAACCCTCCTTCTTAGAATCCCTACTTCCCTTCAAAGCTCAGAGCCAATGCTACCGTCTACATGAAGCTTTCCAGATCCCCCCTTGCCTACCCATGTGCTATGTACAGCTGCTGGTATCACCCTCCCTCCCATGAAAAAAAATCACCTTGAATTTTCTCTGTTTATAATCTGTATATATTACTGTGTACATGTTGTTTAATTCAAAAGATGTAATCTAATTGATTTCAGGGATTATTTCATTTTTTAATTAATTTTCAATTTATGGAATAAAGCAAGCATTTTTATAACATAGTATAATAAAAAAGAGGATTGCACATGAAACTGCAAATCTATTATGTATGACTTTCTGTTCCTTTTAAATATATAATAAAGTTATCATGTACATTTCTTTTTATCTCCTTTTTTTCCCCTTAAAGCCTCAGGACTTGACAAACAATAAGTGCTTAATAAATGTCTGTTGATTGGTTGAAAGAGGAAGTCATCATACCTATCCCAGTTGCTAGAGTGAGTCCCCTAAAAAAGGGTAACTAGAGAATTAGCTCATAGGCTCCTGACAGCTTCATAGCTACACATTTACTTTTACCCTGTACTTATAAATGTTTGTCAAATGAGTGCTTAGGGCTTTAATACCTGCTCAGTGAACAACTAACCCAATGCAACTTTTTTTATTTTCTATTTTTGGGACCCTTTTTGTGCAACAACAAGCTTGGAAGAATGCATGGTCTGGTTAGATGTTGGCAGTTGCAATTGGCAGAAGAAAAATGTAAGCTCATAGATTTGGAGCTGGAAGCAGCCTCTGAAAACCTCTCCAGCCCCCTTCCTTTTGTATGGGAAACTGAGGCCCAGGGAGGCAAAATGACTTTCACAAGATTAGATTATAAATGTTGGGACTTCAGAGTCCACCTAATCCAACCTCTTGATTGTACAGATTAGGAAACTGGGACTCACGACCACCCAGCTGGTAAGGGTCAAGAACAGAATTTGAATCCAAATCCTCTGATTATAAACTCAGTGCTCTGGTTTTATGTCTAGACTTGGTTACATATTTGCTATGGGGCCTTGGGCCAGCCACCTCCCTTCAGGTCTCTGTTTTCTTCACTGTAAAAATAAGGAGTTTAGATTAGACAATCTCTTCAATTCCCTCTTGGCTGCCCTTCATCTTGTAATGAAGGCTGCTCTGCCTCGGAGATGCCATGGCAGCCAGCTTTACGTAACCTGAAACACACACACAGCGTCCTTGGCCTCTGCTTTGGAAGCAGCACTGGCATGAGAATCATTTGGAGGCAAGAGCTGCTGGGGAGGGCGGTTGCCATGCAACCGTGAGAGCCGCTCACACGCTTTGTTAGGAGCCAGATAGCAAAACACAGAAGGTTCGATTTCCTCTTTGAAAATGCATGTCCTTTCCTTCCCAGTTTTCCATATCCTTCCCTTTCCATCTTGGAAGAAATTTGGCTTGGAGGAGTCCATCTTTAAGGAAACCTGACTTCCTTTGTGGAAGATGTGAGGGACTCCATCTTCCCTCCGGAAAGGGAACCACCCCACCTCTGATGGTGGCAGAATCTGAAGGCAGACCTGATCATACTCATCCTAGAGAATAAGACATAGGAAAATTTTACTCCACTATCAACTGCCTTGTTGAGACAATGACGGGAACCCGAATCTTCTTACTGCTTTTCTTGGCTTTCTTTGATTTTTGTGACTCCTTTGACATAAATCACTTCTTTAAAAAGTGGTGCCGCAGGCGGTCCACCCACGAAAGACATCTCTATTCTGTTCACTTTGACCTTGAAGCATCAGCTTCCTCTGAATATTATTTCTGCAGAAAATCTATTCAAGCATCCATTTTTTGACCTGTGCTGCAATTTATTGAATACTAATGGTAGTGTTTGTTTGAAACATGAAGCGCTTCTCACTCCCGGAGCCTAGTGAACAGGATATAAATTTATCATCGGCTTTTGATGCATTTCTGTGGGCTTGGTGTGAAGTAGGATTCTTTGTTCATCTACAGAGGTGCTTTTAGTCCTCTGAGGAGACTCTGGACTTCAAATATCAAACTGTACAACCTCTAAAATTTTTGTTTATTTACAAAGTCCTCTATCCCAGCATGTCCGGTGGACAGAACACTCAATATGAAGTCAGAAATCTGGGTTCAAACTCTCATATGTTATTTGCTATCTGTGTGACCTTGGAGAAGTCACATGTCCTCTTTAGGTCTCAGTTTTTTTAGCTGTAAACTGAAAGAATGGAACTACATAATCTCTGAAGACTTTCTAAGCTCTCCATCTATGATCCTCTGGTATCATTAAGTGTAGACCTAGACAAGGACCTTCAAAATCATCATATCTAACTCCTTTATTTTATAGGTGCAAAATCCAGATGGATAAGAGGCTCATTTAAGGTCACAAAATTATGAATTATTGGAGACAAAATTTGAAATTTTACTTGTCACTGTAAAATCTAGAATCAATCAACAAATGTATTCATTGTGTCAAGCTCCATGCTAAGTGCTTGAGTTGTTTTGTTTAATGGCTACTTGTGATTTTGTTGATCTAGGGAAGTTCCAGTAAAGAAATTCCCTCTAACAATGTAGGTGGGAAACTTCTCTGCATCTTATATTCTATGATGAGTTAACTTTTCACTGAGTAAAAGAAGCCAATATGCATCTGAGACTGGATATGAACCAAGTTCCTTCTGACTCAGAGGCTGTCAGTCAACCAGTCATTAAGCGTAAGTAAGTTATTAAGCACCTACTGGGTGCCAGACCACATTCCATGCAGGGATACAAAGAATGGCAAAAGACAGACCCTGCCCTTAAGGAGTTCATGATCTAATGAGGGATATAATATGCAAACAAATGTATCCAGGATAAATTGGAAATATCCTCTAGATTGTGCTTCCAATTCGGCACTAGGGATCTTGGAATCATAGCTGGGAGTCATTTGAGACACCATTAACTCCATCCTCCTCATTTTACAGATGAGGAAACTGAGGCAGAGAGTAGTTTAGTGATTTTTCCAGGGTCACACAGTTAGGAAATATTGGAGACAAGATATGAACCCAGGTCTTCTGACTCTAAAGATAAAAAATGTCTTGAGGCACTTCTATTATGCCAGTCTACCTGTACACACTGTTGGATATTTGCCCCGGTGTTCTAAGAAGTCTTTGTAAATCTGTGTTAAAATCTACCTAGGTGTGGAGTTCTTTTGTCTGCCCAAATGATTGCAAATTTCTCCATGTAGACTCAAAAATATTGCCTCTTTTCTGATTATGTTGAATGGAAAGGTTGAAATTACAGTGTATGAGAGTTTCTCTCTCTCTCTGTCTCTCTGTTTCTGTCTCTGTCTCTCTCTCTCTCTCTCTCTCTCTCTCTGTCTCTCCTCTCTTTCTGTGTGTGTATAAATATATGTATCTCTCTCTTCTCTCCGTCTCTTTTCTCTCTTTATTTCTGTATGTGTATATATATATATGTATATGTGTGCATATATGTTTTTCCTTGTGTGTATATATATATATATATATATGTATCTCCATATATACATATACATACACATGCACACTCATATCCTCTCCTTTGAAGCTATAAAGTGGAATAGAGCCAAGAATCAAAGAGTTTTGAAAAAGGAACAAGTATGAGGACCCCACTGACATAGACTTTCTGTGCTCGGCAAGTTGATGAAATGACTTCATAGCTTTTATTTTTA
Source organism: Notamacropus eugenii (assembly GCF_028372415.1). NCBI lineage: Eukaryota > Metazoa > Chordata > Mammalia > Diprotodontia > Macropodidae > Notamacropus > Notamacropus eugenii. The sequence goes on from NC_092872.1 coordinate 269,115,602, forward strand.
AGCTGTAGATATTTTAGAAATTGTCCCTTAACTGCATAATAGCTGTTATGCTTAGAAAAAGATGGGAAGCTACAGTTCCCCCCTCTATACCCCTCCCACCTAGAGTCTGGGATGGTGAGAATTACCACAGATTCTTGAAGCTGCCAGGGGTTTGCGACATCATCTAGTGATGGGATCCCAGATGTCTAGCTAGCTCTCTCCATTTTTCAGGTAAGGGAATCAAGGCCTAGAGAGGATGACTGAATTGCCCAGGGTCATTTAGTGGTACTGGGCTCCAATCCTAAAACATAAGCTTGCCAGGATGTCAGCATCTTATTTGAATATCACCATAGTCCTCAAATTTTTCACCCCTGAGATTTCTCTCGATGCATCACTAAATCTCTCCCATCAGCTAGGGTGATGCTTTATATGTTGGACAGGTGAATATCTATCCAGTAGCTGGGTCATAGCCATGAAGTCATATTGGACCAATTGCTGAATTTTATTGGTTCTATTTCCACATCTTTGGCATCCATCCCATTCTAGTCATGTACTGCCATGGTAGATTGGACCCTCATCACCTCTTGCCTAGACAATTAACTGTCTTGTATTTATTTATATGTGTTATATATGTGTATATGTATACATGTGTCTACATATACACACATACATGTACATATGTGTGGGTGTATGCTGGAAATTGAGCCTATATCTGTTACTTTCCTGCACCTGAGAGTAAAACTTATGCCTGTTTCAGATTAAAAACATTAATATTGTATTTTATTTTTGCTGATATCCTGCATTATGTATGATATGCAAGAACTTCTTTTTTAAATTTTTAGTAGAAAAAAATAACTTTATGAAAGTGATATTCAAGAATAAATCCAGGCACTTGTGCTTGCAAGCAGCTGGGGAAGCCCTCACTGCATACCTGCTTGGCAGCCAGCAGTGGAGAGGATTCTTGGCATCATGAAGGGGATCTGGATGGACGCCTCAGTGAACCAGCCCAGGGCAGCCTCTTGTCTAAGCTCTGAGCTCTTTGTTTAAGAAGCAGCCAATAATTCAATGCTCCAGGTAACATGTCAACTAAGGTCAAATGGGGGAATTGTTTTAGTTGGATTTAAGGCATGGTCACCACTGAGGTCTGAAAGTGAGAAACTTTTCCAGCCTTCTTTATGTGTAAACAATTCCATGAATTCCCTTTCTCCTATAAACCCACTGAATTCTCAGTTCCTGTTGTTTAGTAGAGAAAATCTCCATAGCTGATGCAGTGGTTGAGAAACTAAATATTACTTTGAATTTCATAAATTTTACCATCTTATCACTGCAACAAATGTGACTCATAAAATCTTAAATGGAGATTTTTTTAAATGGGTATGTTGGTTGCTGAGCTGATGTATACCTGTTATCTAAATAGGAAATAGTCTTCAGAAGAGGCTTTTAACTCTGAACTTAACAAACACCACATACAAACAAGATTTCTATATACATTGAAGAACAGAAAGAAAGGATTGTACATAAAACCGTGACTCTATCTCTATTATATACAGCTTACTTTTCTTTTAAAATATATTGTGAACTCAACTTGGAATTTTCAAAGATATCCTGGCATTCTCTGATTCCTTCTCATCTTCTTTTTTCTCTCCCTTAGAATTTTTTTTTTGAAACTCTATCCTCACCTGCCACCTCCCCACCCCCAAACAAAATTGAAATAAGATCAAAAACCCTTGTAATAAATAGGCATAATCAAGTTAGACAAAGTCCCGCAGTGGACAGACCCTAAATGAATGTCCCACTGTGCATGTTGAACCTATGGCCTCTCTTTCATGAGGCAGGTAGCTTGCTTCTCCATCAGCCCTCTGGGATCACGGAGTATCATTACATTTATCAAAGTTCTTAAGTTTTTCAGAGTTTGCCTTTACATTGTATTTATTACAGAAATTGTTTTCCTGCTTCTGTTTTCTTCACTCCAAATCAGTTCATAGAAATCTGCCCAGGTTCTCTGAACCTATCCCTTTGGTCATTTCTCATGACCCAATAATGTGTCATTTCATGTGTGTACCATAATTTGTTCAGTCATCACCCAGGTGAGGGGCACTCCCTTAGTTTCCAGTTCATTGTCAATACTGAGCTGCTATAAATGTTTTTGTACAAATGGGGCCTTTTCTTCTTTACTTTATTTCTAGTTATGGTAGTAGTATCCCTACTTATGCATAGGAAGCAAGAATTTCTAAATCCTCACTGAAGTAGGAATATTCATTCATATTGGATTGATGCAAAGGTCAAAGGTACTTCCTTTGTAGTTAGAGGACCTCAGGAATACCACTCAAGAAAAAAATGACATATTTTGACTAGGATCTTAACGGCAGCATAAATACACCCTTTGTCAAACTATACATTGTTGTTCAGTTGGTTCAGTCATATTCTTCTCTTCCTGACCCCATATGGGGCTTTCTTGGCAGAGATACTCAAGTGGTTTGCCATTTCCTTCTGCAGCTCATTTTACAGATAAGGAACTGAAGGAAACAAGGTTAAGTGACTTGCCCAGGGTCACGCAGCTAGTAAGTGTCTGAGGTCAGATTTTAGCTCAAGAAGATGAGTCTTTCTGACTCCAGGAACAGTGTGCTCTCTATTACAGTACCACCTAGCTGCCCAACAATACAGGAGAATGAGTTTCAGAGTTGTAGGCTTATTGTAACTTGGTGCCTCATGGATTGTCATGTGCAAGAAGTAATAAGGACAGTTTGGTTCAACCAGAGAGTGTGGGAGGGGGAGTCATAGAGTTCTAATAGGTAGAGAGACAGCAATGGGTGTTTTAGGCATAGGGCACAGCCAGAGAAAATGCCAGAAGGTGGGAGATGGTATGTCAGGATTGGGGAGTAGTCGACAGCCTATTTTGGCTGGATTGCAGAGTGTGTGAATGAATAGCTGCAATGTGAAATAATGTGGGAAATGCAGACTGGTCTTGTAGGCCATGTAGATGGCGTTAAATTTTTGGTGTTCAGAGTGAAATAATAATTGCTATGCATTCTTTACCCCCTAGAAACCTTCTTTGAGGTTTCTTCAGGCATGCAGGTAGTGCAGTGAATGGAGCACTGTACTTGTACCCAGGACAACTTGAGTTGGAATCCTGTCCCAGATACTCACTGCATGACCTTGGGAAAGTCACAGTCCCTCTCACCCCCATTTTCCTTATCTATAAAATGGGGGTAAAAATAGAATTTATCTCAGGTATGTTATGAAGATCAAATGAGATGAGTGATACACATTATATCCATGAAAATGCTCCAGCACAGCTATTGGGAGTTTTGAGAGATCTCCGTGACCATCTGGTCCAATTCTGGTCCACCCATGCATGGAAGGAGTTCCCTTTCTAACATATGGGACAAGGACTTGTCCCGCCTCTCCTCATTATTCCATGGAGGAAGAACCAACTGCCATTCACAGCAGTTCCTGCTTTTGGAGGACAGCTATAATCAGTAGTGTTTCCTGACATCAAGCTTAGATGGACCCCTTTGCACTTTCTACCCATTGACTGCTCTTACAAATCTAACAGATCCTCTACACGCAAAATCATTCCAACATATGAACACATATATCCTGCCCTCCCTGAGTTCCCCTGCAGATTATCCCTGCCCAACTCTATCAGAGAATCCTCCTAGGATACAGACTCATGGCCCAAGCATCCTAGTTGCCTGCCTCTGGCCAATTTCCAGCTTATCATCATTCTTAAACCATAGTGCCCAGAACTGTACCTGTCACATCTGATAAGGATGGAGAACAGTAGGTACAGTGGAACTCCGGCTTCACTTTTCCAGAAGCCATCCCAGTTTTAGTGCAGGCCAGGGGCCTTTTAATTTTTGGCTGATACATTGCAACATGGCTGACTCATGTGAAACTTGTAGTCCACTAAAGCCCCAAGATCTTTTTCAGAACAACTCTTATCTAACCACACTTCCAAGATCTTATATGTATAAAGCTAATATTTTGTGCCCAAGGGCAAGACTTCACATTCATGTCTATTGAATTTGATCTTGTTCGATTCTGCCCAATGCTCCAGCCTGTCCAGAGCCTTTCAGATGCTGACTCTGCCTTCCATTTTATCAGCTGTGCCACTCAACTTGGTGTCATCCACAATTGTGTTAAGTACATCATCTATGACTTTATCCTAGTCATTGGTCTAAGTGCTAACTATTATTATTATAATGATTATGAACCCAGCTGTCTACCAGCTGCCTACCAGCACACTTGTCATGAGTGAGTAACAGTTTATTCTAGTAAGGAAACTCACCAAGAAGGCTGATATCATTACACTGATTTACTCTCTCCAACAAGGGTGGAACTGGGTAATTTTAGTACATAAATAATGGCAGCTCACATTGAGAGAGCCTCTTGTGGTTCACAAAGCTGCACTGTCACTGGGTAGGGAATCTTTGGTTTACGCCAATGCTTCAGCTGCATTTCAAGCATTTAGGTTCTGCAGTTGATGACTGATTCCCATAGGATGGTACTGATTAGGAGTGGTTCAGTAGCAACCTTGTGCTTCCAGAATCTGGAAATAACTTGCAGTTAATTGTTATGGGGAGCTTAAAGAGATAAATCTGTGTGTTTATGTACATATATATGCATGCAAATATGTATTATATATAAATATACACATTTATGATGTATAAAGATACATAAAATACATCACTTTCCTGAAGTATTCACGGAAATTAACTATATAGTTATATATGTATATTAACATCTGTTTATGTACATGCATACATAGCCATTATATGTATACATCTACTGGAAAGATACATGTGTGTATATAAATGTTATAAATAAACATACACATGCGTATATGCATACAAGTATATGCATAATATACATATTAATTATATGTGATTGTATATGTGTGTATATCTACATCTCTCTTTCTCTGTATCTCTTTCTCTCTCAGTCTATGATGTCCCAAAAGTCTTTGTGCAGTTTTAAGCTATTAAAACTTAAATCTGCATTGACTTTGGAATCATTCTAGACATAGTGGGCATGTTCGGATGGTCCCCTGTTTTCCCAGGCTCATAGTGCTCCCTTCCAAACACTCTCCATGTAGTCTTCAGCCAACCAAGACAACTCTCGGCCCCCCAAAAATGGTCCATGCATTCACCGCTCCTTGCTTTTGCTGATTTCACTCCCTAAAATGTCTTTCCTCCCCCCTTTTCAATTGTAGGATTCTTCTTCCTTCTTTAGAACCAAAACCAGATGCTGCCTCCTCCATGATGCAACTTAATTCCTCCCTCCCATCAGGGAACATCTTTTCTTCCTTAGGAGCTCACACACGGCACTTTGTACCATGATAAGGCACTTCTAGATTATTATTTATTGTTATCTGCAAATGTTTCAAACTTGTAAGCTCCAGGAGGAGTCTTTCTCTTCTCTAAACTTTGCTTTTCCCTTATTACTTAATAAACATAGGTTGAATCGAGTTAAATGTCCTTATAGTCATTTCAGTCCTTCCAGCTCTCCATGACCTCATTTGAGGTTTTCTTGGCAGATTCTGCAGTGGTTTGTCATTTCCTTCTCCAACTTATTTTCGGATGAGGAAACTGAGGCAAACAGTAGTTAGTGACTTGTCCAGGGTCACACATCCAGTAAATGTCTGAGGCCAGATTTGAACTCATGAAGATGAGTCTTCCTGACTCTAGATCCAGCACTCTATCCACTGTGCTACCTAACTTACCATGCCTCAAACCTCTCCCTTCTTTCATCTTTCTGCCATAAGACTGTACAAGAAATTTTCCTAAAGTCCAGATCTAAGCATGTTTCTCCCTTACTCAGGAAACTCTAATGGCTCTCATTGATTTTTCCATCATCATTATGCATTATTCCCTTTCACATGCTCTTTGGTCTGGCCGATCTGACATTGTCTCTGTTCCTTATAGGAACTCCTTCCCACTGCCTAGGACACGCTTCTCTCTCACCCTTGCCATAGAATCCCTCATTTTCCTTAAAATTCAGCTCAGATACTATTTCCTGCCTTTCCTGATTCCCCCCAACTATGAGTAGATTCCATGTCCTCCCCAACTCCCCACCCTAGCCACCATTACTTTGCATTTACTTTGCACGTTCATCCTCTCTGCACATGTTGTCTCCCTCTGTCTAACGTAAACTACTAGAGGGCAAGGATTATGTCCTTTTTTGCCTTGATATGTTCAAGCCCCAGCTTGAACACATGTGCACATGCGTACACCACATGCACATTCACATGCAAGTGCCTACACACTTAGGCGTGACATACTGCTCAATAATGTTTGTTGGAGAAGTTGCAGTATATGATTGTGAGGGAATACTACTGTGCTATGAGAAATGACAAGCAGGATGATTTCAGAAAAACCTGGAAAGACTTACATGAACTGATGCAAATGAAGTTAGCAGTAACAGTAACATTAGAACATGATCAACTGTGAAAGACTTAGCTTTTCTCAGCAATACAAAGATCCAAGACAATTCCAAAGGATTCATGATGAAAGATGCTATCCACCTCCAGAGAAAGAACTGATGGAGTCTGATACAAACTGAAACATGCTGTTTTTCACTTTCTTCTTTTTTGTTGTTGTTTAAGTTCTCTTGTTACAAAAGGACTATGACTAATGTGGAAATGTTTTACATGATTCAGATTACTTACTGTCTCAGGAAGGGGGAGGGGGAAGGAGAGAGAATTTGGAATTGGAAACAAAAAAATTAATGATAAAATTGTTTTTACATGTAATTGGGGAGAAAATAAAATATTTAAAAATTCAAAAAATTTTGTTGATTATTGCTTGAGGATGTCATCCTTCATGCATGCTGGAGAGAACATTCCTACCTTAGGTGGAAGTTTGGATAGGAATCCCCTTAATCGCAACCATAGTCAAAAGCCTGAAGACTTTGCCTAATAGGGAGCTTGCTACTTCAGAGGTACAGCCTTCCATGTTTGTCCAGCCGAAATTTAGGGGTGTGGGGATGTGTACTGTGTATGTGTGCTCTATGGATAGAAGCTGTGATTTCATTGGCATGGACAGTTCCCTGTGAAGAAACTCCCTCTACCCATTCAGATTGGCAGCCACTCTTAGTTGCCTGGGGGCCCTGAGAGGGTGGGTGATTTGCTTGAGGGTCACACAGACACTGTGTATCAAATGTGGGACTTGAACCCAGTCCCTTCTGACTCCCAGGTCATTTTTCTACCTACTGTGTCACACTGTTTCCTTTGTGATTTTTGCTAACCATTCTTAGTCAAGAGCCCTGGAGCCAAGTGGAACAAATCTAACCCTTATTCTTTCCTATGCTAGCTCCTAATATCATGTCCTGCCTAAATCTCTCCTCCAATCTAAACATTCCCAGTTTCTTTAACCAGTCCTCCCAAAGGAAGGAAACAAGGCCTCCAGAGGAAAGAAAAGGTGTCATGTACTTGAAATTGGGAAGACCATAGTTTGAATCTTGCTTCAGATGCTTGCTTGTAAAAGTCAATCACTATGTGTCTCAGTTTCCTCATCTGTAAAATGAGGTGGTTGGACATAATGGACTCTAAAGTTCCTTCTGGCTCTAAAACTAGGATCCTCTGGCTTTTCCAGCTAGGCTCATTAAGCTATTAAATCATTCTGGATGCAAATTGGATGAATAAGAACAGTTGCCCATTCTACCAACCTACATGTAAATAGATATGAATCTGTTTTCATTATCCTTTGCTGTCCTCATGACCTTTTCTGAACATGGCACATGTGATGCTCAGACCGGAGCACAATAGCCAAGAAGAAATATTAATCTGATGGGGAAGGAAGGGCCAAGGAAGCCTAGAGGGACAGTAACTAGTTTTTTCCTTACACTAGACTTTTACTGTAGCTATATCACACTGGCTTTTGGGGGTGGGATTGGGATTAGGGAACATGTCACACTGAGTTTGTCCAAAAAACACTCTGTGAATTTCTTTAATGAGATCTCCTCCTCTCCCCATGGCATATTTGTACAGTTAGTTTTTTGAATCCAACTGGAAGACTTTATACATTTCTCTATTAAATTTCCTTTAATTAGATTGGATCTAACATTCTAGGCTACTGAGATGATTTGGGACCCAGAGTCTTCCTTCCATTGTGTAAGCTAATTTTCCAGTCTTTCTGATAAGAATGGCAGACCATTCTGCCGGGGACCATCTTCAATTTCTTTGTCTCTTGACCATTCTTTAATTCCTTCCTTTAATTTCTTGGACTGTACATTTACAAATATCCCCACAATCCTCCTTACCAAGTTTTATTTTTCCTCTGCCGAAGTTCCATGTGCTCTGGATTAGAGAGTATTCAGTTCTAAGCATGACTGTTTCTGTTGCCTGAAGGCTAAAAGAGCCAATGATGAACTCTGTGTGCCAGACACCAAGATGGCTGGGCTGTTTGCCAATCCCCCATTATGCCATCTCTGCTCTATCTGTTAAGCACCTGTTAGAGGAGGATGGAAAATGAAGCCATCCTTTAAACAGATAGATTCTACAGAAGCAGCCAGTGGAAGTGGCCAAGAGAAAGGTCCAGCACAACGCTCAATATGGAGAAACTATTGTGTTGATTTTTCAAGGAGGAATTTAGTTTTGAAAGTTATGAAGCTGTGTTTTTACAATAGCTTTACACATGCTGCTTTTAAAAAAATGAAAGGCAGAATGGAAGAATGACTAGAGATTTGGTTTTGGAGTCAGGAGTTGGGCTCAAGCCCCATTTCTGATGCCCACTTTCAGTGTGACTCTGGGCAAGTCACTTAACCCTTTAGTGCCCTAAGCAAATCCTTGAGACTAGAAGTTGCAGATCAGGTGATGATTATTTTGGCAATAGCATTTATGGAGCACTTGGAAATTTCCATAGTACTTTACATTTGTGATCTCACAACACCTTTGGGAGCCAGGTGCTCTTATCTCCATTTTACAGATGAGAAAACTGAGACACAGAGACGTTGCCCAGGATTATACAGCTAATGAGTGTCTGAGGCAGGATTTTAACTCAGGTCTTTCTGGCTCCAAGTCTACCATTCTATCCACCCCACTGCCTATCTGCCTTCAGAGAAAGTTCCATCAATGGGCTTTGGTCCTCTATACCATTAAAATACCTGTTCTCTTTTTAAAAGAATATGATCCTTCACTGCTGGTAGAGGAACTTATTTTTTTTTTAATACTCCATAGGGAGGACCCCAATTCAGCCTTCTTCCTATCACAACTGTCGTAATAGTTGAGGAACCATCTTAAAACCTTTTCCCCTGACTCTCTCTGAAAAACAAACAAACAAAAAAGCAGATCTGAAAGTCTAATAGAATCTTCTCCAAACCATTCTTCTCTTCTTTCCTTCTCTTTAAAAGCCCTGTCCCATTCCCCAGCCCTCAGCCTTATGTCACAATTGATTTGAAGAAAGGATTTTTCATTGCCATAGGCGTTATCTAACCCCAGACTTTTTAGGGCCCTCGAGCTTATTTTTGTTTCTTGTGAGCAATTTGATAACTGTATTTCAATAGCATTGGTTTCCTTGGTTAGCTTATACATTTTACTTTATGTATTTAAAAACATTATTCTGAAAATGGATCCATTTAAGCCATCCTAGGCACCAAAGGGTACCTTGACACTCAAAAAGGGAACCCGTGCTCTGTTCCAACCACTTCATTTTACACATCAAGAAACTGAGTACTAGAGAGGTCAAATGACTTGCCTAAGGTAACACATATGATATGAAACAGGACTGGAATGGAGTCTGTCTATATCTGATTTGTATAGCACATAACTTTGTACATTACTGTACACTTGAATCCAGTAAAATTTTAGCTATAAATGGCTGAGTTGTTCAGAAGAGCCAAATTTTCCACATGGCTAAATTATACACAAAGTGTTCTAATATTCTAAGGATCTACAATTTCGTTGATGTAAGTGACAAGTCTTTTCAGCACCAATTCAGAGTCTCTCCAAATATGGGGCTAAAAGGGACCTAGGAGGCCATCTGGACCAACAAGGGCATTTTTCATATGAGGAAACTGAGGCCAAGAAAGGAAATTACATGAGTCAAGGTCACATACCTTGTAAGTGACAGAAACAAGAATGGTACCTAGGTCTCTGAATCCAGAACCAAGGCACTTTCCATGGTACTGTGATGAATAAATGGAATCTCTGTTTCAAACTATTTACTCTGAGGCAATTGTTCTTTAGTGGGGAAGATGCTTCATGCAGGGTTGCTGTATGTAGCCTCAAATCTTCACTCTCCTGCTTGTTCGCTATGTGATTGAAGCTGTCACTTAACACCTCAGAGTCTCCTTTTCCTTTCTTAAAATTAAAAAAATAAATAATGCTTGTTCAACCTGCCTCATGAAGTAAGGATCAGATAGGGAAACTATGTAAAGCACTTTAACTATTGAGCATCTAAGCCACTAGAAAGCTTCTTGAGGGCAGGTCGGGAATGTGCCTCTCTGTATCCACAGCATTTAGTAAAGGGTGTGGCCCACAGGAAGCACTTATAAATGCTCAGAGAGTGATTGTTATACCAGATATTTTTATTACTGGGTAAAAGACTTGCTTGCAGAACTGTTATTTTGGAACTATGGGGTCAGACAGTATCATGCTGTCTTATTAACAACTACATGTAATTGATTTATTATTTTCCTCCCTAGTCAACTGTGCCTTAGGGGAATAGGCGAGAAGGTCCTGGTGCTATGTGCACCATCTCCCCTTTGCTTATCTCTCATGCAAAGCTGACTCATGTGGGGAATTTGGGCAGAAGAAAAATGTAAGCCGTGTTATCCTTTCAATGGTTAGTTTAAAGGGGCGTTTGTGATTCCAGATAGCCTTATTAACATGGTATGAATCCATTATATTGCCATGCCCAATATGATCGGGCAATTCTTGCATCAAGGACAGAGTGGGATGGCATATAAAATCTGAACAAAAGCATTTTCCTTCCCTTCAATACTTAGAGCTTCTCTGTGGGGGCTAATCACCATCTGGGGGTTAATCAGCTCGTTCATTTGGGCATTACTCCCCAGGAAATTCTCATTTGAATGAGAACTTTTCTAGCTGAATGGCCACTGTGAATTGCTTTTCTGCCATAATGATGAAACTTGAACAACTTTGCTAAATATTGCAATCATTGTGTGATGTATAATTTTGAAATCATTGAGAAAATATGTATCACTGTGGAACTGTGCCTCTTTTCCATAACACATTTCCCATTCAAGCGTTGATTGAAGCCTTTTTTTAGAATGGATAATTATCATGGCCACCATTTTTCATTTTTGATGTTTCATGTTAAATATATTTTTACAAGAAACTGTGATTGAAAGCATAGTAACAATGGATGGGTTGGAAATCCTCACAGTCATTTTTGCCTCCTGAATTTGAAAGATGTAACATTCTACAAAAATATCTTATTAAGTGAAGCTTCTCTTTGTGCTAGCTATAAAACATTGCTACATTAAACAATTACAAAAATTGCTCCTTTTTTGTTTTTATATAACTTTCATTTATGAATACAACCCTCCCTTTCCTCTACCACGTAAGTCGTATTTTTAAAAAAATATATTTATTTTATTCTGAACTTAAGAAATAAAAGAAGCATTTTTATAATAGTAAAATAGAAAAACAAGATGATTGCACATGAAACTGAAAATATATTATGTACAACTTGCTATTCCTTGTAAGTATATAATAAAGCTATCATGTATGTTTCTTTTTTTCCTCCCCCTTCCCCCAAAACAGGCAGTTTAGCAAAACCAACACATTGACTGAGATTGGCAACGTATGCCATATTCTGCGATTCTAGTCTCTGCAAAGAAGGGAGGAAAGGGGATTTTCTAAACTCTTCTTCAGGGTCAAGCTTTGTGGTCATTATAAATATACAGCATTTGTTTTCTTTTTTAAAACAATTAATAATGTAAGCTATTGTATTATTAATAGAAGGGAAATGTTTACCCTCTGGTTTTGATAAATTATTCTGTAGTAGCATCCATTTGTTGGCAAGCGATGTACTGATTACAAATGTATCTTATCTATTCATTAAAGTCAACCCAATACAACTTCTATTTGTCACCAAATTGATTAAGGTAAACCACATACTAAAGGAAGCAACATGTATGACAGGGTGTGGGAGGGGGGAGGGAAACTTTAAAAGTGTCAGTAATTGGCCCAAGGTGGATAATTAGAAAGACAAGGAGAAACTCTTCATGGCCCCAGATATCTGTTTTAACATAGGAAGAGTCACTGTGTAAGTGGAGACATCTAGTTCAGACAGAATAGATTAAGGGAAATATAATTTAATTCATTGAGAACTTTTAAGTGCCTACTATTTGCTAGGATTTATGAATAAATACAAAGCAACATCTACCTTCAAGGAATTTATGTATCACAGAGAGATACAGGCAGTATAGATATAAAGCAATAGGAAAATAGATACAAGTTTAATACACTGTAATTGGAAGGGAGAGGAGAACACAAACAGCTAGCGAAGTCAAGGCAAGTCTCTTGAAGGAAGTAACACTTAAGAAGCAAATTATTCCTAATCGTGGGAATGAGAAGGGAGAATATTCCAGCCTTTGTAGAAGAGTGTGTGTGTGTGTGTGTGTGTGTGTGTGTGTAATCCTGTTAAATGGAATTTGATGTACAGGGAACAGCAAAATCATTTGGAATGTTGTGTATGTCAGGGGGGAGTGATGTGTAATTAATCTGGAAGAGCCAAGCTGTGAAAGGCTTTAGAGGCTAAACAATGGAGTTCACAGTTTTCCTAAAGGCATGCGTTGAGTAGAGGAGTGACATGACCAGATCTACACCTGACAAAAATCACTGTTGGTAGCAGTGTCCAAGGTGGGATTAGAGTGAGGGAGAGGTCTGAAGTCAGGGAGACCAAGGAGAAATCTGTTTTCACCAGTAAGGAAGAATTGGCTGGTGAGATGAAAATGATGAGCACCTTAGGAAGATGGCGGCCGTGGAACTTTAAGATTTTTAATAGTTGAATGGCTCAAAAAGACACAGTTTAATGAGGACCTGGATATTAGAAGAGGATTTCTTAAACAATTAAGAGAGAGGTATAGAAGGGATTTCATGGTCCCAAACTACAGAGACTATTGGCTTGAGGCACACAGGAGACTTGCAAAAAGAAAATCAGAAATGATAGTGGTGTGTGTGTGTGTGTGTGTGTGTGTGTGTGTGTGTGTGTGTGTGTGTGTACACAACTATTATCCTCTTGGTCTGAGTTTAGGGCTAGAAGTAAAATTAAGCAATCAATCAACAAGCATTTGTGAACAGACTGTCTGAGTCCTTGATCTTTTGGATTAGTGTCATAGAATATAGTCACTTGGAAATGTTTCTTTCAGAAAAGAATATTTAAGGGTCATTTGTTTTCCTTCTGAGACTATTTGTTAAAAATCACTGTTGTTTTTTTCCCCTCTACTCTTCATAGATCTCTAAAAATTTTGTCCTTGGATTAAAAGCAATGGGTGATTAATCTAAAGTAACTTTAAAAATGGATTCCCTAAGTTATTTTCTATATTCACTCAAACTTTTATAAATTAACTGAAGTCTGACTTTTTTGATGTTAGAATATGATCAGTTATGAATATTACTGTCTTCTCCCCTCTCCCCCCCTCCATCTTCCCCCAATAAGCCTTCTTTTGCAATAAAAACAGTTTAGCAAAGGCAATTAAAACAATGACTTCCCTCAGGCAACTTTTGTGATATTCCTCAACTATCTGGTGAAAAATTGGGGTTATTTTCCTCCTCTCTTCTTTGGGCCAAGATGAATCATTCAAATTGCATAGCAATGACTTCCTTTTTCATATTCTTTTCGCTTATGTTATCGTAGTGATGGCATTTCCTGCTTATGTTTCCTTCTCGCTACGTTATTTCTTATAAGGCTTCCCATGTTCCTTCCAGTTTCTCATATCTGTTGTTGATTACCATCTCATAATCAATCAATAAGTATTTATGAAAGTAAGTTTATGTGCTGAGCACTATGATGGGTGCTCATAATAGAAAGACAAAAATAGAACACTTTCTGCCCTCAAGGAGCTTACTTGCTACTTGAAGAGACATTTATCTATTCACATATAGACATATATATATAAAACATTATCATATGTAATATAATATATGTGATCATATAAGGGGCAGCTAAGTGGCACAGTGAATAGAGCACTGGACCTTGAGCCAGGAAAACCTGAATTTACATCTGGCCTTAGCTATGTGACCCTGTGTAAGTCATTTAACTTTGCCTCAGTTAAAAGGCAAAATGGAAAATGAGTTGGAGAAGGAAATGCTAATCTACACCAATATCTTTGCCAAGAAAACCCCAAATGGAATTGCAAAGAGTTGGACATGACTGAAATGACTCAACAAAGCAACAAAATGATCATATATGTGTAAATCATAATATTCTATTAACTTAACATACCCTAGCTTGTTCAGTCACCAGTTCATGGAGGCATCCATTTTATTTCTGGCTCTTTGCTACCACAAAAAGTACTGCTATGAATATTTGGACATATATGGAACCTCTTTTGTTTGTTTTTTTCTCTTTTTGAGGTATGTATGCCCAGCAGAAAGATCATTGGGTCAATAGCTGTGAATACTTTAATCGCTTTTTGAAAACATAATTGAAAACACATTGTTTTCTGGAATGGCAGACCCAATGCACAGTTCCACTGAAAATTCATCCACATGCCTGTCTTTCTATAGTCTCACCGACATTAACTATTGTCATTTTTACCAGTTGGCTGGATGTGGAGTAGGACCTCAGTTATGTTATAACATTGTAATTTCTTCTTATTAATGATTCAGAACAGTCTTTCATATGGTTGTTAACAGTTGGCATATCTTCTTCTGTAAACTGAGGACAGACTGGGTGTCTGAAGTATGGCCTAAGTTGAGAGACTCATAACCAGGTTGGCAAAAGAAGGATGAGTTTTTCTATTGCTACAAATGTCAGGTTTTCTACTAATCAACAGAGAAATTCTTGTAGTGCATATAAGTATCCCTTTCACCTGGATAACCACAAGAAATCGCCCTAGCAAGGAAATCAGGGATTTTTGAGGTAAAATGTATGTTATTTCATTATCTCCTTTGATGTGATCTTCCCTACTTCTTAAGAGGCAATGTAGTACAAAGAGAATGATGGAAAGCTGACCTTGGAGTCATAAAGAAATGGTCCAAGTTCCAGACCTGACACATATGTTGTCAGTGTGACCCTGGGCAAGTCACTTAACTTCTATGCTCTTGACAACTCTGTAAGTTGCAGAGAAGGTGCAGCTCACATTGGGAGAGGTTGTTTCCTCTTCTGGGAGTGCCCTGGGAGTACTGATGAAATCACAGGTCCAATCCTATCTTGACCTTACAACTTATATCAAGGTAGATCAAATTCTTGTTTTTCTTCCTGAATTATTTTCTGGTTTTCTGTTGGATAACACACAGTATTTCTCCAATGAAAGGTCTGGTTTATTCTCATTCTAGCATGTAAAATTAATTTCTCTCCCTCCAGCTTTCTCCTGTTCCATATTATTTTAGCAGGAATGCAATACAGGTATCCCAGACATGCTGGTAGGAATTTTAAAAAGGTTAAGTGCCTCAGGCTGATGAATTTGGAGGCAAGAAAGACCTGTGTGTGAATTGTCAATCTGCTTGCTATTGCTTCTCTGATTCATTCTTTTTATTTTTGGCAATATCCAGGGGAAAATGCAGACCTGTTTTACCTGCCATGGTTCATCAACTCCCTTTGAGTGTCTTTGCTTAGGATTTGATCAAGCTGACAGGCGCTGTGATTAATACCAAGGCTTGAACATTTTGCTTCTTTCTCTGGAATGTTCCAATCACTCAGTCACCAGGGACTTTGGAAGATTCTTAGCTCATTAGAAAGCAGCCTTCAGAGCTAAGAGATGCCATTAAGTGGGCAACAGCTTGTGATTGCTAATGGTAGCCTAAAAGGAGAGATGATTGTTCCCCAAAAGCTGGCCGCAAAAAAACTGTATAAAGAGCTGCTGTTTCTTAGACACAGTCAGCATGACGAGGCCTTTTGAGTTTTAAAAGTCATGGCTTAAGGAAACTCTAATGACATGGCATCTTAGCATTGTTAACTGGACAACAGGCAAATGAATTGATTTCTCATGGAAGGAAATTTTCTATACATAGAATAAAACCCACTGAATGGCAAAATCTGTAAAAGATGCCCTGAAATAATATTCAGTAGCATCCTTCATGTGGAATTATACAATCATGTATTAAACACCTACAATGAGCCATGAACTCAGCTAAGTGCTGGGGATACAAAAAAAGGGGCAAAAACCAGTGCTCTCATCTTCTAATGGGGGAGGCAGCATGTCAACAAATGTGTGCACACCATATACATATATATACATATATTGGGGTGGGGAGGGACATTGTATGTGTATATGTTGATTCCTCTGAAATAATAATAGCATGAATGTATTTTGTATTGCATTATGATATAAGGCAGCTAGGTTGCTCAGTGGATAGAGTAGTAGCCCTGGAGTCAAGAAGACCTGAGTTCAAATTTGACCTTATCAACTTACTAGCAGCATGACCCTGGACAAATCACTTCACCCTGTTTGCCTCAGTTTCCTCATCTATAAAATGAGTGGGAGCAGGAAATGGTAGAGCTCTCCAGTATCTTTGCCACTAAAACCCCAAATGAGGTCACAGAGAGTCGGACATGACTGAAACAACTCAACAACAACAATTACATTGTAATATAATATATCATATAAGTCCTTTTGGGGGATACCCTACATGTGTATATTTGTGTATATAATAGCTAGAATAATAATGTATTATATTAAATTACCTTAAATCTTGAAACTTCTCTAGTGCTTTCAGGATACCTTGTATACATATAAACACTAAGTTACATATTACCATATTTAATATGATTTTGTGGGTATATAAGCTCCTTCTGAAGAATGTTTTTCACCAATGCAACTCAGCAGCTGTTTTCCACCTTAGCAACTCAAAGTTTTCTGAAGGCCTTAGATAAGTACCTGTCTCAGGTTCACACACCTATTGTGTATCAGAGGCAGTTCTTGAACCCAGGACTTTCTGACTATGAGGTTAGTTCTCTAGTTACAACACTCAGTCAAAATACATACCATGACAAAATACATACCATGTAAATACAAGGTTAATTTTGGGGAAGTGCTAGTGGTATGATATAAGAATCATGTAGGAGAGTGGAAGGATAATGGATAGTCAGCCCAGATGCTCTCCTGGTTATTGCAAAATGTGAAAAGATGGGGCAAGAAGGTTCTGTTGAATTGGGTAGATTCTCTCTAGGGGATAAATGAGAGGATATAGACAAGAATCTCACAGAATGAGAAGGTGCAGAATTGGGACAGGGGGTAATCTGATCTTCTGAATGAAGACACTGGGAAGCTCGTAATTCTAGACTTCCATGGAAGTGTGCTACAATGCAAAGTCAACTGTTGTGTTCACCTGGTTTAGAGCAAATACTTCAACTCTTTTTGGATGAGGGGACACAGTTTTCAGGTTCACCTGGAAGAATAAAGCATTTATTTTTTTGTTATTCCTCCTACCTTGGACAGAGGTAGAAAATAATATTGCAAGAAATATAAAGTTTAGATGCAAGGTTCACAACCTATGAGCCAAAGAACTCTGGGAAATGACCTCAGGGCTATTATAAGGGATCCTGAAATCCATATGGACATCTAGCATTATCGTTATGATCTTTAGTTCCCCAAAATATTAAATATTAGAGTAATAAATAAGTAAACATAATTTCTGTAAAATATATGATGTGTTCTACGTGTGTACTTTTAATATCTGTAAATATGCAGATGATAATGTGACTAATAAAATAAATTTCAAGCATGACTGAATTCACAGGAGCTTTTTGACATATTTCCTCAATACTAATATTATTGGAAATGTTTTTATGATCACACATATATAACCTATAACAGGTTACTTACTGTCTTGGAGAGGGAGAAGAGAAGAGAGAGAGGGATAGAATTTGGAACTCAAAATTTTTTAAAGGAATATTAGAATTTGTTTTTACTTGTAATTGGGAGGAAATAAAACATTATTCAAAACCACTAAAATTATACTAATACTAATATAACAGTAATAATACAACTACTATTAGGTGGGAGTTTGAGAGCTATGATTATTTTCATTTTATAATTGAGGAAACTAAGGCAGACATGTTAAGTGACTTGACCACATTAGTCACATGACTAATAAGTATCTAAGACTAGATTTGAACTCATAATCTTCTTGACTTCAAGTCCAGGGCTCTATCCATTGCACCACCTAGCCATCCTATCTTTACCTATGTCTGGTTATTGGATCCAGATGGCTCCAGAGGAGAAGTGAGGCTGGTGACCTTGCACAGCTCTCCCTCACTCAAAACAAAGTCAAGCGCAAGTCATGTCATCATTTCTCCGATGGCATGATCTTCTATGGCAATGAAGGGCAAACACAAGAGTTATACATGCTGCCACCCTGGGACACAAGGCTTCTGACTGACACTTACCATATGTAGTCTAGACCCAGACACACCTCCTTATTTTCCAGCCTCCTTCCCATCATGCCATTATTCAGATACCCTCCCCTCTGTTCCTCCTCCCATCATCCCTCTTTTTCACTCCGGCTCTGAGAATAGTAAGCAAACCAACACTACCAAAACAGTCCTTTTTGTTTACTGTCCACTATACATAGTGTCTTCTCCTGTTGTCTTATTATTGTAACCTCAGGCCAGGCATGGTGGCATAGTCTTGTAATCCTTGCTACTGGGGGATGCTGTGTCTAGGGGGTTGTTTGCCTTGGAGTGGGACTAGAGCTGATTGGGTGTCTGTATTAAAACTGATTACAATGTGGTAAGCCCCTGGGAGCAGGAAACCAATAGGCTGCCCAAGGGTAGATAGACTCAGGTCAGAAATGAAACAGGTCAAAGCTTCCATGCCTATCAGTAGCGGGAACCAGTCTATTAGTAGCTGCTTCACTTAAGCCTGAGTGACCCCAGCAACAGAACAGAGAAACAACAAGAGAAAAGAGAAGAAAAGAGGAGTGGAACCTCCTCAAGGGCAGGATTTGTATTGTTGTATTTGTATCCCCAATACTTAGCAGAGTACCTGACACAAAGGAACCTCAAATTAATAAGTGCTTAATTAATGCTTTTTCATTCTACAGAGCTATATCCAAAGAGATACAAAGTGGATACAAGGTTATGCTGACTGCTTAGGGGATCAGGAATGACTTCCTGTAGATGCCAATACACCATCCATCAGGAACAAATGACTTTGCATTTCTACACCAGTCTTCTGTGCTGCAGGAAAATGGGGCAAACACAAAGGAGTTCCAATGTTCTCCTCCTGGCCTTCTCAGTTATTTACCCCATACAAACATCCCAGGGTGCTTATGCATGTTGAAGCTATGCTGTGTTAATTCATATTTTAGAGCACTTAGGAAAGAGATGGGTGTTCCAGCTCGTGTATCTCCAAGGTAGGCTGTAAACGTTTGCATTGTGTTAGCTTTGGAGGAAGAGGTTGAACACCCTTGCTCCCAGGCACAACCTATGCATATATATAGTCATTTTCTTTCTGTCCCTACTTCTTTTTGGTAGGCAGAAATAAAAGGGAATCTTGGCATTTGTGAGAGAAAATGAGCATGGTGGTTTTGTTTTCTTGAGCAGCTGTATTTCTTTTATTCATTCATTCAAGTTACCTATGTTTTTGCTCAGGTTTCTAGTAGCTGGTTATTCAGTTTTATTTTGCTTAGCCAATGTTAATAGTCTCAAGGTTAAGTTAACAGGTGCCATATCTCTTGTTTGTTCATGTTGGTGGAAATATTCTACAGATCACTAATGCCCTGCTGAAATTGGAAGGTCACGTTCCCCATGTTGTTTTGTCTTTTGTTTCCTAATTGTAAAAGACAGCTCTGTTTCTCAAGTGAAAAGATTATGTTGGGTTTAATTCCCATAAGATTCTGTTTAGTGTTTGCTGAATTCTTCTTGAATTAATCTTCTTGATCCTCTTTCATGTTTTTACTCCACCTCCCATCTTTGACCCTCTTTAATGGCATTGGCCATCCATCTTTCACACCTGGAATATATTTCCTCCTCAGTATACCTCATAGAAGCCCATTCTTTCTTCAAGATTAGTGTGAGCTCCACCTTCTTCTATAGGAAGCCTTTTCTGATCCCTCCCACAGCTAATGGTCCCCCTCTCAAACTATCTTTATATGTGTCTGTCCATCCATCTGTCTGTCTATTTCTCTCTCTACCAATTGAGAGAATTGCTATTTTTTCACCATTTTATGGTTTCCATTATCAAATATCTTGGTGATCTATGCTGCATAACACCACAAACACACACACACACACACACACACACACACACACACACACACGCAATTTCCCAGTGGAAAATTTTAAAAGAGCCATGAATGGTATCATGTTGAAGGAAGTGATTCATAGCCCATCCTAAAGAGATCTTCAGTCTCTTGGTATACCTTACTCTATATAATTTGTAAGTATTTAAGGAAAGTTGGTTTTATGAAATCAATTAGATATTGACTCATTCTCACTATGTCAATACTTAAATGATCCATTCTTTTGTAAGTGTGGGGACTCTTTCCACCTACACAGGGGTGAATCATTCCATTTTTTTTAATGTACTACCCGTACTTTGAACAATGCACAAAATTTTGTTGACTAAGTAATAGATGATTATAGACTCCTAAATGACTTGGGGGAGCTAAACTAAGCTTACTTACTTATTGTATGAATTATTCCTCACACATGACACATTGCTGACTATGAAATTTTCACTGGCTGTATCCCATGTCTGGAATACTCTACTTCCTCTTCTCTGTTTCATGATTTACCTGACTCCTTTTATTTTTAGTTCCCAGCTAAAATTCCACGTTCAGCAAAAAAAGTCTTTGCTGATCCTCCTTAATTCTAGGGCTTGCTCCCAAATTTCTCCAGTTTATCCTGTCTATAGTTTGCTTGCACTTGGTTGTTTGCATATTGTATCCTCATTAGAATGTGAGCTCCTTGAAGTCTAGGATTGTTTTTTTTGTCTTTCTTGAATCCCCAGTGCCTTGATACACTTGTTGACTTGACTTGTTGACTAAATCATACAAAACAATCTTAAGAAATGAACAATGTATCCCAAAGAGATAAGAAAAGGACCCACATGTGCAAAAAATATTGCAGCCCTTTTTGTGGCAGCAAAATATTGGAAACTGAGGGGGTGCCCATCAATTGAGGAACGGCTGAAAAAGCTGGGGTATATGAATGTAATGGGATATTATTGTGCTATAAGAAATGATGAACAGGCATATATCAGAAAAACCTGTAAAGACTTTGTACAAACTGGTACAAAGTGAAATGAGCAGAACCAGGAAAACACTGTATACAGTACCAGTAACAAATGTGTGATAGTCGACTATGAATGATTCAGCTTCTCTTAGCAACATAATGATCCAAGACAAGTACAAAAGACTCATGAAGGAAAATGGTATCCATATCCAGATAACAGACTGGTGGATTCTGAATGCAGATCAAAGCATATTTTTTTCACTTACTTTATTCTTTCTCCTGTTTTTTTCTTTTGATTTTTTTTGTTCTTCCACAACTGTGATGAATATGGAAATATGTTTTACATGATAGTATGTGTGTGCATATATATATATATATATATATACTATATATATATATATATATATATATATATATATATATAATTTTTAGATGATAGGAGAGGAGGGAGAGAGAAATTTGGAACTCAAAATCTTGTAAAAATAAATGCTTATGGGTAGAGTAAGCTAATATAATAAAAATAATAATTATATCTAAATTAATTTATTTAGTGCCATACCAATCAAACTACCAGAAAATTATTTTCTAGAGTTAGAAAAAATAATATCAAAATTCATCTGGAAGAACAAAAGTTTCAGAATATCAAGGGAACTAATGAAAAGAAATGCTAGGGAAGGTGGCCTAGCCCTATCAGATTTCAAATTGTATTAAAAAGCAGCAATCATCAAAACCACTTGGTACTGGATAAGAAATAGAGGGGTAGATCAGTGGAATAAGTTGGGTACACAAGACACAGTAGTTAATGGATATAGTAATCTACTGTTTGAAAAACACAAAGACCCAGCTTCTGGCATAAGAACTCACTGTTTGACAAAAACTGCTAGGAAAACTGGATAACAGTGTGGCGAAAACTGGTCATAGACCAATGCCTGACACTGTACACCAGAATATTCTTTTAGAAAGTCCAAATGGGTACACTATCTAGGTATAAAGGTTGATACTACAAACGAATTAGGGGAGCAAGGAATAGTTTATTTGTCTTATTTATGGAGAATGGAGAAATTTATAACCAAGCAAGAGATAGAGAATATTATGAAATGCAAAATGGATAATTTTGATTACATTAAATTAAAAAGGTTTCGCACAAAGCCGATGTAACCAAGATTGGAAGAGAAGCAGAAAACTGGGAAAGAATTTTTACAACTAGTGTCTATGATAAAGGCCTCATTTCTAAAATATATAGAAAACTAAGTTAAATTTACAAGAATGCAAGTCATTCCCCAATTGATAAATGGTCAAAGATTATGAACAGACAGGTTTCAGGAAGAAATTAAAGCTATCTATAGTCACATGAAAAAATACTCTAAAACTATTGATTAGAGAGATGCAAATCAAAACAACACTGAGGTACCACATCACACCTATCAGATTGGCTAACATGACCAAACAGGAAGATGATAAATGTTGGAGATGTGGAAGAATTATAACACTAATTCGTTATTGGTGGAGCTGATCCAAACATTCTGGAGGGCAATTTGGAACTATGACCCAAGGGCTATAAAAATGTATGTACCCTTTGACCCAACAATATTGCTTCTGGGACTGTATCCCAAAGAAATCATGAAAATGAGAAAAGGACCCACATCTACAAAAATATTTATAGCTGCTCTTTTTGTGGTGGCCAAGAGCTACAAGTCAAGGGAATGCCCATCAACTGGGGAGTGGCTAAACAAGTTGTGGTATATGAATGTCTTGTAATACTATTTTTCTATAAGAAATGATGAACAGGTGAACTTCAGAAAAACCTGGAAAAACTTGTATGAACTGATGCTGAGTGAAATGAGCAGAACCAGGAGAATATTATAGACAGTAACAGCCACAGAGTGAGAGGACTGTTTCTGATAGACTTAGCCCTTCACTGCAATGCAAGGACCTAAAACATTTCCAAAGGATTCTGGATGCAAAATGCCCATCCACATCCAGAAAAAGAACTATAGAATATCAGAGCGCAGAATGAATCAGACTGTTTTCTCCTGTGTTTTGTTTTGTTTTTGTTTCTCTCATGGTTTCTCTCATTTGTTTTAATTCTTCTATGCAACATGACTAATGTGAAAATGTGTTTAATAAGAATGTATTGTAGAACCCACATAAGATTACATACTGTCTTGGGAAGGGAGGGGGAGGAGAGAAATTTTAAAACATATAGAAGTGATTGTTGAAAACTGAAAACAAATAAATTAATAAAAAAGAAAAAATGATTACTAAAAATTTTCTTGATATGTAATTGTGGGAAAAATAAAATACTATTTAAAGCAAAAAAAAAAAAAAGAACAGACAAAACAGAAGCTAATATATCAGTAGTGCAGGTCTGGTTTTGTTAGCTATAAGGACAAAGAGAAAAATGGAGAAGTTCTAAAGATTGAATTTCTAACATAATTTCATATAAAACTCATGTAAAGTAAATCTAAGGAAGACATAGATGAAAGAACATGCAGTTGCCTTTTATAGCTGCTATTTTTGGAATTCCAAGTGGCCCCTCCATGATTAGCATCAGTTAAATTGTAGTTAGTTAAAATTGCAAAGGAATTTACTTCTTAGTAAATTATTACTTGGCTGAAGATTTAATCAAAATTGCATTGGTGAAAGAAGTTAAAGATAGGAATTTTGTTTGAACCTGTGATGAACTGTATTTAATAGTAATTAAAGCATTCTTCAACTGAGAACTCTCATTTCATTAGGACACAATGTTGACTGAAAGGAGGACAGTTGAAAAAGTTCTGTTCTTATTAGATGAGGGGGTGGATGTAGTCTTTATACCATTTTCTCTTGGGTCAGGATACGATCTATAGTGTAATAAGTTATAGAAAGAGTAAGTACCAGGCTACTTTTATGCCATCTGTTTCCAGAGTGTCATCCTGGTTTCTCACCACAGTCATCTGTGATTTCAGTAATCCACCATATGGCTGACTATCAAAGTCAACATGTCACCTAAAACTTTAAAAAGTATTGCCCATTAATAAATGAGGTTGGTTAATTTTAATCATGACATTAGGCCATGCTTGCACAGCACTAAGATGGATGGATTAAAACATGGAAGGATCAGTCACTCAAAATGATTTTGGCATGAGCAAAATTCTTTCTTATTGTGTGTGAACAATTCCAAATTTAATATTCTCTTCTGGTTTTTTGTTGCTGTTGAGTTGTTCTTGATAGACTTGTGTAAATAAAATTAACTCTGTTATGTTTTTTCAATCAATCTTTTTATAATCTTGACAAGTGCATGAAAGACACCTTGATGGAGGGGAATTTTTAAGGTGTGTGACCATATTGATCTAATGCTTTAAAAAAATTGAAGCAGGTTGTGGTATTTGCTGCATTTTTTTAAATCAATTGTGTGAGAATAAAGACGCAGTCTGCTGTGGACCACTGCTCATGAATGACTGTTCCATAAATGCCCTTGATATGTATATAGAATATTCCCATAAACTTTTATATAGACGGGAAAACAAGTATATGGGTTCAGTAGTTAACTGACTTTTCTTGGTCAGTTGGGGGAGCAATAATAAGGTCTGCAATATATCTTTGCCTTTTGTATCCTTTCTTCCACCAAATATTTTGAGAATCAAGACCTCCTGTGTGTTGTCTCTGGCATGGATCCTCTCTGCATGTACTCAATTTAGTCCAATTGCTTTCCACATTCTTTTTCCTCACTATGACTTCCATTTTATACATGCTTTTGAAAATGTGACATAAAAGTCCAAATGTAATGACTCACTGCTCTTGATGTTGAACAGAATTTGTTATAATATGATAAAATATTGCAGTTTTTCCATCTTTCTGTCTTTCGTGTGGGCTTCCCACTTCATCCTTAAATACTTTAGAAGTGATTTTGCTTAGTTGGGTCTATAAAGTTTCTTGAAATTAATTTTTCCCTCTATTGTTTCTTATTGTTTTATGAAGTCACACTGTTCATAATCTATCATCCTCCCCTCTAAGATCTTAAAAATGAGTTTATATTGTATACTGGAATTACCTTTGTCTTATCTCTCTGCTATACAAAATCAAAATGTTTGCTGACTAATGTAGATTTTTAGTCTTATTGCAGGAATTGTTCTCTATTGGTTAAATTTCTGAATGAAACTATAATAAATCATGTTAATGTCCTTTCCTTCAAGTTTCCCTTGGGGGGCATATATAAGTTTAAACAGGTAGTGTATAGTAGTTATTATTTCTATTTTTGCAAATGAGACTTATTTTCAGAGAAGGTATTTGTTCAGAGAAGATATTGGTAGAATTTGACCCCAGGTCTGTCTCCCTCCCTTCCTTCCTTCACTTCCTTTCTTCCTTCCTTCCTTCCTTCCTTCCTTCCTTCCTTCCTTCCTTCCTTCCTTCCTTCCTTCCTTCCTTCCTTCCTTCCTTCTTTCCTTCCTTCCTTCCCCCCTCCCTCCCTCCCTCCCTCCTTTCCTCCCTCCCTCCCTCCCTCCAAGCCTGCCTTTTTTTCTACCACACCAAACTGCCTTGATTGAACTTGGTAGGTCCTGCTTCAGAGTTCAATTCCAGTCTCTTTAGGTAGTGACACAGTTTGGGGACTACTGGTTTCAGTGCAAGGTAATATGGTATATAGAACCAAGGAAGGAGCCAATTACTGATGCCAAAGGGCCATTCTCTCAGCGTTGATCTATATAACTGCAAATGAGGACTGAGTCGGGGAAGCACTACAGGAAATAAACCTGTTTGATTCTATTTGTAGCATTAGCTATTGTGTATATTGTTAACCACATGGTGAGACATAAATTAGCAAAATGTCTGGCACATGTTCATGGTGATTTACTGACATTTAATAAGTGATAATCACCTCCAATGATTTCAGAGAGCCCTTAGACTTGGAGCAAGAGTGGATTATATGAACCATTCAGGTTCCCTCCTTCAATGTTACTGACTTTCTCTGTAGTAAAGCCTTCCAAGTTTGTATTGGTCTGATCAGCCACAGGTGGACACGTGCATTGATACCAACATAGTGATATCATTTTGGTCCTCTTTGGGTATAAAGGACAACAACCAATCACTTTTGTAGGAATTGGTTTATAAAATGTTCATCTGATTTGGATGAATATTTGTATGTTATATCCACTCTTATTGTTAGTCTATATAACAGTATGTTCAAGTAATTAAAATATAGTTAGTATCATTTTCATATGTACAAGCTGGGGTCTAATAACTCCTAAACTTTGAACAAATCAGAAAACCGATCAGTTTCTAATGAAACAACTATCATCAGAAAGTTATTTTGTTTTCAGATTCTTTATAATTCTTTGAAATGGTTTTCTTTTGGAGGCACTCGGAAGAAAATGTGATTCTACTTCATAAGGAAAGAATGTGAGAGTTGTATTGGGATTTATGCAAAGACTACTGGGAAGAAAAGTGCTACCAATTTAGGGTCTCCAAATATATTATGCAACAATTATGTTACCCAATACATCATTTGATTTGATTCTGATATAGCATGAATCTGTTACTGACTATATTTTAATCACCTAAACTCTTTGTGGTTTAGAAGGTTAATGAAAAATACATGGAAGGCATAAGATCATTGATTTAGAGCTAAAAGGAGGCCTTAGAGAGTATTTTATCCACCTCTGTAATTTTTCAGATCAAGGGACCAAGAGACTAAGGACCAGAGAAAAGAATCTCTCAGAGATCAGAGATTTAGAACTGAAAAAGACTCCATCCATCTAGGCTAACCCACTCATTTTATAGATGAGGAAACTGAGGTTCACAGAATTAAAATGACCAACCCAAGGTCATACAAGTGGTAAGTGGAAAAGTGAGGACTGAGCCCAGGTCTCCTAACTTCCAGTTATGGGCTCATTCCATTGTCTTACAGTAGCCTCTATAGCAATATGTGTCAAAATTAAACTCGAATATTTAATCAAACAGATTAGAGAATGTCTGCAACAATCTGAGGGTGTTGGACTGAATGATCTGTATGTCCACTCTTGCTGCTATTCCTAGGATCTTATGAAATCTTTGTCATCATGTCCCCTCGTGTGATTTGGGCATTATTTCCCCCCATGTTCAGTCATTTCTATTGTGTCTAAGTCTTTGTGATCCCATTTGAGTTTTCTTGGCAGAGATATTGAAGTGATTGGCCATTTCCTTCTCCAGGTCATTTTGCAGGTGATGAAACTGAGGCAAACAAGGTTAAGTAACTTGTCCAGGGTTACACAACTATTAAGTATCTGAGGCTGGATTTGAACTCAGATCTTCCTGACTCCAGGCCTCGTGCTCTATCCACTCTGCCACCTAACTTGCCCTTATTCCCCACAACATTTTCATAACTGGGATGAATATCTTAAAGCACAACTTAATTATGTGAAAGCAGAATATCGATACCACAAATGCATGGACTTTTTGCCAAAATCAATATCAATTTTTAAAAAAAATTTTAATTTTCTCCTATCTTGCCTGAATCAGCAAGTAAGTTTCTATCTGCTGTTTCCTATAGAATGTATTTGGTAGATCATCTATTCATACTGGAGCTCTGTTATCCTCTTAATGGATTATTCTTAATTCTCTGAAGAGGAAAATCATTCTTTGTTTTGTTGGCAAGAAAAGGGAAAAAACTAAACAGAAGTAGCATAAATGTTTTATTCAATCCATATTCTCAGACTTGAGTCTTGTAGCATAGGAAGCCATGAGAGAAAAAAATTGCATGTCTATGCATGAAATAGACTTTGATGAAGGGTGTTGTGAATATTATAGATAAATGAACTTAGTTTTGCCCACCTTTGGCAGTAGATAAATCACTGGCTGTGGAGTGAGGAAGACCTGAGTTCAAATCTGACTTATGGTCACTGACTAGCTATATGACTCTGGGCAAGTCTCTTCTGTGTGCTTCAGCTTACTCATCTGTAAAATGATGCTAACAATAGTGCCTATTTCCCAGAGTTGTGAGAATAAAATGAAAAAATTTGGTAAAGTGCTTTATAAACTTAAAAAGATTTTAAATGCTGAATTTCATTTGTCAATATCTACTTATCTATTTACCTATTTATTCATTCATTTAGTTAATTAATTAATTAACTAAAGTTAGGGAGTCAGAAGGCAATGTGATACCTGGTACATAGTAAGCACCTAATTAGTACTTGTTGATTGATTCATTTATATTGATACTTGATTATTGATTCAAATCCTATGAATGAATGAAAGTGCCTTTGTTAAGTGCCTAGCACTGCATTAAGCTTTACAGGTAGACTTCTTTACCAGGAGACTTGACATGTAGAATTTGAGCCTGGCACAGTTGACAAAGGAAGGGAACTCATTTATTTTGTACTACCTGAAGTCACAACGTAAAGGGATTTTCAGCGTGATGCATATGAATGGTGGCATCTTCTTGAAAAGTAGGGTATCAATGCCTAGATCTTTTAATGCATCTTCAATGCATTCAAGCCAAGAAGGAAGGAAGAGGGATTCAAGGAAGATAGAGTATAGTAATAATAACTGCAGCTCTCCTTGGGTATATTGATATGATGTTCTCTGGGTTACAAGGCTCTTCACCTGTGCTTTCAAGGTTAGGAGAAAGAGATCCCCTGGCTAAGACGAAGAAGATGAAGAAGGGTGATGATGGGAAGACAGGTAGCAGTTGGGGAGTGGGGTAAACAGAATAGAGAAGAGGGGAAAGTAATTAGCAGTCATTTACCACGATCAGGAAATTGCTATGAATGAAAGCTGTGAAGTGCTCAAAGATTATAAAGAAAACATGAATCATCAAGCAAAAACTATAGCTTTCAGAAGGTATAAAATAGGTGGGACACAATGTCTAATGTAAGCATATGTTCAGAAAAACATAAGCATATGTTTTTGGGGGTAGGAGGTAAGGAATCAGACCTGTGATTTATTGGTATAAGGAACCCCTCCCAGTGAGGAAATGCCCTTTTCCAATTCAGATTGGCACCTGTTTTACACCTTAGAGTATTAGAATGCCTTCAGTTACACTGAGATATTAAGTGACTTACCTGGAGTCACACAGCTAGTATGCATCAAAGACATGAATGAAACCTAGCCTCCTAACTCTGAAGACACTTTTTATTCACTATATTACACTGTACCTCCATCTTGTTAATGTCTCCTCTTTGATGATGGCACAGTGAAAAAGTAGGATTTGAATGAATGAAAAAAATGAAGAATGAAAAAACCATTTCTTAAGAGGATGGTGCTAAACGCTGTTGATAAAAATAGAAATTTAGGACAATTCTTGCTCTCAAGGAGCTCACATTTACAAGGGAGAGACAACATATGTGGCCCAGTCGTCCTCAAGATGTGATGGCAAAACCAGGAGTTTTTCTTTTGTGTTATATCCATTGATAAAATCGCATCGATTGAATCATTTGCTTTTATATAAATTTGTTTCATAGTTGGTGTTTAGTTGTTTCAGTTGTATCTGACTCCCTATGACCCCATTTGGGGTAGATAATGAAATGGTTTGCCATTTCATTCTCCAGCTCATTTTACCAATGAGGAATTGTGAGAATTAAAAATAACCTACTAAGACTTTATATGCTTACTATATGCAAGAAGTCATATTAATTTTTTCTTTTGTAATTTTTGCTGAATATAAGTAACATTGGTGATGAAATAAGTTACAAATCTTATACAAATTCAATTTTATGTTGCATTTTTTTTATCTGAACAAAAGTTTGAAATATTTGGCTAACTCCAGGGAAATAGTCTCAAATCTACTTTCATGTTGAATTTATTTCTATATTTCGATTAAAACAAGAATAAAATAAAAAATGTTCACTCACAAAAATATATTGTAGAAAATGGTAGGACAATTTTATAAGTTTTGCTGCTGAGAGATAGAAATTCATTTTTGAAATTTTTAGTCACTTAACCAGTTGAAAAAAAATGAGGAGTTTGTTCCAATATAAAATATTTACTTTTCTACTGGATAATTGCCAGCATGGTATTAAATGATAAATATACTTAAAGTTCAATGATATTTTCATTGCTTAATTTTTAACAATGTTCATATATCAACTAACCTCTGGAAACAAATAATCTCTTCAGACATAATTTTCTTCTCTTCTATCACTATCATACTGGCTACACTCTCACAGAAAGTCTGCTGAATGATGGACTGCCAGTTCATTTAAAAATCTGCTAGTTAGAAGAATATAACAAGTAGAGCACATGTTTAAATTGGAAAAAACAGTCTTAATACTGCAATGGGAGGCAATATAAGGCTTGGTTCTATAGAATATTTGTGATGATCCATGATACTTTCAAGATGTTTTGAAAGGTGCATGCCCAGTGATAATGATTTTTATCTACAAGATGTGCTGCAAGAAAGCAAATATTTGTAACATCTGGATTGCATTATTACACATCTGATGAGGTATGAATGCACAGTAACAGAGTGGAATGAGAGAACTACTCTAGTGCAGTGTGTTAAACTCAAATGAGTTTATGCACATGTGTCTGTCCATCCCTTTGGAATCAGCTTGCACTTAAACATTCAATCTGGTGGTTGGGAAACAATTTGATGACAGATTGAGAAACTAGAACGATACATTGTGCTTAACCAGAAGTGTATATAATCACTGAATGAACAACAAAATCATTGTGCTCATGATCAGGACAATTTTGAATTGCTACAGAAATCAGAGGACTTTACATTTGATTATGGAGACAATAGTGACCCTCTAGAGCAGGTGTTCTTAACTTTTTTGTGTCTGTCTTGGATCTCTTTTTCTGTTGAAATTTATAAAACTCTTCTTAGAATGTTTTTAAATTCATAAAATACATAGAATTACAAAAAAAAAGTCAATTATATTCAAATATATTTATCAAAAGATTAACAAGCCCCAGACTAGGAGTCTTTGCACTAGAATTCATTGAGTAGGGGGTAAAGGAGTAAGAAAATTATATTGTCTTCCAAGTGAAGAAGGGATTCAAGTAAGAAGAGGCATGAGGCTGGGAGATGTAGAGTAGTTACTGATCCAACTTGCATATTAGAGATATCATTTTGGCAACCATGTAGTAGATAAATTGAAGAGAACGGAAACTGAGAGTAAGAAGATAAATTATGGGGATAATTGTCCTACGGGAGAGATGATGAAGGTCTGAACTAGTATGTTTGGCTGCAAGGATAGATAAAATGGGGTGTATCTGAGACATTATATAATTAGCTGAATGTGACAATATATTTGCTATGGGAGGTGAGGGAGAGTGAAGAATTGACTCATAAGGTACAAGACAAGATAGCTGGAAGGATAGTGATGTCATCAGCATAAATGAGGAAAGTTTGAAAAAGGGAGTTCGGGTATAAAATAATAGATATGTCAAGTTTTGGGTCCCTACCAAACAACTAGTTCAAAATGTCCCAATAGGTAGTTGGTGACACTGGAACAGATTTGGAAGTTTTCTCCATAGGGATGATAAGTAAACTCATGGAAGCTGATGAAAGCACCAAAAGAGAGAGAAAGAGAAGAGGGCTCAGGACAGCACTTTGGACAACATTCAACATTAACACGTGGAATGTGGATGCTGATCTAGAATAAAGATATCATCAAAATAGATGATAAAAAGAGCAACCAGCAAAGCATGTTTATGTTGCACCTATACTATGTGGACTCATGTTTTGGTCCTTCAGTTTTTTTTTTCTTCTCTTAACTTTTACATTTTCCAAAACTATTCTCCTTACCACAAAGAGAATATTTTTTTTCATGGCACTAGTAGTTTCCTTCCATTTGGAAACTAGGTGGTATTTAAATCTTGAAATACTTAAATCATTTATTCATTTATAAGGTTAAAGATTCATGTGCCACTTCTTTGTTCTTACCTAAATCTGCATGTTTAGTTAATAACTTTAAAGAAGCCAAATATCAGCTCACAGGAAAAGAAGCTTGAAGAGAATTTTAAACACATTTAATGATCAATTATCTTACATTAAGATGGGTGCTGTCTATGAGAACTAATTAAAATAATTATCAGTTATGAACTAGTTATATTTAGGGATGGAACAAAATCAACTCATTCATTTTGAGAGATTCCACATTTCAGTTTTGCAGAAATTGCAGTTTTAAAAAAAGTTTTATATGCAATATGTTTATTTTTAAGACTTTATAGAACGAGCAGTTTTTTTTACCTGCAGGCTGCATTTTATATGTATGACAGATTCACTTAAATAAATATTTTTAAAGTTTCCACTACACATAAGGCACTATGCTACTTTAGAGATTCAAAAATGAAAAAGACCATCCCTGACCTCAAGGAGCTTCTAATCTAGTATAAAAGAGAAGACAGGAAGATAGAACACTTGTACACACCAGAATGGTGGTAAGTGCATAGGGAAAGTATTGACAAAATACCTTGAGAAACTCCATGAGGGAAAACTCATTTGTGGTGGGGTAGATCAAACTAAGGTTTCATGGAAGCTATGGTACTTAAACTGGTCTTTGAATGATGGGAAGAATTCTAGCAGCAGGGATAAAAGGGGTGTGGGCAAAGAAAGGAGGCTTCATCCTTGACCAAACTGACAGTGGTCAGTTCTATTTGTTGTTTCCATCTGTTGTTGAAGTTCTAATGTGTAGCATGTCCTTGATTCTGCTTACCCCACCACAGAGCAGGTGTATGAGTCTTCTTACCTATACTTGTCTAAATTCTTCACATTTACCATTGTTATTACACAATGAAATTCTATCACATTTTATACCACAACTTGTTTAGCCATTCCCAAATGAATGGGTGTCAAAGTTGTTTCTGTTTCTTTATTATCATACACATATTATCATATGTATGGCCTCTCTTTTTAATCTTTGACATTCTTGGGGTAAATGCACAGCAATGTGATCTCTGACACAGAGAGTATTGACATTTTATCCATTTTAAGATATTTTTATTCTAAACTTAGCAAAGATGAAAACATGAGTGTTTCTATATTTGTGGGAGAACAGAAAAGAGGATAGGATATTAAACTACTGGCTTATATACAGCCTGCTTTTGCTTTCAAAGCTGTCTTGCTTATCTGTGCTTCTTCCTGGCTTTCCTTTTTGTCCTATGCATTTTAAAGAGATTTTTTTTTTTTTTTGCTGCTTTATCCCTATCTGCTTTAACCCTTGGAAAATAAAAGAGAAAACCAAACCCGTTTTAACAAATATATAGTTAGACAAAGCTGATTCATACATTGGATATGTCTGAGAACATATGCCTTATTCTGCGCCTGAGTCTATTACCTCTCTGTCAGGAGGTGGGTAGCATAATTCCAAATTACTTTCCAGAATGATTGACCCAATTCACAGCTATGGAGCATTTTTTACTAAAAAGAAGGTAACTGCCAAAGGTACCATATCCCTACCTAACCTACTTCTAGGCAAGAAAGTGCTTCCCAAACCTTTATCCTACCATGAATTTTTTTTTCCCCAAATCATCAGATTAAAAGAAAGAAAATGCTCAAACTAAGATGTGAATCTGATTTGTGTTAAGAAAGCTTTACCAATCTAAGATAACTCCAAAAGCCTCATGATGGAAAAAGCTATCCACATCCAGAGAACGCAGATCAAAGCACACTATTTACTCTCTTTTCTGTTTTGTTTCTTCTTTTCATGGTTCATCCCATTGGTTATAATTCTTCTTTGCAACATGACGAATGTTAAAATATGTTTAATGTCAATGTATATTTAGAGCCTATATCAGATTGTATGCTGTCTTGGGGAGGGGAGGGAGAGGGATAAAATTTGGAACTTAAAAGCTTGTGGAACTGGACATTGTAAACTAAAAATAAATAAATTTTTTAAAATGAAAAAAAAGAAAGCTTTACCAAGATATTTATGATATCTATAAGAATTTCTCCACATTTTATACCTATTGTTCATTTTGATTAAATGCTATAGGCAAAAATGCCTGAACTTATTTTTCCATGGAAATACTTTTGCTAATGGATCTGCTAGATCATATCATAGGATCATAGGCTTAGAGCTGGAAAGGATTTTAGAAGCCATTGAGTCTCATCTCCTTGTTTTACAGATGAGGAAACTGAGGGAAGAAGAAAGACAAAGTTGGAGGGAGAAAGGACAAAGTCGAATGAAAAATGAACCCTCTGGTTAAAGAGTAGGGGACATGTGATTCTATCTCCAATAAGAATCATGAATAGAGAAGATTATGACAAGAAATTATACCTGTTCTAAATATGGGTCAGATCAAGGTTACTGTTTCATAATTGATGCATATGCTTTATGTGAAAATTGCTGACTTTGTCTTGACTCTGTAATTATTTTTCCCAATTTGGGGATTAACCTCATGAAATGGGAGGAGGTCCCACATTGGAAATGGAGTGCTATTTCAAAACCTGGGTTTGGCTTTTGGCTTTATGGACAAGGAATCCAGCCTTTGCCAATCTCAGTTCCTTGCCATAAAACCAAGTGTGGTGTGTGTATTAAGAAGGAAGAAAAGGTCTAGAGTTAGAGAAACTGGGTTTGAATACTGCTTCTGCTGCTGACTACTTTTTTGATCTTGGGCAATGATAACTCGTTTATATATATACATTGGGGCTCACAAAGGGCTTTCCTCTCATTTTACCAATGATACATTCTCCCTCAGGTCATAGCCTTGGACCTTGCTAGAGCACAGAATTTGAGCTGGAAGAAACCTTAGCAGATACTTGATCCAACCAAAGCAAAATATAGTTAGGTGCCATAGGATAAGTGGCAATTCCTTAATGATGTATACACATGATGTAAAGATCACTGGGATCTCTTCCACATCTGACAAATTTGATGTCATTGTACATTTTAGTCAATATATTTTCAACAGTGACTCTATGTGTGTGTGTGTGTGTTTGTGCATGCATATGATGAAAACAGGTCTTAATTTGGAGTCAAACTTAGAATCCCAACTATGTGAGATTGGGCAAGTCAGTTCCGCTCTGGACCTATTTCTTTATCCATAAATTGAAACCCAAGGACTATGAGTTCTTAGTTGTCTTATTAAGTGTTTAATTCATTCATTCATTTATTCATCTATCCACCCATGCATCTATCTTATACTCCAGGTTCATAATTAATCTGTTAATAATAATGTACCTGTTCGACCTGGTGCATGGTCTAGTCTGATAAATCTTTTTCATGTATCTACACTGGCCTACCCTGTGCATTTGTAGAATGCTGGCTTCATTTGAAGTCAAAGAACATTAGTTTGAATCTCATTTCTGCTACTTAGATTGCTGTACGACCATGGCAAATTATTTAGTTTCTCTGAAATTCTGTTCTTTGTCTGTCACATCATGGGATGGGGCAATGTTGAATTAGATTTCCTTTCAGGTATCTTCAGTCTCTAGCTCTATGATGTTGTGCATGACTCCTCTGGTCCTCAGTTTCTCATCTATAAAATGGAAGGATGGGGTGAGATGGCCTCAAAGGTCCCTTCCAGCTGGAAGTCTGCGATCTTGGGCTAGAAGGGGAGCATTAGAGCATTAGAAAGGGGTGTGACTAGAAGAGGGGAATGGTAGGGATAATTTCTGCACCTAATCTGTTCCCTTTGTAGTTAAGGCTTGGTTAAGCTGATTCATCAGGTATATAGCAGGGCAAGGACTAGGGTGTGCATCCCCATCCCCCACGTTCCTTAACTCAGCTCCCCTTTGGCCCTGTTGCCATCACTAATGTGGCCCAGACTGACAGGTTCACCCACAGGTGATGGCTTTGTATCCTTGAGAGACATTTGACATTTTCCTGAGCCTTCCTATATACTTTTAAATAGAAAATGGCAATGGGTACGTGTATTTGTGCATGTGTAGCCATTCATGTGTGTGCATGTGTGATTGTGTGTGTGTGTGTGTGTGTAGTGGAATGCACTTTGGATTTAGATTTCAACCTGGTTTCTAACACTCTCTCTGCCACCCATGTGAACTATTCCAAGTCACTTAAAACTCACTCAGACTCCATTTTCTACCATACCAGGTAAATATATTGATTAGGAAAGGTATTATTGGTGAATTATTGCTTAATCGTGCTCACATATATCTATATTACAGCAATCCATTTATAGAAGTACTGACTTCATTAAAATAAACCTGATGCTGTACCACATGTGGCTCAAACGTATTTAAAAATTAAATTGCCCTGGGGGAAAGTCACAATTTGGCTGATCTAAAAACAAATTTCCTAATCTGTTAAATGAAACCAGGGTGGATGAGAGAGAGATTCTTGAAAAATCCTTTCAACAATAAACTCCTGCAATCCACTTGTCTGAAGAAAGCCATTCTTTGACTGTTTGGCCTTTCCTCATGTTTGAAGTTGATCCTTCAAATGGCACCACCATGGGTCCAAATATGAATGCCTGTAGGGAGGTGGGAAGAGAGCTATACAGGGGTCTGGGAACCTGGGCAGGGGCTCCAGTCTGGATTGTGATGCTCACTTGCTTTGGGACTGAGTAAATCATTGCCACTGATTTCGACTTCGCATTTCTCTTCTGTAAAATGAGAGAGTTCAGATTCTCTGGCCCCTTGTGTCCCTTTTAGCTTGAAAATTCTAGGAAAAAAAATGATTGTTTATCAGAGAGTAGTTTGGTTTATAAGTGACAGTTTACAGGTAGTTAAGTATTCTGGATTAGATGAATGGTATGCAAGGAATGCACTAAAAGACTCTAGTAACTGCCTCAGGTCTCAGTCCTACCAGGTCATTTACATTACAGGAAGTATACTATGTCCCAAGCTTTCTGTTTTCCTTTTTTTAAAAAAGACTCCTAGTGTTTGAACAATTTCTCAACTGAGAAATTATTTCAGATTTCTCCTTAAAGAAAATAATTCTTGGCTATTTTAAAGTGAATGCCACAAAGGAGATAATTCTAGCTGTTTTCCCATCCCCTCTCTTTCCCCCTATGCAAGCCATTTTCATTTTAAAAATAGCACTGTCCTACTAGGCCGAACTTGGCCCATGCTGGTGTCCTCTTATGCGAGTTATTTGATTTAAAAATAGAACTGTCCAAGTAGATTTGTATCAACTAGTTGATAGCTGATCTATGGAGTAAACTCTGATGGAGATCTGAGTTCTGGGAAAGGCCTGTATGGGGCTCCTGGGGTGACCCAGTTCTATTTTTTCCTCTGTTGTCAACAAATTGGAGAGATCTTCTCTTTCCAAGTTTATGATTTCAATGTATTTACCTGGTAGGGTTTGCTCTTAGCTAAATTTAACTTTCCCAAAGGTTGGGGTTGGGGGGGAGGAGAAATTACATAATTTAGATGAAAGTGGAATTTGCATTAGATAACAGGTAAGGGTGAGATTTTTTTCAGAGTAGCAATCACCCTCGGTCTGTTTTTAGATCAATCAAATTGTTACTCTTCTCCAGGGCAATTTTAATTTTAAAATATACTTGAACCACACATGGTGCAGCATCACTTTTATTTTAATGAAGAAGTCAGTAGTTCTATAAATGGATTGCCATAATACAGATATATGCAGGCACCATGAAGTGATAATTAACCAATAATGACTTTCTCATTACATATGGTTCCAAACTTAGTTGAACAATTTTGGCTTTGGGTATAATTTTCTCATTTATTTCTTTCATCCCTAGGCAGTATTAACTTCTTTGTAGTATTAGAAGTATAGTGGTTTCTGATTGGGCTGTTTTGTTTTAAAGGGCTTCCCCATGCCCCCCATCAGTATTTATAAACTATGGCAGAAATTCTTTTCACTTTTGAGATTTCTTCAGCATTAACTGTGTGGATAGAGGGCCAGCTTTCCTGATTCCAATTCTGATTCTTTCTCAGACTCCATGTCCAATCTCTGACCAGAGCCATAACTAGCAGTATTTGACCTTAAGCAACAAAAGTCATCTCCTGGACAATTATTAAGAGAAACACCCTCAGTTTGGGGACAAAACAAACACCAGGCAACCCAAGGGAGAAAACAGAAACTCTGGGATTCTATGAGACCATTGCTGAGGGGACTGTTCCACTGCCTCCTACCATATCCCCAAGAAACAGACCTCATGGCAGCTTCCTAGTTTATCTAATTATTCTTGATAACTTGATGCTAAGGTCAGTCTTTCTTCATGCTCAACAACCAAGAAACCTCATTATTATGGAAGAAATTACAACCCTTACTGATAGATGTGTTTGGTTGAAGCCATCTGCATATGCCTTCCACAAACACCACCACCAACAAAAACTATTAAAGTACCAAGAAATATTAAGGATCATTAAGTCCAAGAGATAGGAAAATTGAGGCCCCAGAGAAACTGGTACCTGTGGTCACAGAGTGACCTCATTCAACTCTGCTGCATTAGAAGATGAGCTGTAGTAGTCAGATAGGGGATATATATCATAGACTTGCACACAGATTGTGAGAGTTGGAAGGGATCTTCATGACCATATTCATTTCAAAAGAGAGACTCAAACCAGGCCAGAACTCCTGACTCTCACTCCAGCATTTTTTCAGGCAGAAATCTGGACACTCTCAGGGCATTGACCCTTCCCAAGATGGAGCCTCTGGGTTCATAACTCAGAACAAGAATTAAGGTGAGGAGAGGAGTCCCATGGTCCTTCCAGGTGCGACTTGGCCTCATTTCCCTTTCCCAGGAGAAGCTCGGGCAAAGATTCTAGGGAATGAAAAGTTCCCCAGGGTAGGAGGCAGAGATGTGGCCTTCTAATTTGCCCCTGGCCCACCTTTGTACACTCTGCCTCTGACACTTCTTGGGTGTGCAACTATGGGTAAGTCACCAAACTCTGTACCATAGGCATTTCTCCACCTCTAATTTATAGACAAGTTGCTAATGTGTATCTGGGAAGCAATTTCTACACTGGGAGTTGGCTGCATAGATGAAATCACAAATCTAGATTAAAAAAAAAAAACAAGTAATTATTAATGAGTTTGTCAATGATTTGGAATTAAGTTCTAGAAAAACATGCAGAACATTTTATAATAACTCCACCCTGTAAGGCTATCCTCCATCTGTTTTGTTATTATCCTGTGAATATAAACTCCTTGAAGATAGGGACTGTTTTTGCTTTTTTTTTTTTTTTTTTTTTTTTACATCTCCAGGGTTTACCATGGTACCTAACACGTAGTGAGCTTAGTGAGTGATCTAAATTTTTTTTTGTCAAGATAAATAATTTACCCCCTAAATGAATACATATTAATAATTTGCTTAGGGGAGTAAGATAATTTACTCCTGAAATGAATAACTTGATATTTTGACAGACTTTTGCCCTATTAAATTTGAAGCTAGGATAAGACAGTGAAAGTAATTATTCATTTGACCACTAGTAGACTGTGTGACCCTGGGTAATTTGCTTTCCCTCTTGGGAAATTTAGCTTTCCCATCTGTGAAATGGGACAGAGAGATTGTACTAAATCTCTCTGATACTAATATTTTCTGAAGTTATGCCTTTTTTTTCCTATAGCTATTGATAGTTTGCGTTCATTTTGGAAATTTGCAGCCTTGGTCAGCTTTGGAAGTAACTCTTGATCTTGTATATTATTTGCAGATTTTTTTTTTTTTTTTTACAGATGAGGTGGTTAATACATCTCAAATGCTTTTTTTTCTTCTATCCAACCAGTAGAGAGCAATTTAGGTTATAACAAGAGAGAAGCCTATAAATGCAAATTGAGTAAGGGTGACGTCTACTCAACAAAAGGAAAAACCAGAACAAAGGCAATTATATTTCTAGTCTTAAAGTCTTGTCAACTTCTAGATAATTTCTTTATTTTGTACCAGTTTTAGCACAGTTTTGAAGATTGTAAAATAATTGTTTTAATGATATTTTCTCCATTTATTGTCCTTTTGGCACTTTTATTAATCTATATGGCTTTCATGCTGAGGGTTTTCTGTGTATTTTGTATCTTCAATCATGTTATGAACATTTTAATAGGTTTTTTTTTTTTTGCTGTCTTTAATTTATATATCACCTAAATTTCTTCTTACATTTTCCCCTCTCAGATAGTCAAACTATAAACCTTTTGTGTTGGTACCAAACTAACATGCTACTATATTCTCAGAGGTTTTGTGGTACAGTAGAAGAGGATCTAGGATCATATTTCATCAAGGGTGCTTACTGATTCTGTGATAAGAGATGTACTGTGAAAAAGTCATATAAACTCTCTGAGCCTCAGTTTCCATATATGCAAAATGAGACTAATAATGCCCATATAACCTATCTCACAGGTTTGTGGTGAGAAGCAATTAAGATCAATCAACACAAATTTATTAATTGGCACTGTGCTACAAACTTGAAATAATCCCTGCCTTCCAGGAGCTTAATCGTGTTGTTAAGAATACATGTACAAATATTATATATGTGCATATAATACAATTTATAATGGATTAAACATGTTATCTAAATTGCAACAGTAATTACTCTTTTGTTTTTTAGAAGGGAATAAAGCTACTAGGTGAAAGAAGTATTTACTAAGTGCTTACTGTGTACTGTTTGCTGTGCTAGGCACCAGGGAAGTAAATAGCAAAAGCAATATTGGGTCTGCTCTCAAGAAACTAACCTTCTCATGGGGAAAACAACAAGTAGAAGGAAATAGCAGCTAGCTGGAAGGGATTTGACCCAGGAAGTCACAAAGGTGGTGAGTAGAACTTGCAAGGCAACTGATTAACAAATCTTTCCAGGGATGGAAGTGTTGATTTCATGACAATTTCCACACCTACAGGTGAGAGAAATAGGATGTGGTTTGGCAGAGAGCAGAAGAATGGATCTACATAGATGGATCTACAGGTGTGGTCACCTTTCACCAGTCAGGAATCCTGGATCCCAAAGAAAGAACTGGATTTCCATATTGGAGACAGAGGCTGGAGATCAGCAAGGCAATGAGCTGACCAGAAAATGGGTAGTGAGTACACTCAGGATATTCCTCAAAAAGTAAACAAAAGCAGGTTAAAAGAAGCATATCAAAGATGAACCATCCATCTGTCTTGGAGTCAGTCTGGTGGATAAGCATTTATTAAGTGCTTATTGTGTGTCAAGAGTATGCTAAGTGCTGGGGATAGAGGAAAAGCAAAAACACAGACTGCCCTTAAGTGGCTCACACTCTATGGGGGAAACACCTTATAAACAATGATGTACATATAGGATACAATAGTGTAAATGTGAGGACATCTGAGGAAAGGTATCTTGTACAAAAATGACTAATAGGGAAATATCTTTTACATAATTGTACATGTATAAAGTATATTGAATTGCTTACTGTCTCAGGGAAGAGGGAGGGATAGGATTTGGAACTCAAAACTTTTTAAAAGTGTATTAAAATGTAATTGGGGGAAATAAAATATTTTTAAAAACAGTGTGCTTCTCTGGTGGGAGAGGTAGAAGAAATGAGGAAAAGTTTCTTGCAGAAACCAGGATTTAAAGGGAGTCTTGAGGGGCACCAGGAAGTACAAATGAGGAGGGAGAGCATTCTGGTGTGATTGTTGAGCATAAGACAAAGGCTGGTGTCTTTGGGGGATGAGGACCTGGTAGGTGCTCCTGAATTTTAAAGATGAGAAAGATTTTGATCCTAGAATAAAGATACTGAAATGTTAGCATGTTAGTACTGGGCTGTCAAAACTACCTCTTGTTTGTCTTCTTTCATACTCTCAGGTTATTGACATAACTTGAGGCAAGTCAAAGGATGGCAGGGTGGATGGACACAGATAGAAATATGACTTGATTGTCAATCTACAGTAAGAGTTAAGTAGAGAAACCTAAGGGTGTGTGCTTAAGGATTTGGGGTGTAATGTGGCCCTCTCTGGAATGCCAGCCACCCAGGATCTGCTGGGATGTGCATGATCACAATGAAAAGATGTGTCATCCTTAGAGCAGAAAGGAGCTGCTGTTAGCGAGATACACATGGCTCTCTAGGGACTCACTGTTTTCTACTCAGCCGCCTAGCACTGTTTCCCTAGACTTGGCCTATCAGGAAAGCTACTCCCTGCTTTTCTTCTGTGCCTAAATCCTTTTAGGAGGAGATGGGCAAGGTTGATCAAGAACCTTAGTAATAGACACTTGATAAGGCCCAGACAAGTGAGGTGCCTTGTTGAATATCACACAGGGAATAAGAAGTAAGTAGAATAAAGATATAAATGTAACACACCAATGGTATGTGATAAGCCAATGACTCCTAGAATTGGGGAGTACAGTAGCCATGGGTGACACCATCCCATAGGATATGATATAGTTGCATGATTACTTTAGACTAAAATGTTGGTGGCTATGTGCCATGGAGGTGGACCATATTGGGTGTTGGTGAATGAGGAGATAACTCAGGGCCAAGGGAGGCTTAACAGGTCCAACTTAAAATCTCCCTTTCTTCCTTTCCACCAT
Organism: Notamacropus eugenii; assembly: GCF_028372415.1. Taxonomy (NCBI): domain Eukaryota; kingdom Metazoa; phylum Chordata; class Mammalia; order Diprotodontia; family Macropodidae; genus Notamacropus; species Notamacropus eugenii. The sequence continues at coordinate 269,158,196 of NC_092872.1, forward strand.
TGGATTACAGAGGAAAAGTAAGTGGACTGCTCCTATCCCTTTTCCTATAATCTCCAGGGCTATCTTTTGAATTTCAAAGAATATGGGAGGGAGGAGCATGGTGAAACATGTGCCAGCCTGTGCTTAAGAAGCATCTTAATTTGAATCTTGCCTCTGACATGTATTTTGAGCCAGTAAACACAAGTGCCTTCACCAGTCTTAGCCTCACTTCCTCAGCCACAGACTCCTACCTCCTGACTCCCTTCCTTTACAATGGCCACCCTGTATTACGCTCTGAGCTCTGCTTCTGATTTTCTGTGCCACCCTACCCCTTCTCCTATTCAGGGTCTCCCCTCCCATGACTTTTTGTGATTTTTACCTCTCTTTTATTTGGTGTCTTTCTCCATTGGAATGTAAGCTTCTTGAGAGCAGGGACTTTCTTCCTTTTTTCATGCATTTGTATCCCTACTACTTAGGACACTGTCCGGCACATACTAAACCAATCAATTAGTCATATAACATTCATTAAGCTCCTGCTGCATGCCAGATACTATGCTAAGTGCTGGAGATACAAAGAAAGGCAAAAAAAAAAAAATCAGAAAAAACAAACAATAATAAACAGTCCCTGCTCTCAAGGTGCTCACAATTGAACATAGAAGACAACATGCAAACAGCAATGTGCAGACAAATTATATGCAGGATAAATTGGGGTAACTAATAAAGACTTGTGGTCTTGGTGTCTCTCTTGTCTGCTGTGCTCTCTTTCCTCACCTCCCACTTCTAGATTCCAGGGTTTTCTTCAAGATTCAGACCTTTCTTGGTTTGTCTCTATCTCCCCACCCACCCACAGTTCATGTTTTCCTTCCGTTATGACTTGTTGTCTTTCCTGGATGACAAGCATAGTGTTTCTACGCTTCTTTGTTGTCTCTAGATCTGAGCATGTAGAAAGCACTTAACAAATACTTGTTGACTGGATGATCTACAAGATGGAGATAACATTAGCTTTAATACCTACTTCATGGGGTTTCTGTGAGCATCAAATGAGATAAAAAGGTCAAGCAATATACCCACATCATCCTTTATTAATTTTCCCTTTCTGTAGTGCTTTGGATTATAAGATTAGAGCTAGAAAGGACCTGCATATGTATTTTGCTCTGTCTTGCCCATTTTACAGATGAGGAAATGAGACTCAGAGAGACAAAGCTCATGTATTTAGTAGTTAGGAGAGCTAGGAGATAAACCATGCTCTCATATGCCAAAGTTCACATTCTGAAATGCATTTTTTATTTGTCACCATGCATAAAAATATTGGAGGAGACAATGTGATTTGGGGTGACTGTTCCCAAGATTGAATCTGATTTGTGTAAGCCCAGAGCGTGGCATGTTGGATCATTGGCTCCATTTGGAAAATGCTGAAATGGATGAACTTCATTAAAGACTCTTAATTCTGGTCTATTACCTCCCTCACCCATTCTCATGCAGCTGCTACAAGAAGCAGCCCCAGCAAAAATCATAGCATCCCACTCCAGTACTTGAAAGCCTTTCTTTAGGATCACCCTTTGCTCCTATGCTTGGAATTTGAGGTCTTTCCCAGGATGGCTCCAGTATCCCCTTTCTCTATGGTATTTCCTTTAAGCCCTCCCACCTCAGGGTGTGTATTCCAGTCTGGGCTGGAGCTCTATGGTCCGTAAAAGGTCCATCTTCTGCCTCTGCTCTGGACCTTTGCAAGGGCTGTTCTTGCTGCTGTATACATCCTTCTCCTCCACCTCTATCTCTTGAAATCTCTGCCTCCCTCTTCAGAATATCAGGGGATTATGGAGTTGTTTGCAGGTGGTATCCTGCCCCTGGAATGTCAACTCCCTGAGGGGAGGGATTGTTTTCCACTTTCCTGTGGTATCTCCAGAGCTAGTCATGGTACCTTCTCACTTGATTGGTTGGTTGTTGTCCTTCATTCTCAAAGAGGACCAGAATGATGTCACCATGATAAAGTGAAGTTTCAGTGTGTCCAACTGTGATTGATCACATGAATATGAGCTTGGAATGCTCTACCACAGGTTGGACACAGATAGCCCACGTGAACATTTGGGGTGGATACTCCAAATTTGCGCATTCTAAATTTGCTTTGTTCAGTTTCAATTCTGCTTTGCTCAAAGAGCACAGCACCCTTTCTGATGTGGGCACGCCATGCTGAGCAGTCCTGTGCCAGTGTCTCCTATGTCCCACAATCAAATCCATAGTTTTTGAGAGAGACCTTGAGAGTGTTCTTGTATCACTTCTGATCACTATGTGATCACCTGCCCCATGCGAGTTCTCCATAAAATAGTCTTTTTTGGCAAGTGTACATTTTGCATTAGAACAATGTGGCCAGCCCATCAGAGTTGTGCTCTTTGAAGTATAGTTTGAATACTTGACAGTTTAGTTCAAGCAAGGACTGCAATGTCTGGTACATTATCCTGCCAGGTGATCCTCAGAATCTTCCTAAAACAGTTCCTCGCATGGCACTGGTACACTGTTCATGTTTCACAGGCATACAACAATGAGGTCAGCACAACGGCTCTGTAAACCTTTGGTTTGGTAGTCAGTCTAATACTTCTTCTCTCCCACACTTTTCTTTGAAACCTCCCAAACACTGAGCTAGCTCTGGCAATGCGTGCATCAACCTCATTGTCAATGTGTACGTCCCTGGAAAGTACACTACCAAGGTAAGTAGTTTCCTGTTGTATCTCCAAGGCTAATCATGGTGGCTTCTCACTTAGGTGCATAGTAAATGCAGGTTAGGGACCCATCCTATCCTACTTCTCTAGGAAGTCTTGGTCAAGTTTATCTTCCTTTTCCTTTATCTCACCTTTTGGACTGGCCTTCCCCTGTTCTTCCTTCATCCTCACCCTTCCCTTATGTCATTCCTACTTGTCCCTCCCTTCCTCCTCTCTCTTCTCCTCCCTTGACTTCCCTCTCCCTTCTCTTCTTTCTCACACTGATTTCTCTTTCTTTCCTTTTAATTCTCCCTCTCTCCTTTTCCTCTTCCTCCTTCCTCTCCCTCATCTTTTCTTACATCCTCTTTCCTTCTCACTCCTATTTTCCTTTCTTCTCCCTTCCTTTTCTTTCCCTTCCTACTCCTTTTCTTTCTTCCCACTTTTTCTCCTCCATTTTGTCTCCTCTTCCTCTCCCTTCTCTCTCCTCTTTCTTTTCCTCTTCTCTCCCCTCTTCTTCCTTCTTTCCCATTTCTCCTGTCCACTTCCCCTCCCTCCCCTGTCCTTTTCTCTTTCCTCCTCTTTCTCCACTCTCCCTTCATTTTCTTCCTCTCCTTGTCCCTCCCCCTTCCTCTTCTCCCTTCTTTCTCCTCCCCTTCCTCCTCTTTTTTCCTTTGCTACCTTCTTTTTCCTTCTCCCATCCCTCCTCTTTCTCACTCCTCTCTTTGCTCTTCTCCCCTCCCTCCTTCTTCTCCTCTCCCTCCTCTTCTTTTCCCTATTTTTCATTCCTTTCCCTTCCTCCTCTACCTCCTTTTTTAATCTTTCCTCCTTCCTTATCTCCCTTCTCCCTCCTCCCCTCTTTTCTCCTTTCTCCCCTCCTTATTCTTTCTCCCTAACACTCTCCCTAATGATCTAACAGTCCCATGCTATGACTCCTACAATTAAAAAATAAATAAACAGTAACAACAAAAGAAAAACCCTTCTCAACTCAAAACCAAGATGGAATACAGCTTTCAGAGATACCATAATGGTGACTAGAGATACAAAGACCATACATCTAGGAGCTGGAAGGGACCTTGGAAGATCATCTCTAGTCCTGCCCCATCACTAGACAGTTGAGGATACCAAGGCCCAAGAGACTTTTCTAAGGTCTCTTGAGTGATAAATAACTAGGACTGTTACTTTGACTACACGGAGCAACTGAGTGGTGATTTAACAGTTTGGGAATAGTCAGGAGTAGCATCGTGATGGAGTCCCCATCCCAACGCACAGGAACTTCAGGTTTCTAGTTCCCAGCCCAAGCAGAGTATGCTATGAGAAGAGCCCTGGGCCTGGTCCCTGCCTGGGCAGCAGCAGGTCAGCTAGGGGTGGTAATGTGAGCTGAGCCTCTGACCGCTGGAATCACAGTCAAGGGCCACGTCATGTTTATGCCAAAGGGAGGGCTTGGCTGCTGCTGCCTCCTGAAGATTCTCTCTTTTTTTTGCAGATGCTGAGAATCGTGTCCTATGAAATGAAAGCCACCATAGAGGCACACACACACACACACACACACACACACACACACACACACACACACACACACACACACAGAAGCATGCCCAATGCCTTCCTATGCCCAGTGTTGATTTGAGCACGTTAGCAGAAGTGACAGCAGAACCAGCTCCTTCCTGGTCACACCAAGCAAAATAATGGTTAACAGACCATCCCAGTCCTGCGTAATTTAGTTAGTGGTAGTGGCGGGTGGCGGGTGGGGGTGGGTGCCTTTTATTGTACCAATCGCCCTGTATTTTTAAGGACCTGTAACCTGAGCTTTGATCACTCTCTCCTCTCTTGGCTGGCTTGGTTCTCTGGTATGCTCTGATGCATTCAGCACATGTGGTAGTATTGTACGCGAGCGGCCGTCAGGGCGATTTACAGTCTGCTTCCCCCTCCTGCGAGAAACAGCAAATCACCCGGAGCGAGCACTTGGGAGGCTTGTCAGCAGGCTGCAGCCGAGGCTCCTCCGCACCATTTAGAGGCTGGAACACTGTGCAAGAGCGAGCCACCGAGTCTTGTCAAGCTCTCATCTCAGGGGTAACGATCAGTTACAAAAACTGAAAGGCCAAAATATTGATTTTTTTTTTTAAACAGAAGAATAATAGATGCTTTGATGTAAGAAACACCCAGTTTCTTGTCTAGGAAAGCTAAAACAGGCTACACAAGCAGTTGGAAGTCTGGAGAGCAGGGCTGGGTCCAAACAGCAGCTTATTCTGAGACTTGTCTGGGAACTGGCAGTAAATGGACTTTGGTTTCAATGCTTTGAATATTTACGGTGGTTTTGGATGTTGGAATACAAGCCTTAGTCTCTCCTGTTTCATAAGCTTACCTAATTACAACCATGAGTGAGGAACCAAAGGAGAAAAATGTGAAACCTGCCCATAGGAAAAGGAAAGGCAAAAAGGTAAGACATGAATAAGCAACATGTTCTATGCATTGTTCTCTCTCTCTCTCTCTCTCTCTCTCTCTCTCTCTCTCTCTCTCTCTCTCTCATAATCTTTATGTTTTGATACTGGAATTTTCCTAGATTTGATTTTGGGCTTAGGAAATGGAGACAGCGCTAGAATCAGAATGCTTTTGTCTTGCCTGACGAGTAATGGGTGTGTTCCATGTTGGAGAAAAAAATTATAACTAATGTACATTACTAAAATATTTAAAGAGTTAAGCATAATCGTAAATTTTATAAACGTGATGTGTTTCAGATTGCTATATGAGATGATTAAATAAACGTGTCTTAATTATGGGAGGGGGATTGTGGGAGGATTTTATCCTACCCCCACCCCCACCCAATTTTCCAGAATGCCTGTTAATCAACAGGGTGTGATCAGTAAGGAATATTATAGTATATATTTTTGCCTAAATGGGATTTTTGGCACACTTAAGGAAACCTGCGGTCATCCTTTTAAAGCACAGCATGAAATGAATTCCATTTTAACCATTAATGAGTATAGGACTGAGAATTCCATTCTGGAATTTTCAGGTTTCACCTCCCCTATTTCTCTTTTTGTTGCCAGTGAACCACAGTCTAACTGTGACACATGTAAACAGGAGAATGACTGCAAATAAAATGAGTGATTACTGTCAAGTTCTTTTTAGACCTGTAGATCCTATCTAATTATTTTGACCAGACAGAAAGGGAGGAGAGCTAGAAGGGTGTGTGTGTTTGTGTTTGTGTGTGTGTGTGTATGTATGTATGTAAAGGGGCATTCCCTTGGCTTTTAAAACATGCATCTGAAAAAGAAAAAAAAGCCTTCTTAAGCATACCTTTTGTCATGGTTCATTTTGTGGGGCATGATGCTTTAGGGTGTGCCCAAAATGAGAGGTAAATTTACCTATTTGAGAAAAAGGAAATTTCCTTTCTGGAGTGGGATTTGAATTCACTCTTCCTATAAGGGATTTTCCTTTTGACATCTCTGCCTTCACCTGCCATCATTTCCAAATCCTATTCTTTGACTCCAGTTCTGTTAAGCTTCCATATATTGGGACCCTTGATTGTCCTCTTGTATGTTCCTTCCATTTAAAATGCTACTTTCAGTCATTGTGTCATATACTAGGGTGCAAAAGATCCTACAAAGGGATTGGCTTTTTCAGTTTGACTTTGGTTGGGAAAGACCAAGATTCCAGCTGGCACTTGAATCCACCAGGCATCTCATTTCCTCCCACTATCCGTGTATGTGTGTGTGTGTGTGTGTGTGTGTGTGTGTATGTATGTGTTTAAGAGCTCATCTCTTACTCATAGAGGATTCATTTGAATATTGCATCCTTGAATTCTCTCTTGAGAATGTCTCCTTGACATATATCCTATATATGCCAGTTCTGGGGCAGTGGTCCAGCATCTGTCAGCTAGTGAAGCCTGCCAGGCTGGTTTTGAATCATCCCTGACTTTGTCTACATTGTATCAGCAGGAATCGTGATGTTGCAGAAGTGATACTATGATATTCTGATTCCCAGGCACCCCTCCAAACCCACCCCCACCCCTACCCCACCCAAGGGAGGAGGGCGCAGCTGCAAGCCCAAATGATTTGTTTGGTGTCTTATATAGAGGTGTGTTAGGCTCTAGGAAAATGGTCATCTGTGCTCATGTTGATGAACCCCTCACTGCCTTAGTTATCTTAGGACTTATCCCATGATCCTTGAAGAAGACATGGCAGAGAGAGTCCAGGCTTGTCTATACAGATTCATATGAGTGTGTTCCAGATGATAGTAAGTCATGTCTGGGTCATTTATAAATAATTGAGTCTTTGTCATTTCATATTTGTAGATTTTTTGAAGCCTCTTTGCTCTTTTAATAGATTTCTTCTTTTGCTTCTCATTAAGATTTTTGTTATTTCACAGAGATCTTTGTTTCTAGAGGGGTTGTTAACTTGGGGTCCATGTTCAGATTTCAAGAAGTCATGAAATTGGATGGGCAAAAAAGTCTTTCTTTTCACTAACCTCTTGCTGGAATTGAGTATGTCCTTCAATTACATTAGTTCTACTCTGAGAAAGGGTTCCCCAGAATGCCAAAGGATCCTATACCATAAAAAAAGACTGAGAACATCAGACTTGCAGAATGGTGCTGAATCAGTGATCTTTTACCATTATGTCAACCAACGTTTAGCAAGACTTTTCCATTTTATAGCAGGTACTCATTAAACATCTATCTAGCCTCCCAAAGAGAGAAATAGGTGTTTTTCTCCCCAAGATAAAAAAGATGAGGGGGAATTTTCAATCATTAGAAAAATCTATTTTCTTTGACATCTACCTGAACCAAAACCATGGAAGGCCCATATGTTGCAGATGAGTTTACAGGACCAGAAAATCACAAAGGGTGTTTTCAGATCTGCAAAAACAAATCAACAGATACCAGTGGGTGTGGTCACACGAGAGCTTTCAAACCTCTGTCAGAAGACATGTGTCGCAACAAATTCCCTAAGCATTTCAGACAATATTTCCTAAACTGTATATTTGGAATTATCATAGAGAAAAGATAAGGGTAAAATTTTCATGTAGAAATTCAAATTCAAGATATAGTTGAACCTGCAGTGAAGGTGCAGAATGTCATTATAGAGAAATACTCAGAAGATGTATACTTTTCTCAGTGAGAAGAGTATTTTTTCATGGGATCATTTTATGTACACATGCACATGCCCACATGCATGCACCTGTATGTATATATGTGTGTGTGTGTGTGTGTATATATAGATATATATATATATCTATATATATGTAAAATCTGCATTCAACAGGCATTTTGTCTGATTTGTACATTATTGGCAAGTCTCTTGTTGGTGCTTGTTAGAGAAAAACATAAAACAAAATAACCCAAGTCCCATTAGTTTTCATCTTCTACTTCTAACAATATCAGAGTTTCTCTCTTCACCCATCCAGTATTTCCTTTTTCCTTCAGGAGGTAACAGACTAATAACTAAGACACCAGAATTCTACTTCCAATTAACTTTGAACCTCTGGTTCCTCATCTGGAAAGTGGGGATAATATCTCAAACTACCTCACAGAGATCTCATAGGGATCATTGTAGCATAGATTTAGAGCTAAAGGGAACCTTAGAAACCATCCAGTTCTACATCTTTATTTTAGAGATGAAGAAGCTAGGGCCCAGATAAGGATAGAAGGAGCATAGATTTAAAACTGTAAAAAACCTTAGAGGCCATATAATCCCACTTTTTTATCTTGTTACATTTATAATTTTACTCAGTTTACATTTAGGCATTTGGATGGCACAGTCAGTAGATAGAGTACTAAATTTGGAGGTCATGGAGACCTGAATCTGAATCCTGCCTCAGACACTTACTAGCTGTGTGACTATGGACAAGTCGCTTAACTTCTCTGTCAGACTCAGTTTCCTCATCTTTAAAACACTACCTCCTAGGTTGTTGTGAATGACAGAATATTTATAGAGTGCTTTGCAAACCTTAAAACACTAAATGAATGGAAATTATTATGACCAAAGAAGCGTCTGGGATAGAAGGAGGTTAAGTCACCTCTTGGCCAAGGTCATTTAAGTAGCAAGTGCCAGGCCTGGGGATTTGAACTTCTGTCTCCAAAGCCTGCCTTGTGTCAAGCTGTTGGTCAAAGGCAATGAAGGTGAATGGTGTATGAATGGACACAGTGCTCCACTGTGTGGTTGGCAGTGAGGGCCGTATTTTACAAACCTCATCTGGAGTAACTGTTTGTAAAACAATGAGATGACTGCGTCCACTAGAGAATTTTCTTATTTCAAATTAACAAAGGAGAAAACAACGGTAAACCTACCAAATGAGGCCACAACTATAAAGCACTTTGTAAACCTTAACAGCACTTTGTAAATGCTGTTACTGTTATTGTTTTTAACAAGCCTTTGAAAAATACCTGATACATATTAGGTAGACAGTGTTCCAGGTATAGAGAGTCCCTGCCCTAGCAGACATGGAGTGGTATCTTCCTACCCATTATCGTTCCCTAAATACAATGCTTTTGTACAGTTGTGTCTGATGCTCCAGGACCCCATGTTGGGGTTTTCTTGACAGATATACTGTGGTGGTTTGCCATTTCCTTCTCCACCTCATTTTACAATTGTGGAAACTGAGGCAAACAAGGTTAAGTGATGTACCCAGAATCAGACAGCTAGAGAGTGTCTGAGAACAGATTTGAATTCAGGAAGATGAATCTTCCAACGCTAGACCCAGCATTCTATCCACTGGGCCACCTAGCCACTCAAACTACAGTGCTACTCAGTCTTCTGAATCCAACCAACCGTAAAGTCCAGAAACTAAAAGTGACTTTGGAACTTTGCTAATTTTGAGCAGCAATCCAGAGTGCTTCTAAGGCCTCTTTGGGTGACTGATAATGAAACTGATGTCCACAATCACTCTTCTTAATGCCACTGGGAAGTTCTTTGATCCTGAAGACAAGCAGGATACATTTCCATTTTCTGATCCAAGACAAATGGTTTCCAGCCTTCATCGCCTTGGTTGTGTTTAGGCCAATCTTCAGGGTCTATTGCAGACAGCACGTAGACCTGTTGATGGCTGCTCCTGTGAGTCACTGGATTAGGTCTGCTTATTTTTAGTGCTGATGAATAAAGGCACATTTTCCTTTAAAAAAAAAATAGGACACCAAAATCTTTGCTTTAGTAAAGGTTAAATATATACTCAAAACCAATCTTCAGGTAGACTGGGAGCTTTCTGTGACTCTTTGTTTTGAACGAGTATTTTAGGCTCATTTCCAGCGTAAGCCCCTTGAGGGTAGAGGATTTGTTTGTTCATTACTTTGTGTCTCCAGGGCCTAGCACAATGCTTGGCACATAGTAAGAAATTAATAGATATTTTATTGATTGAATCCTTTGTTCAATGGGAAGCTCAACAACATCTGTGTTTGGAAGGGGAATGATAATTTTACATTAGACTATTTTCTGTATTCTCTCTTTTCTATTTGTCCCCAGAGACAATTATTTATGTGTTTTATTGCTTAATTATGATTTTCCCTAGGAGTTGTGGAATCTAAGTAATTCATATGTTCTTTGTACTCCTGGTTTCCTAGAGAAACATGATTTGGGATAGTCTGGAGTCTTTTATCTTGAAGTCACATGGATTTTTTTCTGGATATTTAGACATCATTAACTTCATACTGGACCCAATGGAATATAAATTCTTCTGAAACACTGCATGCTTCTTGACAGCAGAATGCATTTCATTTTTCTTGGGTATCCCAGCACCTATGATTATTGACACTTAATAAATGTTAATTGATGTGAGCCAACAAATAATGTTTTTTTTGTTTGTTTTTGTTTGTTTGTTTTTTGGTGAGGAGCTAGATTAAATAATCTTTAATCACCCTCCAAATCATTAATCCCTAAATGTTTAAATGGCTATTGTTTGAGGAGACTAGCGGAGATACAAAAGTTTAGAGAAAGCCCAGTCCCTACTTTAAGGAGAGTCCAGGATTGAATTAGAGAACACCACCAACAGCTTTAGTCTGCAATATTGCATGCTAAATTCTTTGTTGTTTAGTCGTTTTCAATCATGTTTGTCTATGACCACATTTGAGGTTTTCTTGGCAAACATACAGGAATGTTTGCCATTTCCTTCTCTGGCTCATTTTACAAATGAGGAAACTGAGGCAAACAAGGTGAAGCGACTTGCCCAGGTTCACTCAGTTAATAAGTGTCTGGGGCTAGATTTGAACTCAGAAATATAAGCCTTCCTGATTCCAAGCCTATTACACTATCCACTGTACCACCTACCTGCCTCAGTGAATAGTGCCTGTGCATGTGTGATCTGTCTTCCATTAATCTATTTATCATATATCATTTCTGTTTTTTTATTTTCATCTATTATTTTCTCTTTTTCTCTCCTCTTTCTTTCTCCTCTTCCTGACAATGAAAGCTACTGAGAAGTGGGATGATCTTGGCAAGTCATAGGTTCCCTCTCATTAGAGGTCTTTGAGCAAAGGCTGAGTAACCTCTTGTGTGCTTCTCTTTCGGTTACAGATTAGACCTTGTGGATGCTAAGATTCCTTGCAACATTCTGGGATTCTGTGATGCTTGTAACAATCCTGTGTTTTTCAAAATTATCTCATGAAAGGGCAATTACTTTATTATTGTCACCTAAAAACTTTTCCTCTGAGTTATTAATGCAAGCTTCCCCAGAAGTACCATTTATTCAATGACCTTGAAGATTAATGATACATTGTTTGCATGACCTCTTATAGAAGCAGGGCATTGGTGTGGACGGGTTAGTTTCCTAACTGTAGGCAGCAGGTAGCAGTAGTGAGCAAGACAGGCTGAACTGTAAGGAGGCTGGCTGCATAAGGGGGAAAACCTCACCTCCTTTGTGGGCACAGGATTTTCTTTTCACTCCTCCAAGAACCATCCTTCGAGCCAGGAAGAACTCATCCCACCTATGATACACACTAATTCTGTAATCCAGAGCAATTTATCTAACCTCTGAGAGCTCTAGGAAAATTTCAAGGGTTCCAAGTTGCAGAGAAAGTGCCTTACCTGCATTAGTAGAAGGAGTGTATTCACCTGGGAGTTCCCTGTACCAATAAAATCACAGATCCCATCCCTATACCTCCTCCAGGAGTAGATTTCCTTTCAAACCTATCCTACAAAGCATGAAAAAGAAAGTAGCTGACTTGTAGTTTCCTACTATCATTGGCTCTTGATTTATTTCTAGACATCTCAGAATTTTCAGTACATTCTAGAGCCACTCTCCCATTTTATCTTGAAAGCTCCAAACTCTCAGGTCACTTCCCACTGATCAAACCTTTTGTCTCTCTAGCATTGCATAAGGGACACCTTTTTCTGCTCTTTTTGTTGCAAACCTTAAATAAAATTCCGAGTTTAGCATTTCTGCTTGCTAACAGGGTGTTATAGAAGATATTTAGGCTCTAAATTAAAAGCAACAGATAGAGCCAATGAGCTTTCCTGCCTAGCTAACTGGAAGAAGGACGTGACATTTCTGGGACATCTAGCTTAGCACTTAGTACAGTTCCTGGCACCTAAAAAGCCCTTAATAATGCTTAATGATAGACTGACTGACTGGTTGTATGAGAGGTCTTTGATCAGTCTGGTTCTCATCTCCCCAGAGTGACAGATCCTTAACATTGCAACTGCTACTACTGTTGGATTTCTGCACAAAACCAGTCCTACCTTCTGATAGGCTTTCACAGTTTATCTCCCAGAAGTCAAGAGCTTCAATACTTGTATTTTTCTCCCCCAGTTCTTGAATCTCCTATCATAACTCCATTTTCCTAAAACTAGGAAGGTGAATGGTCAGTCCTTCCCTAAAGACCCTCCTTCTCAGAAGCATTTTACATTAGCAGAACAGGTCTTCAGGACTGCTTCACTGATTATGCTACCATCATATTGTGATTTTTCCTAACTTTTTTCTTTGAAAACCTTTGGATAAATTCTTATATAATTTAAAAAAAGTTCCTAATAGGACTCATTTAGTTGCTCTTCTCCTTCTGTGGGTGTTTCACAGAAATGATACAGGTTTGATGAATTTAAGGATGCTTCAGGGTAATTATTCCTTGACTTTAGGTTATCATGAAATATACTTCTGCTTTGGCATAACTCTAATTTCTGGGAAGTAGAATTTAACAAAAGATTGCTCATCTGTAAGTTCCTTCTTCTATTGACATCTTTTGTTCTCATAACACAAAAACTTACGATTATACTGCTGTAAATTTTCCTTTTTAACAAATAAATAAGTAATAAGCAAAACCACTTTATATGTCAATCACATCTGACAGAACATGCAACATTACCCAATTATAATGCCCACCTCTCAGAGGAGAGAAGAAAGTACATTTCCTCTTATCTTCTCCATGATAATTATAATTATACAGTTTGACCTTCATTTCCTTGTTCTTTCCATATATATTGTTAGAGTCATTGGGTATATTATTTTCCTGCTTGTGCTTACTTTAATGCATCAGTTCATATGAATCTTTTTAGGTTTCTCTGAATTTTCTATATTTGTAATTTCTTAAAGCACAGTAATATTACTTTATGTTCTTATATCAAATTATGTTTGGTTGTATTCTTTTGTGATTTATTTATTAGAGAATGGTTTTTGGTTTGTTTCTGTTTTTAATAAAAGTTTGTAACCTTTAAAAGCTTTAAATTATACTAAGACTTTTTGGATACCTTCTATTGCAGTCATTTCGCCATATATGTTGGATATTTGACGTAAGGAGTTTTTCTAATTGAAAATTTACCTAGACCTATCCATGTCGATTTTCTTTGTGCAAAAGTTTTTGAAATCTTCTATGATCACTTGTGTCTCTTGTTTGCAGAAGAATTTGCACCATAACTCTAGTAGTAAAAGGTACTTCTGAACACTTTTCTCCATTTTTTTTTTAATTTGGCCTTTCATATTTAAGTAACATATACACTTGAAACTTATTGTGGAATATGGTGTAAGATTCTTGTCTAACTTTTTTTCCCAAACTACTTTCTAGTTTTCTCTGCAATTTTTGCATGTTGAATATTTTCCTATAAGAAATTATTAATGGAAGTAAAAAGAAAACTTTGTTGTCCTACTACTTTGTCTTTGACATGGTTCTGATTCTGAGGGTATCCCTCTGTAAAGGATTTAGCATATAGGCAAGAACATGGTTTGAATTTGGTTTGGTTTGGAGCTAACAGAACTAAAAGAAAACCTGGGGAATCATTATTTTTACTTTTGTTGATGCTAGATCAAAGAGTTTTTTGTAAGGAATCATGTCAGGCTGAACACATGTTCTTTCCAGAAGGGTTCTGAAAGAAAAATTGCTGTCTTGGAAGCAAGTCTGAGCATTTGGACAGGGCAGAAGGATGACATTTACTTTAAAAAAACATATTAGAAGGATTAGCAGGCTTAAGAAATGGAGGATAATTATCCAATAGGAAGAATAAGAAATTCTCCTAATAAGTTTAGGAGACCTATTATTCCATTTGGTTATGATGGTGGAAGGATAGGAAGGAGTAAATCTGGACACACACACACATGCACACTCACATGCACACACACACTCATCCAGAATGGAAAGACTTTGAGGAGAGCTGAGTCACTGCTCTCTACATAAAGAGAAAAACAAAATCAGTAAATCTCACAGGAGGAATGATGATCATTTGCTAGATTGGTTCACAAAATGGCTCACTGAGAGGAATTGCTACCTATTGGTATCTTTATATTAAAGTTTTTAAAGAAGTAATTATGTCCTTCTTCAATGTTTTTGATTCTTATATACAACTGTCAGTGTTAATTTAATTGTTTCCTTAGACAAGCTAACATCTGACAATCTAGAAGTTATTTTCTGCTTAGGTTCCATTGATAGTCTTGTAACTATGAAGTCATCTAAGTCAATGGATATTGCCATGACCAGGGATATAATAAGACACATTCATTTTCCTTGTTTTCTCTCCCCTTTTTCCTTCTTTCTTTCCAAAATTCTAATGTATTTATTTCCTTTTGAAATTCTCATTTCTTTACTTCTTTCCAAAACCCTAATTTCTTTAGAGAGATTGTTAATGATGAGTTCATTGGCATAAATACATTAACCCTCACACAATTTAAGAAGTTACAATACTTAGGTGAAGCTTAAATATCATTAAACTGAGAGGGAGAGGAAATCATTTATAGGAGGCATATAGTGGTAGAACCAAGAGTCAATCCTTCATTTCCTGCCTAAAGGTCTCTAGTCCCATCCATACCTGAAAATTAATCCCCTCTAGATCATATCAGACAATTAGCCATTAGTTTGCTCATGGCATTCTGTTCTCCTTTTGGATGACCCAAATTTTAGGAAGGTTTTCCTGATGTCAAGTCTCAATGTAATGCATGATTCACCTTTATCCTTCCTGGTCCTTTCCCTATGCTAATTATCTCTAGTTTATCCTGTATGTATTTTGTATATATGTATGGATCTTGATTATCCGTGGTTATTTGCATTGTTGTCTCCACTATGAGTCTGTGAGCTCCTTGAAAACAAGGCGTTGGAATTTTTCCCCTTTTTTTTGTATCCTCAGTA
Source organism: Notamacropus eugenii (assembly GCF_028372415.1). Lineage (NCBI taxonomy): Eukaryota > Metazoa > Chordata > Mammalia > Diprotodontia > Macropodidae > Notamacropus > Notamacropus eugenii. The sequence continues at coordinate 269,173,400 of NC_092872.1, forward strand.
CCAAGTGCAAGCATATTGTAGCATTTACTAAGTCCTGATGATTATGACTTCTACTCATTACTTCCAATTCTGCTTTCTAGAGCAAAGGAGAATAAGCCAGATTGCTCTTCTACGTGACTGACCTTCAGACACTTGAAGGCAGCTTTCCCCTGAGTCTTCTGTTCTCCAAGTTTCTCTAAAATTTCCTATTTAAAAAATGGGAAAATATTCCTATTCTTTCAGTCATTCTTAAGTAACACAGATTCAAGACCCTTCACTTTTCTGGATGTGCTTTTTTAGAATCTAGAGTCTAGATGAATATTCTCCAGAAAATCAACATTCTTAAGATCTGAGACCAAAAACTGAATAGCTATGTCAAATGTGACCAGATATAAGCAATACGCAGAAAGACTCTCACTTCCTTATTCCTAAATACCACACAAGTCAAGTGCAAGTCATGTCATTATTTCTCTGATGGCATGGTCTTCTTTGGCAATGAAGGATGAACACACACCTCTGTGAATATAGCCCAAGACAGGCTTAGCTTTCTTGGCTATCTCCTCATACTGTTGATACTTATTGAATTTTCAGTCTGTTTCATCTCAAAATTTGTTTTAAATGACTTGTTTTCTAGCCACTTGTTCCATTACTTACACTTGGGAAGCTGATTTTTAATGGCATTTTATTTTTTCCCCAGTTACGTGTCAAGCAAATGTTTACCATTCATATTTACAAGATTTTGAATTCCAAATTTTTCTCATTCCTTCCCTCCCCTCTATTGAAAATGGCAGTCAGTTTGATGTAGTTTATGCGAAAAGTTGATTTTTTAACTTATGTGGAAGGCTTTACGTTTGACGCTATTAACTTTCATCTTCTTGGATTTGGCCCAAGATTCTAGCCTGTCAAGATCTTGCTGAATTCTGATTCTATCATTCAGTGGTTTCACCATCCCTCTCAGCTTCTTGCCATCTGAAGATCTGAAAAACATGTCATATTTTCCTAGATCTAACTAATTTCTAAATATACTAAATAGCTCAGGTCCAAGTACAGCTTCCTGGAGTGTTCCATTGGAGACACCCATTAGATTGTGATCTCCTCAAGGGTAGGAACTTCCTTTGCCTCTTTTTGAGTTGTGCTTAACACAATGCCTAGCATACAATAGGTGCTTAATAAATGCTTGCTGACTAACTTCCAAATTGGTTCCAAAACTACTCTGGATCTAGCGATTCAATTACTTCTGAATTGAGTCATTAGTTTTAATGTCTAATCATCTTTTCCAAAAGAAGAAAAACTGTCAAATAGGGCAGGGGCTGGACCTTTGGTGCCATTTGTATAGAGAATTTCCAATGATTAGGAACTTTTTCTACCATGATAGGTTGACACTTTCATTGTAAATTAGAGTCTTAAAGAGCTGCTTCAATACTGAGAAATTAAGTGGCTCACCCAAGGTGACATAGCCAGTATGTGTCAGAGGTAGGGCTAGAGCCCAACTCATCTTGGTTTAAAGGCTAACTCAATGTCCACTATGCCACATAACTTCTGCTGGCAAATGGAGTTATTTTTCCATGTTTTCCCAAAAAATAGCATGAAAGGCTATCAAATGCCTTGTTAAAATGTAGTCAAATTACATCATAGGATTGAGAGCTGGAAGGGACCTAAAAGAGCATCTAGTGCCACCTTTGTATTTTACAGATGAATAAAATGAAACCCAAAGAAATTAAATTATCAACTCAAGGTCCCATAATAAGAGAGAAAAAGCTGAATTTCAGTCCAGGTCCTCTAACTCTAAATTCATTGTTCTGGCCTGCCCTGGTATTGATGAAATCCCATTAGCTCTTTATGATCACTGCTTCCTTTCCTAGATTTTTACTAACCACCCCTTTAGTAATACGTTTTTATTGTTTTTTAAATTTTTTCAATTAATATGCATTCATTTCCTTTTCTTACTACATCCTTACCCAAACCGAAAAAAGAAAACAAAAACAAAATGCCTGTAATAAATATGCACTGTCAACAAAAAGCAAATTTTTCATATTGACTACATTCAAAAATATGTCTTGTTCTGCACAAGTAGTCCATCACCTGTGTATCAGGAGATAGGCAGTATTTTTCATCATTGGTCCTCTGCAGTTAATGGTTGATCATTATTTTAATCAGAGTTCTCAAATCTTTCCAGATGGTTTGTTTTTACAACATTGTACTAGTTTTTCTGGTTCTTTCTGTATTCTGCATCACTTCATACAAGTCTACCCAGGTGTCTCTGAAGACATCCTTTTCATAATTTCCTTATAGCACAATAGCATTCAATTACCATTATGTACCATGATAATACATTCTAGAATCTTGTCAGGAACTGAAATCTGAAGACAGATTTCTCTTCCCTTTTTGAAAACTGGAACATTGGGCATTACCCTATCCCATTACCCTATATATTTAGCTATTTTGTCGTTGGTTAATTTACCTTGACTTTTAAGGGAAAATAATTATGTCAGTGGATAATTAGCATAATCTTATTATAATTTTCTATTCTAATAATGTTATAAAAGGAGGGAAAACCTTAAAAATGGGGTATCATATGTACTTAACAAAAACTGAATTACAATGGTCTGACTTAATAGAAAGGCATTTTGGTCTGTATCACTGTAATTAAATGTAATTAAATTAATTATGTATCTAAGTAAACATTTTGGGCATCACTAAAAAACACACTACTACTTTTTTTAAGAAAAAAAAGAAATTGTAATCATGATTTTATAGCTTGGCATCTTCCCCCCCCCCCCCCTCCAAAGACTATTATCAGCAAATTAGTGAATTTCCTCCCACAGCACATATGGAATTCTTCCCTGAGTATGGAGTTTGGGCATTTGAATAGAAAGAAAACACAGGAAATGATTCTCAGTTTTGAATTTCTGAAACTCCTTGTGCCAGCCCATGCAGCTGATGTTGCAGATGCAGGGTTCTCTTTAGGAGTCTTTTTGTAAATATCATTTTGATTCTTCTGATTTTGTCAGGGAATGAACCTCTTGAAGCTCTGTTTTCTCTCATTCTCCTTTTCTCTTACATCCCCTTTCCTTTCAGCTTAAGAGATAAAGGGGTTGAGGGATCTGGGATCTCATTGATGTAGGTCTCCCTTAATGGCATGAGTGTAGCTTAAAACCTGTTTACCTCTTCTCAACCCATGCAAATCTTATCCATCAAACCTTATTCATAAAAGACACATGTGATCCTCTGCCTGAGGTCCTCCCCATGTGTTGAGTGCTTTTCTGTGGATCTGGGTGGACACCATTGGAGTCGGTGTGACATCTTTGATTTTTTTCCTTGGTTTGTTATGTGACTTGGATGCTTTTATAATGACACCTCTCTTTGATTTACACTATTTCTTTAGAACTTCCAAAGAATCAGATTCCATGGACTATAATTTGACAGGACAAATCTGTTCAGGAAAGGCAGTAAGCTGTCAAGAATGAAATCCTAAAGATACAAATATAAATGATGGCAATTAGAAGGAAAACATTTGTCTTGAGAGATCACCTGGACCCATGTGGAACCAACTTAAATCTTAGAAAGATTTTAAAGAAGATGGAGGCAAATCAGTCAATTGAATAGTATTTATTATTAATCACCTACCATGTGCCAGGCACTGGGAATACAGAGAAACGCAAAAACCAAAAAACAAACAACAAAACACAATCCCAGCTCTCAAGGAGCCCACAGTTGAATGGGGACATTACATGCTTATCTTCAGCTGAGACTTAAAGGAAGCCAGGAGGAGGAGGTAAGGAGGAAATAAAGAGGGAAAGCATTCCAGGCATAGGGGACATCAATGAAAATGCCCAGAGCTGGGAGAACTTAGAGAGTGCCCTGTGTGAGAAACAGTATGGAGGCCAATGCCATCAAATTGCAGTCCTTACAGGGGGTGAGGTACAATCAGACTAGAAAAATAGAAAGGGCCCAAGTTGTGAAGGACTTGGAAAGTCAAACAGAGGATTTTATATCAGATTCTGGAGGGATCCAGGAAAGTTTTTTGATTGGGGGTGTGACATAGTTAGACCTGTGTTTTAGGAAGATCAGTTTGACAGCAGAGTGGAGAATGAACTGGAGTGGGGAGACACTTGAGGCAGAGAGAAGAATTAGAGGCTATTACAGTAGTTCAGGCTTTAGGTGATAAAGGACCTTCACCAGGGTGTTTGCAGTGTCAAAGGAGAGGAAAGAGCATGTATGAGAGATGATACAAAGGTTAAAAATTGACAGGCCTTTGTAATAGATTGAATATAGTGGTTGGGGGTTGGGTGTAAGGGGGGTGAGAGACAGTGAGGAGCAAAGGATGATACCTAGGTTGCCATCTTGAGGGATTGGGAGGATGGTGCCCTCTTCAGCAATAGGAGAGTTTGGAGGGGCTGGGGAAAAGGTCTAGCGGAAAAGACAATCAGACATGTTGTATTTAAGATGTCTATGCAACATCCAGTTCAGATGTCTAAAAGGCAGTCAGAAACATGAGACTGGAAGTCATGAGAGAGCTTAGGGAAGGGCAAATAGATCTGAGAACCATCTGCCTAGAGACAGTGATTGAAATCATGGGAACTGCTAAGATCACCAAATGAAAAAGTTTAGAGGATGAAGAGTGCCTTAGACAGAGCCATGAGGGATCCCCCACTTAGCTAGTATGACCTGGATAAAGATTCAGCAAAAGAGCCAGAGGAGGCATCAGACAAGTAAGAGGAGAACCAGGAGAGAATGACGTACTGAAAACCTAGAGAGACAAGAACAAGGAGAAGAGGGTAATCAACAGTTTCAAAGATTGTAGAGAGATCAGAAAAGATAAGGATTGAAAATAGGCCATTAGATTTGGACATTTAGAGATCATTAGTAACATTGGAGAGAGCAGCTTCATTTCCATTTTGAGAGAATTGGTTGGATCATAAGCCAGATCACAAATAGTCAAGAAGAGAGTGAGAGAAAAGGAAGTGGAGGCACCTGTTATAGATGGCCTTTTCAAGTTTAGCCACAAAAGGGATGAGAAATATTATATGATACCTAGTGTGGATGCATGGATTAAGGGTTTTTGAGTGTGGATGAGCCATGGGCATGTTTATAGCAGGAGGGAAGCAACCAGGAGACAGGAAGTAACTGAAGATTAATGAGAAAGGGGTGAAAGAGGGAGAAATCTGCTGGAGGAGATGGGATGGGATGCACTGGAGTCACTTGTGCATGTAGAGGGGTTGCTTTAGCAAGGAGAAGGATTACCCACTCATGACAGAAGGCCAAGATCATCACCAATGACATCTGAATGATGTGAGATGAGAAGGGGAGAAGAGGGCTTTTGTAAATGGCCTCATTTTTTTTTTTCAGTGAAATTTCTAAGAAGGTAATAGGAGGGGGAACTAAGAAAGGTTGGAGCAAGGATGAAAAGGTTTGGAAAAATCACTGAGGTGAGCGGGACAGCAAACTAATTAGGGAGGAGTAAAAAAATTGTCTTGCTGCAGTGAAGATCCAGTTGAAATTATGTAAAATCCACGTGTAGTAGCCTTGGTCATCCTGGTTTGGTGGTTTACTCCATCTCTGTTCAAGAGCACATAAGGGAGCAGAGTTCATGAATATGGATATGGATGATAGCAAGATCAAGGATATGACTATCTGTGTAGTAAGAGGTCATGGGAAATGAGAAGGATGAGCAACTGAGAGGTTAGGGCCTTTGAGGGAGTATCTATCTACCTGTCTATATGCTGGAATGAATGAGACTAGGAGTGGGGAAGGAGAGAAAAATGGTGTCAGGCATTGAACAAGTTAAGGAAGGAAAATATTTTGAAGGCCTATAGACAGCCACTACCAGAAATCTTGACTGTATGACAAACATGGATCCCATGAACCCTCTAGAGAAATGAGGTTACTGAATGATGGTGGTAGAGTGATAGCCTGGAAGTAGCAATGGTGAGCAAGGATTATTCCAACTTCCTCAACTATGACCAATTAGGCAGAAAGTAGGAATGAAAGGGTAATCAATGCTGGAAAGGAAAGCTGGAACATCAAGAGGGAGCCCTGTCTCATCTTAAATGTTTACTCATTCCTGCTACCTTAGTATTATGAAAATAGTTTTGACCTTGCAGATCCTCCTGACGGGGTCTCAGGGACCTCTGCGGTTTCTGGACCCCACATTGAGAACTACTGGTCTGAATGTCATCTGAGCTTCCTTTCCACTGTGCCACCACGTGATTTGATTAGTATCCCCCTTGTCTCATTTTTATTATTTCTTCTAATTTGGTATTGATTTTGATCTTTGAGCTAGCAAATCAGTTTTCTGACTGGCCAGAGACAGCTGACTCAGAATTGGCTCCCACACCAGGATCCAGACATTTCCTGTCTTTTAGGATCCATTTGTTTTTATTTGGGGGAAATGTTATTTAGGGAATGGCAAGTCCAGACACTCCTGTCTGAATCTCTTCTTGGAAAAAAAAACAATTTATAGGCATGAGAGCTCAATTTACTTCACCAGCCTTCACCTTCTTTCCTTCACCTCCTTTTCCTTAAAACCAGTGAGTATTGAAGTAGGTTCCCCTTATCCACGTTATTGAGTAATAATAATATTGATTAGATAGTATGTGTGTATTGCTTTAAGGTTTACAAAGAGCTTTACATTTGTTAATTCATTTGACTCCCCAATGGCCGTGGGAGATAGATGCTGTTATTAATCACATTTTACAGATGAGAAAACTGAGACTGAGAGGTTAAGTGACTTGCCCAAGGTCACACAGCTAGTAAGTACCTGGGACTGGATTCTAGTGCAGGTCTTCCTGATTCTAAGTCTTGTACTCCATGCACTATGCTATAGTAGTCATCCCCTCCTTCCTTTTCCTGCTATTCCTTCTTCTCAGTCCCTTTTATAAATGCTTACCATGAGTATTACAACATGAGAGAGTTAAGCATCCCATGAATCCATGTTTCATGTTGCCTTTTGGCAAATGAGAAAACCAACTCCCGTAACGCCATCATTTGTCTCCCTACATCCAATCTGTGTGCCTTCCTCCCATTTTGCTGAAAGTTCCTTTTCTCTTGTTTGACTTAGGATGAGGATGTTCATACTGATGTGCTTTTATTGCTCCAGTATTTATCCATTCATTGGTCACTGGGTAAGGATCTCATCTTTAGAGTAGCAGCAGTTGAGGTCTTCATGGGTGATTTAAAAACTCTTTCTTATCACTGGCCCCTCTTCCCTCCATTTCACCATCACTCCTATACAAGCCCATAGGGACTTTAAAAGACTGAAGGATATTTTCTAGTTTCTTTGTTCCCTGAGTTGTCATGGCCAAGAATTCATGATCAGAATTGTATCTCTTCTTGGGGCATCGAAGTAGAGCAGTGGTTATAGCTCTGGAAGAGACAGGAAGATCTGAGTCCAAATTCAAACTCAAGCAGTCATTAGCTATATAATAACAGGCAAGTCACTTAACCTCTGTTTACCTCAGTTTCCTCAACTGTAAAATGAGGATAATGGCACCTGCTGTGCCAGGTGATGTGAGAGTCATTTGTAAAGTACTTAGCATAGCACCTAGCACATAGTAGGTGCTATATAAATGCTTCTTCCCTTTTCCTTCTCTCATATTCATTTAACTTATTATTTTAGAAGTATTTAAAAAGAAATTACCTAGTTACTTACTGCCTGGAGGTATACTTAATTGTTAATGTTGATGATTTTTTCCCATTAAATAAGAGGATTAGAGAATTGCTTTAAAAGAATATTTACAAAGTAACCAACCACATTTTATCAGATTATATATTTACTCTGTCTCAAATAAAATTTTGATTTGGGATTTTATGTCATAAGAGATGATGTAGTTAATCCCTTGAAGGAGCAGTTAGCCTTCTAAAGCTTGAAGAATTTTAAATGTTGACTTATTTTAATATAATAATACAATAGTAAAAAATGAGATGACAGAGCTTGTGCTCTTAAAAAATTAGAAATACATGCTATCTAGTAGTGTAGCTTTGGTTAGCATACTAATGCAATAATAATTCTTCCAAAGAATTTGTTTTCTGTTTGGATTTGGGTGGGGGGCAAGAATCAAGATGATTCACAAGAGTACTTCCTTATAAGTCGGGAGACCCAGACACCTAATTCTGACTGTGCTGTGAACTCTGTGGACCATGCAAGAGAGTTCATGTCTCTGGGACTCAAGCTTTTTCATCTGTCAAAATAAATACCTGGTCAAGATGATCTCTATTTTTCCTCTTAGTTGTAGGATCCTGTGAAAGATATTGTCCAAATATAACTGTTACTAAATATCTAATTCTTAGGATCATAAGATCTTGAGATGGAAAGGACCTTGGATGCCATTCAGTACAAACCTTGCATTTTATAAATGAGAACAATGAGATCCATAGAGACTGTGAATTGCCCAAAGGTATACAAGTACCAAGTATTAAGGGGTAGGATTTGAACCTAGACTTTGTAACCAGAAAGCCAGGGGTCATACCATGGTGACACTCTGCCTTCCCTCCTAATGTTCCATTTCACCTTGAAGGAGAGGGGTTTCCTCTGGTAATTACTTCAATAGAATCAAGAAAGACTCTGAAAAAGGAAATGCTAATGAATGTTTTCATTTCCTCATAAAAGCATTTAAGGCTTTCTTTTGTGGTTTTATGAACACAGGTCAGGTTAGATCACATTAGAGAGGTGGACTACATCTTTACTTTAACTATATTGAATAACTAACTAAACTAAGTGTCTGAATGCCTAAACTTTGTCATGAAAATTGGAACATGTTGGTCATGACAGTAGAGGCAAAATGCAATAATTTTAAAACACCAATATTTCAATCTTCAAGGATTTGGGGGCCACTCCCTTCCCTGGTGGAGATCATACATGGCTTACTAGTTGAAGTTTCAGAAATTGTTATGGCTGAAAAATGCATCAAGCTAGTCATGAAAATGTAAGGCTGCTTCTATTAGCTTAGTCTTTCCATTTAACAATTTTATTAAAAATTAAAGACTGTAAGGTTTGCCAATCCTCCAATAATGAAAGAGCCCATCCATTAGTGTACCTTATCAGTGTCTGTAATGACTTGGGTCATGTTTCTTCACCTATTGGACCCAGTGGTGTTGGAGGGCCCTTTGAGCTCCAAATCTAAGATCCTGTGCTTCTTTCTCTACCTGGGAATTATGGGATCTCTCAGGCTCTCAGCCCTGTGAATGCTTTGGCAGAAAGAAGTTGGTGGAGTTGGGTTCTGGGACCTACACTTGCTGCTGAGTGGAGGCCAGAGTGGTCTTCTGTATTTGATCCTTCTACTGACTCTTCTCCTCTCTGCCCCGAATCAGATGTGTATGGCTTGTTATTTCCAAGTTTTATATTTTTGTGAGAAATGTGTGAAAGAAACAAGAGTTACTAATATTTTCAACTGAAAAGCTCCACTCACATTCTAGTTTTCATGATTGTCTGTGTACTGGTATCTATCCAAACGTATATGTGCTTATCACTTTGGACTGTCCTGTTTAGAGGGATCAGGGGGTGGGGAGTAGTAGATAGAGCACTGAGCCTGGAATAAGGAATACTTATCTTCCTGAGTTCAAATTCAGTCTTGGGCACTTAGCCATATGACCCTGGGCAAGTCACTTCACCCAGTTTGCCTCAGTTTTCTCATCTGTAAAATGAATTGGAGAAGGAAATGGCAAACCACTCCAGTATCTCTGCCAAAAAAAAAATCCGTAAATGGAGTCACAGAGTCAGGCAGGATTAAAATGACTCAACAACAAAATTTGGAAAAGGGAGAGCCATAGAGGGCAATAAAGTAAAAACAGATTTAGCACTGGAAGGACTTGCTATACAAATGTATTTAAATGAAACGAACTTTAAGAGAGACTGTGTGGTGGTGTAGAACATAGAAGGCTTGTCTGGAAGCAGGAATACCTGGGTTCTAATGTTGTCTCTGGCACATACTCACTGTGCAACTCTGAGGAAATCACTTAACCTCTCTGTGCCCAGGTACTAAGATTCTAGGTATTGGAGAAGTTGCTGATTTGCATTTCTAAAAAAAATTTCCTCATGTGGAAGTGGGTTACACCAATAAAATCACAAGTCTAGACAAACACACACATACACAACCTCTCTGTATTGCCTTTGTGTTCTGTATATTAATAGATCTGTCCTTCTTGACAGGGTCATACCCACAGAGTCACTGGCCCTTCATGCCCATCCCCCTTAGCTTCCCCTCTGAGATGAGGTCTCTGGCCTATGGCTTGTTTGGATGTAATACTTCTGTGTTGTCTCCTTTATTAAATTGTGAATTCCTTGAAAGCAGGTGGGGTTTTTGCCTTTCCTGGTATTCTCAGGCTGAACCCAGTGCCAGACTCCTGATAAGCACTTCACAAATGCTTTTTGACTTGACTTGAATTCTGGTTGGGACACTGATTCATCAATGCGATGTTCTTCCCTCTCTGCTATGGGCAATATTCAAAGATGGACTGTTTTTGGATCAATATGGTAAATGCATGTTGTTCTGTGTGTATGGAAAACAGAACAACCCCTGTTATGTAATGTTAGAAGTAGTTATTACAAAATGTAGTAGCAGTCATAATTGTTCCTGGAGTTATTAAGCCACCTACTAAAATCCTTCATGAGCTGACTCCCACTTAACAAGTATTGTGTGTGTGTGTGTGTGTGTGTGTGTGTGTGTGTGTATGTGTGCACGCACTAGGTATGAAGGATATGAATTTGCTTTTAAAGTAGTTCCTGCCCTCAAGGAATTTATACTCTATTAACAGATCAGGAGATAACATCTTGCTTTATATCAGGAATTTTGAAAGCATAGGAGAATGGATTTGAAGTTTGGAGGGTCTTCAGAGGTTTGCCTATCCATCTCCCTCATTTTATATAGGAAAGAAGTGAGGCTCAGAAAAGTTTAATGACTTACCAGTGATCACTCAGGCAGCACTGAACAGGGCTGGGATTTGAACCCTTGCTCTTTGACTCCAAATATCTCCCCTCCCCCCTTCCCGCTTCCCTTCCCTTCCCTCCTCCCCTCTCCTTTTTCCTCCTTCTCCCCTCTCCCTTCCCCTACCACCCTCCTCTACCCTCCCCTTCTATCAAAGACTTTTTCCTCTCTTTATATGATCGTATTTGAAACCTCATCAATTCAATTCAATAAGAATTTATTAAGTGCCTACTGTGTGTCAGGCACTGGGAATACAAAAAGGGGCAAAAAACAGTCCCTGCTCTCAAAGGCTTACCATCTAATGGCGGAACTTCAGGTGCTTAATACCTGCTTGACTTATTTAGATAATTGTTTTAGAGATGATGGACAATCTTTTGTTATAGATTAGAGGATCATAGATTTTAGAGCTGGAAAGGACCTCAGAGGCCATTGAGTTCAACTTTAGACATCTCATTTTACAGATGAGGAAACTGAGGTCTAGGAGGTAAAGTGACTGGAGCAGAGTCACCATGTTGGTCTGATACTGTCACATTTATAGGTGATGCTGAATGAAAATGGTACCGTGGGGACCCTTAAAATTCTTAGTAACCATAAAATGGAGTGTGTATACGAAGCAGATATGCATTCATGGGGAGGGTACTGGTCAAGGTACCTGGGTGTTTTACATCTCTTGGGCTCACTTTCCTCCTCTCTGAAATGAAGGAGGCCAGATTAGTTCCCTCCCAGCTCTCTGTGATCCCTGTGATCCCAAGAAGCCCAAGGATGTAGTAATGAGCCCTATCTGGTTTATGACGTAAGGGTCTATTTCCCCACAAGACAGATGGAGACCAAACTTGGAGTAAGGAAACTTGACACATTATGTCACTGAAGATTTCAGTGTTATTTGAAGGCATTATTTTTAAAGCAAAAATTCACCCAGTTCCTTGACTTGTCATATAATAGATGTTAAAAGAACCTCAATTGCCTTTTCCCATGACGCTTCATGCCACTAAAGAGTCTCTGTTTGGTTGCTTGGGGTCAGTTGGCATTGAGTAAAAGGCATATTTAGGAAAGACTTCTAAAGGAAGTCCAAGAAGGTAGTGCTCATACCTCTCTCGTGGTGCATCTATAGAAATCCTACAAATGGTTCTTCAGTTCATGAAACAGTCATCTAAAGCAAATTAAATTCATACAATTATATTAAACACAGTCCCCATTTTAGGACAATAACTGGACAATGGAAGGAACTAAGGTTGTTTAGTTGCATGAGCACACACATACACTTCAATATTTCAAAGATCTATGCTTCTGTTCTTGCAGGTTCTCCCTCCACTGCGTTACATCACAACCTCTCTGTAGCTTAGTAGATGCACTTTGACATAAGTCACTAGGGCACCATAATTCTCCACACTGTGGTCTGCCTGGAGAACCAATGATTTCTCTTGAATTAGCTGAGGGATCTGCTTGTTCGACTGCCTTGGGGGCCACCTTTGGTGAAATGTTCTGCACTTTCCAGTGTGGTGGGAGTGGGGGGGGTGGAATGGAGGGGCTTCCTCTGAACTGCCCTGGATATGCTCATTAGCTGCAGTGGCCTTGGATAGCCAGGGGGACTTCTCTGATGTTTGATTTCTTTAACAATAAAATGAGGGAGTTGGGTAAAATGACTCAGAGGGTCCTTCTGAGTCTCAATCTATGATTCTTTGTTAATAACACAACCCCCTTCCCCTGGAGGTCTCTGTTGTGTAAGGGTTTGGCATGGAACTCTTTTGTAAATGTTGTGCTCCATGTTGTGTCCCTCTTAGCCACCATGGTGCTGGACACAAGGTAAACACCTATTAAATGCTTATTGATGGTGACTTGTTTAGGGGAAATATGCAAACTAAAGGAACCAGGGAAGCCATTTTGAAGGAGACATCATCTGAGGTGAACCTTGAGGGACTCACAGACTCCAAGAGGCACCACTGAGGAGGCAGGATTCTCCAGGTTGGGGCTGGTCAGCCTCAGCACAGTTATGGAGGCAGGGGATAGAATGGGGCTTGTGTTATTAGTCATGGCTTGGTCTTGAGGTGGGGAAATATTGGAATAAAAGCAGAGATTTTATAAAAATGCACCACTCTTCTAGGATTCCGAGGCAAACTAGTATCTCAGTGAATCATCTGATTTCTCCAAACCTCCAAGTTCATGACTGGTATGCAAGTAGTAGTAGCAAGTGAATCTATTTTAGCTATGACACCATATTAAGTTGACAGTGTGTCCAAAATCTTGAACAAACATATGCTTATGCTATATAAAAGCACATGCAATTTTAAAGTGAGTGGTATTTATTCTTATTGTTATAATAAAAGCATTCCGTTGAAACCTAACAGATGTATATTTGAGCTCATCGTGGGTTCTGGTTTGGTTATTTAACAAGCCTTATGAATGTCATCTTATTGAATCAAGATTAAATGCACAGTTGAGAGCAATGCATTTACCCTTCTCAAACATGAGCCAGATAAGAAGTCCTGAGTTTCTAACAGCACATGAATAGCAAATGAGTATGGGACTTGCTTTGGGGGGTTACCGAAAAATCAAAAGTCAAACTCTTTTAAAAAATTAGAAATATTCCCTTAAAGCCAGAGGCTATTATTATTAATTTGAGAGTCAATCAACAAATACTTATTGAATACCTACTACGTGCCAGGTTCTGGGCTAAGCACTTGGAGATACAAAGCTAAAAGTGAAGGCGATATAAGAAAAAAACACCCTCAAGGAGTTTACAATGTATACTGAAGCTAAATGGTAAGGCATCCATTCTTTTAACCAGTGTTAATCGTGTATCTACTGTGTGCCTGGAACTGGGAGGAAAGGAAAAGGCCCCTGCCTTTAAGGTACTTCCCCTCATTTAGTACCATTAAATGAAACGGTGTTACAGGGAACACTTAGTAACTTTAAGTGAAATAATATCAGAAGGGTCAGTTAGTACCTTAGGAACTGTATTCAAAATGGGAGCTTCTTTACTTGAGATTGGCAAACCATTGCTTACATTTACTGGGGTGGACTGAGGAGAGAGACCAAGACAGAACGGAACAGGGCTCAGGAAGTGCTGGCTTGCCCTGGGGTTGGGGCTAACTAATAGGTGTGTTGGAGTAGCATTCCCCCACTTTAAGCTGAGGGAATTGGTAATAATATATTAATGGTATTTTTGTTAATCTGGGAACCTTCATGAAAGATATGGTTATAATTTCTAGTAGTTCACCGTATAACAAGCAGCAATATCTGATTAAATAATTAAATTAAAATATTAGGAGTTCTAATATGTCCACGATCCAAGTAAAACTTGCCAGTGTTTGGGGCCATTTTGCTTTCTAATTCCTTAAGTAAATACACCCTCCTCAGTGATACTTAGACAAGGCCTATTGCATTTTTCTGTGCTTTTTAATCTGGCTTTATTTTGTTCTACTACTGAATATGTGTTCAGGGTATTTGTTTGATAAATTCAGATTGACAGTGGACAAATAAGCATTTCTTTTCAAAGTACTTTGAAAATACTCTTGGTATCAAGGATATAATTCAAAAATACTCAGATTTTATTTTTAAACCTTGTTAATACATAGTTGTAGTATGTTGAAAAAATACTTTCTATTGGAACCGTTTAGGTTTCATTTAATTTTTATAAAAATGTATGGTAGGAATCCTTGATATAATTAAATGTTCATTTCTAAATTGAAATTTATTATAGTCCTCACTTTTATTGGCAATAGTGGGCTTTCTGTTTGAAGTATCAAATCATCTGGCAAGGGTTTGTTAAGCACCTAAGTTCTGGGCAAAGACAAAAAAAAACAATCCTTACCCTTGGGACTTAGATTCTTTCAGGAAACACAACATGTCTACATGTGAGTATGTACAAGTTAAATATAAAATTAAGGGGGAAAAGCTTTGGCTAGAATTTATAAAGATCAAAACTAGAAGGGGCCACGGACTACTCCAACCAACTGCTTTTAGAGCTGAGGAAGCTGAGCATGGCCTATTCAACGTCCCAGAGGTAGCTGAGCTGGTATCTGAAGGTGTCAGTCCACTCTAAATACTGTCCTCTTACCACTAAGTCATATAGGTGAAATGGAATCATTTTGAAGGGAGAAGAGGTTCTGGTCTAAGTGAAACAATTCAGTGGTATGCTTTGATAGGAGAATTAGAATGTCACCAAGGTTGATAAGGTGAAATTCTATATAGTTACAGTAGGAATAGCTTGGCTAAAGAATAGATTGGCCAGTCTGGCAGGTTGCTATTACAGTGTTCTGTGGGGGGTGGAGGAGGTGGGGAAATGTAGATTTGATATAACCTTATGAAAAAAAATCTATTTTTTTATAGTTTAAACTTTTTTCCACCATGACAGTGGCACTAACAACAGAGTATAAGGATTCTCCCCAGTTCTGAGGTCTTGGATCTTTTGAGGGAAAATGAGAAAGGGCATCTGTGCATGTTGTATTCTGTAAATTGAAGCCCTGATTATGGCTTACATTTTGAGAAGGAATATCCATTTAACTATCCCCCTAAAACATAACATTTCTTACATATCCCTTGTACATTTTAGGAAAAGTAATTATGGTATGATTCTTCCTTGTTGTTCAGGGAAGTGAGCCTAAAACTCACCTGCCTTTGCCTCCAAATCACCTTGCATCAATTTTGTATCTACTCTGTATATATCTATTGTCTCTGAACTATCACTCAATTTACAAAAATTGATTAAGAGTCTACTGTGTGCCAGGTCCTGCACTGGGGATACAAGTACAAAGAATGAAATAATCCTTATTCATTGTATTCAGATGGGGTAGGTGATAAGTATGCCATATACACATGAATATACACATGCATATGCATATATATGTTTATGTATATATATATATATATGGATATACATACAAATATAAAGTGACCCCTCTGTGTCTCTGTTACCCCCTTTTCTCTCCAAACACACACACACACACAGACACACACACACACGTTTGTCTTTTGCATTCTCATGAATAGGGATGGTTTCATCCTTTGTACATGAGAGTACAAAGTTAATTGAGGACAAGAATGATTTTGCCTTTTGTCTCTCAACCCCCAGCCTGTCATATACGGTATGTTGTAGGTGCTTAATAAATGCCTGATTTTTCCTACATTTCCTTTCCTGTCATGAGAGTCTCCTTTCACACTTACTGTTTCACCCCATTCCTTTTGGTGACATTAATGGTGGTGCCTTGGAGTGCCCATGGGGCACCTCTTCTTATTTCACTGAGGGCATTCACTGAACTGGCATGCTTTCTCTACCCTCTGCAGACAAGCCAGAATCAAATACATTTAATGCCCCATAGGTAATTTTAGATTTTCTATGACCATGCTGAAACTTTCAGCCATTCCTTTATGCACAGGGCCAGGTCATAATTAGGAATCTTTGTTCTCAGGATAAGATGTGGGAGAGACAACCTCAGGTGAGCAGAGGGAGACATGCACCCTGGTATACTGGGTGAGATGTGGGTTGAGCTCCCTCGTTGGAGAATCATTAACTTGCATCTAGTTCAAGAGAACAAAGCCCTGGGTGAGCACCAGACATGAGCATGATCTTGTGCTAGATACTTGGAGATACAAAACCAAAAACAACAGTCTATTCCTACTCTCAGAGAATAGACAGTCTTCTGGGGAACAGACCATGTAAACAGAAAAGTGATACAAGCTAATTGGTTGAGGGAAAGAACATTAGCAACAAGGGGATTAGGAAAGACTTTCCATTGGAGTAGCACAAGAACTGAACATTGAAGGAATCTAGGAATTCTAGAAATGGAGGTCAGGAAGGAACACCTTCCAGAAAAATGGGGCATAGCTTATGCAAAGGCATGGAGGTAGGAGATGGTGAATCAAGTCTAGAAAACAATAAGCAATCCTGTTTGACTGGAATTGAGAGTGTGCAAAGGGGACTAACATGTAATAAGCTTGCAGTCCAGAATCAAGCTGTATGTGTCCTTAAGTGTCAATCTGAGGAGTTTGTGTTTTATTCTAGAGGTAAGAAGGATGCTGTGAAGTTTCTTTAGCAGGGGATTGATATGATGAGACCTGTGCTTTGGAAGATTATTTCAGCAATTATGTTGTTCTGTGGTTTCAGTCTTGGGTGGGAGAGCCAGGAGTTTCAGACCAAAAATGTTGAGAAGACATGCTAGCAGGCAGGAGGTCAGTTAAGAGGCCTAAGAAAAGGCTCTACCTGACTTAGCAATGAGAGATGGGTCCTGGTGTCTTCAGAGAGAGGAGGCAGTCTTACTGAGTGGGGAGATAAGAAGTCAAAGTGTGGGAGGAAAGCCTGTGGAGGAAGCAGGCATCTCTATGAAAAGAAAGAGATCTCTAGTATCAGAGTTTCTTGTTTTAACTAATTCATCTTGCCAGCTAAGTGCTAGTGAGGCCACATGGGGCCTCCAGGAGGGCAGATATGAGGCCTGAGGGAGAAAAGGTCAAAGATCCTCTCCCACCCACTTGCCAAGTCCAGGATCCTTCCCTACAACTCAAAGATGCTGGAAGTAGGAGCTAATTCACTGACCTTTCATAGGCCAAACTGACCGTTGCATGCATGTTGTCACCCACATTGAGTGTGAAGAGAGAACATGGAAGTAGTGGGAGCCCAGGAGCTGCATCTTGCTCCCCACAGAGGACATGTGCACCCTGAGCACCAACCTTGTTACTCTGTACTTTGGGTGCCAGGCTTCAGTATCTTCAGGAGGCAAGAGAGTGGTGGAACTCGTGCTGTTGATGACCACCAATGTTGCTAGAAAGCACCTTCCCACTCTTTTCTACTGGTCAAATGACCAATAGACTTTCTGGTCCTGGCCTCAGCGATTCTGGGCTAGGAGGAAGGGAAACAGCAGGATGGACAGACAGCCAAAGGTCAGATTTCAAACTTGTCACCCAAAGCAATACCATGTTGTAGATTACATGTATAGATCAGATGTGAATTTCAAACTGTGCCTTATGTACTCTACTTCACACCTAATGATGAATGAGTCTGTCTGTCCTTCAGTAAATATTTATCAAGTACCTACTATGTGCCAATCACATAATTTGGTTATGGCACATTTCTTGTCATGACATACAAAAACACAATCCATTCATGTTGATTGATTGCAAATATGGAGGGCATGGAGCAATCTCAGAATTGAGGGAAGCTTAGGGAAAGGTGGGGCAAAAATAGTGGAAATCTAGCCTATTTTCATAAACAAATATTATTGTGCACACTTTTTTTTGATCAACATGTAATTTCTTGTTTAACCTTTTAAAGAATAAGTTATTAAATTGGGATAGATAAAGCCCCTTCCTCAAGAGCTCATGGATAAATGATGGGAGGCCATGTACTTCAATAGAAAAAAAATAGATTTTTATTTTCAGTAACCTTTGGTTCTGTGTTTTATTTTTATTCATTTAAAAGCACCATTCTGATATTTCACCAGACTGCCAGAGGAGTCCATGCTCTAAAAAAATTGAGAATCTATGTTTTAGCAGGACCTATATCATTTTGTTTTATGGATTCTCAGCCTATTTTCAATATAATACCAGCGTTCTTAGAAACACAATTGATTCAAGGGAGTCTTCCGCTAATGGTCCAGCATCAGCCAGCATCCACTGGGGAAGAACAGAGATTGGCTCATGGTCTTTTGGGAATTCTTTAGTTTCAAAGTGAGCTGTTTGTTTGTTGAGTCAAACAAGCTACCTTAACCACAGGTGTGACAGAATTTTAAGGGACTTGGGAAAGTGGGAGCATCTTTCTGACACTAGCTAGAGTAACCTAGGCAGGACATCTTACTTAAGTTAATAAAAAAGGGGTGCCCAAGCAATCATCACTATAAATATGCACATTTCCTGCTATTGGATATTAGCTGACAGATGCTGAGTTATTCGTATGGGAGAACATTCAAGTTCAAGTGGTCTCCTGTCTATAGCCAAGGGCCCAAAGCAGTTTTTGGTGTTTTTTTTTTTTTTTTTTTTTTTTTTGTTAGAGGATGATTACATTCGTCTGCAAGAAAATCAGTGGCATAAGGGGAAGCAGGCTGGAATGAAATTATATGCAAAAAGTGGGAATTGCAAATACAGTTTCATGGTTTTGGGTTGTGATGGGGGTTTTAGCCAAGTTGATGATAAATCAAGTCTCTTGACTTGTAAGATTAAAAATTGTATGGAGACATTTGGTCTGATATATTGGGGCTCAGCCTGTCTTGGAAAGATAGATTATTCAATGTGACAAATGTCCTTCCTGAAGATTTTCTTAATCACAAGACCGCAGATTTAGATGTAAAAGGAACCTTGAAGATCCTCTTCCAGTCTCCTCACTTTACAGGTTAGAAACTGAGGCCCTGAGAGATTCAGAGAATCCCCTGAACCTAGGCAGTAAATGACAGAGTTGAGGTCAATTTCAAGTTCACCATATTACCTTCAGTGGGTAGGGGGTAGCAGGGGTCAAACCTTTAAGCCCCCCAACATGATGTTTCCAAGTGCCCGTAGGAAAAGGTTTCACTGTGATAAGCAGATAAAAGTCTGTTTTGGTACATTTTAGATGTCACACATTCTTAAGACTGTGTTATAAAGGAACTAACCTGGGAGCTATAGCAGATGTACTATGTTAATTGGTGACTTTCTAGTTTTAATTGCTATTGTTAAAATGGTATTGAGCTCAGTTGTTTCTATGCAGCTGAGGGAATGTCAGTATTGTCATTACCTTCTAAATTTCATCACCTTGTACTAAACACTGATCCCCTTACCCTAATTATGTACCAATCTACAAACTAACACATTTAATAGTTGAAATTATTTATTTTATCATCTACTTATGGGTAGAATTGTCAGACCACAGAAAAACACTCTGATGTTTGATGATGCCTTTTAGATAATGCTCTTCTCTTAGTAAAATCTGTGGATCTCATAATGGGGACTGATCTTAACAGTGAAAAACCCTGAGACATTGTAAAGCTCTGAATCATCTCAGATTGCATTATGGCCCATGTACTAAGGTGCCCCAGGAAAAGATTGAGCAAATGCATTTTAGAAATATTTCCAATGACAAAGGTTAAATAAAAAGATTGTCTGACGGAACTCTACTGGAGAGTTAGAATTTATATTAAACCAAACTAGTTTTGCCTTGGGATACCCAAACTTGCTAAGTTGTATCATTTCAAAAACCATCATTGCTAGATGAAACCCTCACCATTTTGTCTTATTTTTGGATTGTTCTAGCTCTTGACTTCTCATTAATTTTGTTTCCAACTCTGAGTAACTATGATTATATCTTTATTGGAAATGCAATTTTGACTTGTCTGGTGGCATCAGAAGAGATGAGTAATCTATAGAATCAGATGTAATTGCTAAAAGGTTTACAATGTAATTCTTATTCTCTAGTGTTGTTCCATGTCTCTGTGTTGTTTAGCTTGGAGGAGTGAAGTTTTAGGGGATCATGAGAGCTGTCACCAAACATTAGGAGGGCGACGTGTGAAACAGAGATCGGATTTATTCTCATTAGCCCTAGAGGGCAGAATCGGGGGACAATGGATAGAAGTCACAGAGAGTTGGGTTTAGGTTTGCTATAAGGAAGAAAGCTTCCTAACAATTAGAGCATGTTAAGAATTCTTCCTAACAACCAAACCATTCCTTCTAAGAGGTAGCTCTTGCTCACAATCAGAGAAATACTTTAATGAAGGTAAGATTATTCAACTTGATTATTTAATTAGGTTATTTAATATTTAAATAACTGGTGGGTGGTTTGATATGAATTTTCAAGTATGTGATGCTAAGTTAGGCTTACTAAGTTTTTTTTTCTTTATTTCTACTCCAAATCAAGGAGAAATGAGAGACTGAACAACTGTATGAACAATAGAAGTAAGAAAGACATTGATAGCTAGATTTATCAAACTGGTATGTGTTTCCAAGGGAGATGAATAGGAGTCAGGATCCAAAAAAATCCCAGTACATTGCAATTTTAGGACAGATCTGATAAGGTGAAATTGAACATAAAGTCTTATCCTTGTGTACAAAAATATCGACTTTACTAGTACGGGTTAGGAGAAACATGTCATGTCAGTAGTTCTTCTGAAAAAAAGATCTGTGGGTCTTAGTGAACCACAAGTTCAATATGAACTAAATGTGATATGGTTGCCCCCAAAAGCTCCAATTAGCTTAAGATTACTTGAGTAATCTTAAGTTACATTGAGAGTCATGTATACAGAAAATGGGGAAATAATAGTCCCACTGTACTCTTCCCTGGTCAGACCACATCTGGAGTTTTGATTTCAGTTATAGATGCTGTATTTTGGGGAGGATACTGAAAAATTTGAAAGTATTTGAAGCAGAGACTCTTAACCTGGATTCCATGATCTTGTTTGGTAATTTTTAAAATAACTGTGTTTCAATGTGATTGGTTTCCTTTATGATTACATATATATGTATATATCTATATATACATACATGTATTTGTGTGTACACATATATAAATATACATGCATAGACATACATATATACATATATCTACACATCCTTGAGCAAGTCACATTGCTATTCTGAGCCTCAATTTATCCATAAATAAAATGGGAATATTAATTCTTGTACTAGTTATCTACCAGACTTGCCATGAAGAAAGGGTGTATCGTCCACCCTCACCCACTATGGTGGTTGTGATTTCAGGGAATTCAGGATGTGAAGAACTTGAAAAGCCATTCCAGGTTTTACTACATCAAGTTGCATTGACTTTTACATGGGGGAAAAATAGACCAGGATCCTATGAAACATTTTCCAATCAACTTGTTATAAATATGTCATAAATGTATTATTTACCTGAAAGATTGTTATCAGATTCTAAAGTTCTGTTTGTAGCGGGTGTGGAAGGAACACCTTGTTTGCTGACAGTCTACATCAGGATATAGGAGAGAGAGCAAATACAGAGGGAGGGAGAGCACAGGATGGGGCAGGAGAGAGAGGTCCTGGGTTAGAATCTCAGCTCTCATCACTTTCTGTGTGGCCTTAGTTGTTTAGCCTCTAGGAACCTTGATTTTCCCACCTATCAAATGAGATGTCAGAAGAGATGACCTCAGAGGTCAGTTCCAGCCCTAGCTAGTGTGGGCTGTATTTTATATTTATTATATTTGAGTCCTTATCTGAAATTCTCTATTGTTCCCCAGAGCTTTAAACTCTGAAAAGAAATAAAAATGTGTTTTCAAAGCACAAAACAAAAAATAGACAAAGCCTGCAGGAATCCCACCAGATTCCTTGCTAGGTCCCAGAATTCAAGGCATCACGTAGGTTGGTTATCAGAAAAAAGAAAAGAGAGAGAAAATTCCTGGTTATTTTATCTTATATCATTTGTTTTATAAATGTAGTTCTTCACCCTCTAAGACAACCCAAGGTCAGAACGCAATAAAATTCATGCTATGCTGAGAACAGAATCAACGGACTCTAAAACTAACAGGACTTAGGCTTAATAGTTTGACTCCCCCCACCGCAGACCCCTGAAGAATTCAAAACTCTGTAGGTTTAGCAGGATTCAATTTTAGAAAAACTGGCTTTATCCAAGCAGATTGGAGGCCAACA
This sequence comes from Notamacropus eugenii, assembly GCF_028372415.1. Lineage (NCBI taxonomy): Eukaryota > Metazoa > Chordata > Mammalia > Diprotodontia > Macropodidae > Notamacropus > Notamacropus eugenii. Next base: position 269,195,854 of record NC_092872.1, read on the forward strand.
ACCATAGTGGAAGGCCGTGAAGACCAGGAAATGAGACTGCCTCTCTGGTTAATTCTTTTTTATTTTTACTCTGATAGAAGATTTTGAACACAAGAGCAAAAGATGGACTGGGACTATTGGGGGGAGGTGTCTTTCTTTTAATGAAAGAAAGGAATTGTGACACAGTGGAGAAAGAGTTGGCCTCAAAACCAGGAAGACTCTGGTTCAGATCCTAACTCTGATTCATATAGCCTGTGAGGATCAAGCCATTTCTCCCTGACTTGCTTCTCATTCCCCGGGGGAACTTGCTAAAACTCTATACTTTAGAGAAGATGCTGACCTGACTTAGTAAAGAAAGTTCCCTTCTCTGGGAGTTCCCTATTCTTATGAATATTTTTTAAGAACACTAGAAGAAAAGACTGAATGATTCAACAGGATCTGGGGGGAGGACAGAGGGGGAATGATGCATAAATAGAGCTAAACAGTTGGTGTAAAAAAAAAAAAAAAAAGCATATGATTTTAGGATTAGGTTAATCGGATTTAGAATGAGAATGAACTTTAGCCAGCCTCTGTCTAGTTCAATCCTTACCTTTCCTCCCTCTGCTTTCTACAGATGAGGAAACTGAGAGCCAGGGAAAAGGTAGAACAGCTGGCATTACAATTCACATCTGCCAATTTCAGATTTGGTATATTCCATACATAATCTATACAGATAAGATTAAGGGACATTTCTTGGCATGTACCTATTTTTTTAAATCAAAACCTGTGACTTCTGTGTATGCAGTCTCTGATGCAGAAACTACCGTTACAGATGGTGATCAGTAATGACTGGAGTTTATAGGGTTTTAGAGACTTTGGGAAGTTAAGTGACTTGCTGGGGTCCCAGAACTAATCTGTGTGTGAGGTTAGTTTTTATCCATGTGCCGGGCAGGGTATAGGAGGAGATGGGATTAGACCTATGATTTCATTGATTGGGAATCCCAGTAAAGGAGCCGGGAGAGATAGGTGACTGGGATACAGTATCCTAGAACCAGGATGTTTCCGAGGCAGGACTCAAACTCAGGTTTTCCTCAGGCTTGACTCTCTTTTGTTCCATGCTGCTTTTCATGCAGCAATCTGACTATGATATATGTCTAAATGTGCTACACGTGTGTTTTATAAATGCTCAATTTCTTACCATTTCTTGGTCATAGTAAAATGAATCCTACTGCATGAAACTCAACAAGGCAAATATCTTTTAATAACATATATTATTAGTCTGAATGATTCTACCTTCCCTCTCAGAGTTAGGAAGATTTCCATAGATTCCTGCCTCTGACACATTCTGGCAAGTCACCTCAACCCTCAATGCCTGAGGCAAGGCAAATACTGAAGCTGCAGAACCTGAGGGGATCTTCTTTGAAGAAGGGACATATCCTGGTGGGGATTTCCCTCTACCAATGAAATCACAATTGTGCGTAAAATTGATGATAACAGCTCATGTTATTTATAGCAATGTAAGAGTTACAAAGCACCTCCTTCCAAATCACCCTGTGAAGAAATCAGGGCGGATGCTATTAGCCTTATTTTGCAGATTTGGAAACTGAGGCTTAGGTGGGTTAAAAGATGAACTCAAAGTCACACAGGTATGGAAGAGTCTGGATTTGTACTAAGGTCCTCCAAGTCTAGAACTCAATGATCCTCTTGTGGAAAGGAAGAATTTCTTATCTTTAAACTAAGCCCAGTAATCTTCTTATTTTAGTGGGTTTTTTGGGAAAAGCTTGTCAGAAGGTGATGATCACTCTATTTTTTCCATCCCTTAAGGCACTCTCAGTGTCTTCAGCAAGTGAGACATCCTCTGCAGCCACACATGGTGGAGTACGCCAGGGAGCCCAAATGTAATTCCTCAGATATTTATGACAAAGGGAGCTGAAAGAAAATAGGGTGCTGTGGCTGCCTCCATGCTCGGGTATTATTTTTAGCGCTGTCAGCATTTTCCTTTGTGCTTCCTTGTGCAGGATAGAAAATCACTAGGTTCTTTCCTGCCCTCCTTCAGAACAAAAGTGCAGTTAAAAAAAAGATGTAGCTTTAATATTCTATTCCTTCCTCAGTAGTGAGAGGCAGCGGGTGTACTGAAGAGGGATGCAGGACAGCCATCAGACCTGGGGCGAATTCCATCAGTGACAATTATTAAAAACACAGATCTGCCCACTTCCTACTCTCCCAATAAGATATCATTAATGGCTCCCTATAGCCTGTAGGATAAACTGCCAAGTCCTTCCCCCAGTATTTCTATTTAAAGCCTTTCACAGCCTTGCAGCTACCTTTCCACACTTATTTCCCATCTTTCTTCTTATCTCATTTCCCATTCCAGTCCAATTTGGACTGATAACTATTTTCCATCTCCTACCCCCAGGTTGTTCCTGCCCCAGGGTCCTTGCCTAGGCTGTCCCCGATGTCTAGAGTGCCCTCACTCCTTACCTCTGCCTCTCAGAATTTCTAGTTTCCTTCAAAGCATACAGTACGGCTGCCATCTGCTACTTGAGATCTTTCCTAGAGTTCTAAGATATCATTACTTTCCCTCTTGAAATTCTTTGTTTCTCCTTAATTGAGAACTACTGTCCCCTACCCCAAACCCCAGGGAAACATAAGTAGGTCCCTAGGGGAAAAATATCTTTTTCTTTTTTGTCTTTGAACTCTGAGCACCTAGCTGAATCCTCATGCCTTGCAAAGTCACGTTATTTCCCATAACTTCAACTTTCTTAAATGTTAAATGGGGATAATAATACTTACAATACATACTGCATAGTCCAATTGCAAAGAAAGCACCTAGAAAAAGATAATGCACTATAGAAATAGGAACTCTCCTTTACTACCCTTTCTGTAAAATCTGACCCAACTAAGAACATCATAGGAGTCTTTTAGGTACTATGGCACTCAGAATTTCTCTTCCTTCCTTCCTTCCTTCCTTCCTTCCTTCCTTCCTTCCTTCCTTCCTTCCTTCCTTCCTTCCTTCCTTCCTTCCTTCCTTCCCTCCCTCCCTCCCTCCTTCCTTCCTTCTTTCCTTCCTTCCAGATAAAATTAGGGCTTATTCTGTTGTTTTTGGTTTTTTTTTAAACCTCACTTTGCTATGTTTTCCAAACCCTTTTAGGACTCCTCTAACCCTATCTGTAGACCCCAATTTCCTGTTCCTTTGTTAGCACAATCTGAGAAGCAGGGCAGTTGGGGTGTAGGACAGGGGAGGCAGAACCTGCTGCTACTTGTCATCCTCTTACTCTGAAACTACAGGCAGTAGATAAAAAAAAATGCTAAGAGCCCAGACCTCTGGGCTAGTGTGCCTTAAACTGACCCTTATCCTATAACTGTTGGGTTGCTTAAAAGAACGCACTTCCTAATAGTAATTCACATTTGTCTAGCTCTTAAAGGTTTGCAAAGTGCTTTCTTCACATCAAGCCTGTGAAGCAGGTAGATTAAGAAAGAGAGGTGAGTCTCCTGGCTGAGCAGTGCATGTCTGGCAGGTAACTTTATCTCTGTACTTGCATTTTGTGTTCACCTTTGTTGCGCTTGTACGTGCAGAGTACTTTGTAGCTCTGGACTGGGCTGTGAGAATTCTGAGATCTTGGGGCCAGATGAGTTTATCTCTGTGTAAGGAACTGCCAGATCTTTGGTGCTGTCTTCTGAACCTTCCCCTGCTCTCTTGGGTGTCATGGATTACAGGATCCTGGTAGTCAGAGGGCATGGAACCCTGGTGGTACACACACCTAGGATAGCTAGAGATTGCTTTTTCAAGGATGGCATGAATGTCTTCAATACTAATTCCTAGGGGGATGACCCACTTCCTTCTTAAAAGACTTTTTTGTCCTTTTTCTCCACATTGGACTTAGGGGTGAGGTAAGAAGTGGAGGCTTTCCCCTTGAAATGGTTCTATCGCATATTAATATTGCATATTAACAGTACAATTTCCTCCTGGTGCCAACTGGATGATCATTGGAATCGTTAAAGAGTGTCCAGTGGCAATGAGCCTTAGGAAAAACAATATTGCAGAAGATGTACTTTCTGATTATTATTATTGTGGACCAGATCCCATTAAAATTGGAAATGCAGGCAAGAGCATTTGAAGCCTGGAGGAGGATGGAGTGAGTCAAGTCTAGTGACCTTCATTCATATGCTGGGATCATTATTTCTTTTGGTTCTTGAGTCCCATTAGATGTTGCTGGAATATAAACAATCTCCTTGAGAGGTAGGTGAACCAAAGAGTCTCTGATATTCATTTGGTCAGTTTGAGGAAGGAATCTCAGTGGAGAGAAAATACTGGGTTTGAGTCAATGGACCTGGATTTTAATCCTGGTTCTTCTACCCCTGTAAGGTCAGACAAGGCATAGATACCCTTATAGGTCTAGCATTAGAAGGGTCTTCAGAGACTGTCTAGGGCAGCCCCCTCATTTTACAAATGAGGAACTGAGGCCCAGGGAGGAGAAGCAACTTTGCTTAGGTAGCAAGCATCAGAGATTGGTTTTGAACCCATTCCTTCCATATCATACTGCCTCTCTAAATCACTTGATCTTCCTGATAGAACTAATAACTGTGCAACCAGCTGCAGCCTCTTTTCTGGGGGATTTGCCTGGTTCTTAAGTTGGGGAAGGGAAACAAGCATTTTTTTAAAAATTTAGTACCTACTATGTGCCAGGCACTGTTAAGAGCTATATAAATATTATCTCATTCTATCCTCACAACGACCCTGGGAGAGAGATGACATTATTATATCCATTTTACAGGTGAAGAAACTGAGGTAGACAGAGGTTAAGTGGTTTGTTCAGGGCTGCACAGCTTGTAAGTATCTGAGGCTGGATTTGAACTCAGGTGTCCCTGCCTCTAGGTCCTGTGTTCCATTCATTGTACCACCCAGCTATATTTATTTATTTTGCATATATTTTTATATGTAGATCATTCCTTCCCATAGGCTATAAACTCCTCACCACCATATTTTGTCTTTGTATCTCCAGTGACATCTAACACTGTGACTGCCCACAGGGAGTGTGATTGACTGATTGGCACGAGAATATAAATTCTTTGAGGGTAAGCTCAGGATCAGGGCAGTTAGGTGGCACCAAAGTGCATTGAGAGCCGGGTCTGGAGTCAGGAAGACTCATCTTCCTGAGTTCAAATATGACCTCAGACACTTCCCAGCTGTGAGACTCTGGACAAGTCACCCCTGTCTGCCTCGGTTTGCTCATCTATAAAATGAGCTGGAGAAGGAAATGGCAAACTATTCCAGTATCTCTGCCAAGAAAATCCCAAATAGGGTCATGGAGAATGAGACACAACTGAAAAATGACTGAACAGGGAACAAAGCTGAGGGTCTTATCTGAACTTTGGGTGCCTAACCACTTCTACCACTGACCTCAGTACAGAGTAGCCATGAATGTGGATTGAATTGGATTGATTTAGATTAAAGTAATTCTCATAGACAAAAACAATCATTTTTAAATAATAACTAGGTTAAAGATGTAACAATATCTCAAATTTATTTAGCACTTTTTTGTTTACAGAATGACACCTCCCTGAGAGATAAAAATGTGTTAGTCATTCTACCATTTTTGTGGATAGGAAGACTGAGGTTCAGAGATGTTCTGTAGGTCACCAGCTATTAAGTGTGAAGGCTGGAATTTAAGCCCAAACCTTCTTGTCTCAAAACTATCATCCTTTCTGTTGTACTACACACTGTCATTACTTTGAGTGACTATTGAATTCAGAGTTCCAGGTTTGTAAAGTTATCAGTGTTGTTGGTTCATGATTCTGAGATAAAGTGTTTTGAAGACAGTTATATCACTTATATCACTTTTCTAGGTCAATTTTTAACAACTGTCTCTCCAGAAAAGAAGAGGGGGCAGAAAAAACACACAAGACATATTTTTAAGTGTGATCTGCATTGATAACACTTTTTTTTCACCACTTTCTCGGGTCTAGACAACAAAACAGGAAACCAAGCCCTGTTTTAGTATTTGCTGATTTTTGAGGTATAAATGCACCCCCTGGAATTCAACAATCAGCTCTTGAGAGTAGTACAAGCTGCTTTCAGCATAATCCTATTTTTCCTCTACCCCAACCCTCACATCCAACAAATGATCTTTGCTCAGAAGGAAGGGAGTGGTAGAGTTTGGGCATCTGATGACTTGAATCATGGAGAAGCTACTTACTACCTGTGAGACCTTGGGCCACTCAATTTGTGGGATTTCAGTTTACTTCTCTGTTAGCAGGTGGATGATCCCTATAGTCTCTTCTAGCGTGAAACCCTGGGATTTGCCAAGACCATTCCCACTTTTAAGACCTTTGCAGTTTTCATCATATCCTGCATCAGTTTCTACAGACTTGAAACTTAATGCATTATTGCAGCTACTTTTAGGTGCAATCTTGTTGCTTAAGCTGGTGCCCTTCATGCCAGGGGAGAACTTGATCCTAGGATGTATATTAAGAAGGATTTTTGATTATGCTGGTGGCTCATCCGGTAGAAGGATTTAAATGTTTGATTTAACTCCAAGCTTCCGCTTGTCACTTTCAAACATGAGCCACTTGTATGGGGATGATTGGCCAAGGGGAGGGTTTAAGAATCTGGGACAGTGATTCCTGGGCTGGAGAACGAGAGGAAAATGATTGAATTTGTATAAAATTGTTGTACATACATTGCTTAACTTTTGATTCTACACGCATATGTTATGCTAACAATTTAAACTCCCCCCCAGAAAACAGAAGAAAGTCCAGAAGCATAAATAGATAAGTGAGACAGCTTTGAAATTAGCATGTTGAATTTATTATATGATATTTTAAAATCACAAGCTGTATGTAATAGAAATAGTTTCACATGTGATTCTCTTTTTCTGTTTTGTACATGGAAATACTTATGTTTATTGGTTTGTCAAGCTCAGAAAAACCAAACACGTTTTCAAAAATCCTTCTGAAATAAAATGATTTTATTTCAGCAAATATCTGACTATTTTTATTTATTTTAAAAATCTAATCTAAAATTTGGTGACCATCAAAAAGCACAGTTAGCTACAAAATTTAGAAGTGACAGTGCACTGAGCTCCAAAATCTATTATTTAGCTCTTTTACCTTTGTGGATTTGAGGATTATCATTTCTGTTTTTATTTTGTTTTATTTTTTGAACCGGATCTGTGATTTCATCTGTGTAGGGAGCTCTTGATGGGGAAACTCTCTCGACCAATAAAGGCTGGCTCCTGCTTTGGAACTTAGAGATTTGAAGACTTGCCTGGAATACTTGCCCAATGTCCCACAGCCAGAATCAGGGGGACTTATAACTTGAACCAGGGTTCAAGTCTGGCTCAGATTTGAGGCCCCAGTGTGTGTTCTCTCTGTCTTTGTCTCTGTGTCACTGTCTCTCTCCCTTCTTCCCTTTCTCCCTCCCTTTCTCTTCCCCTCCCCCTGAGCTCCTTTTTCCCTCTCCCCCTTCTCCCTCCCTCTTTCCCTCTCGCTGTCTCTCTCTCTCTCCCTCTCTTTCCCTCTCCCTCCATCCCTCCCTCCCTCCCTCCCTCTCTCCCTCCCTCCTTCTCTCTCTCTCTCTCTCTATATATATATATGTATATATATGTATACATATATATACATATATATATATATTGCCTTGGTTCCCATTTCTGTGTGCAGTTTAACATGGTTTCCTCCAGTCTTTAGTTCTCTGAAGTCTGACAACATTAGTCTCCAAGCATTTATTAAATTCCTACTGTGTACGAAGTTAAAAACACAGTCTCGGCTCTTAAGGAGCTCATGTTCTCATGGGGGAGATAATAGGCAAAAAACTATATACATTTAAGATTTTTGGTTGTTGTTCAGTGATATCTGACTCTCTGTAACCCCATTTGGGGTTTTCTTGGCAGAGACACTGGAGTGGTTTGCCATTTCCTTCTCCAGCTCATTTTACAGATGAGGAAACTGAGGCAATAGGGTAAAGTGACTTGCCCAGGGTCACACAGCTGGTAAGTGTCTGAGGCTAAATTTGAACTCGGGTTTTCCTGATTCCAGACCCAGTGCTCTATCGACTGTACCACTACCACCACCCCACCACCCCTGCCTGCCCCATGTAAGATCTATACAGTGCAAAGGAAAGGGGAATCTCAGACAGAAGCTACTAGCAGTGGAGGTGAACCTGGAAAGGCCTCTGGTGGAAGGTAGAATTTGACTGAGTCTTGAAGAAATCCAAGGAAGTCAGAGGGTGAATGTGATGGTGCAGGAGAACATTCCAGCCATGGAGAACAGCAATGGAGAGTTCAGATCAGGGAGATGGGAGAAACAGTAAGAAAGCCATAGCCTGCACTCTGCCTGTGGAGGGAAGACTGGAGAAGGAGGAAGGGACTGAGTTCTACAGGGCTTTAAAAGCCAAATAAAGGATTTTGTTATTTGATCCTGGATGTAATAGGGACTTTCATGAATTGGGGTGGGGGTGGGTGACCTGTGCTTTAGAAAAATCCCTTTGACAACTGAGCAGAAGATGAACTGAAGTGGGGAGACTTGAGGCAGAGAGATCCCCTCTTGTCATAGTCTAGGTGTGAGAAGATGAGGCAACTAGGTGAAGCAGTGGAGAGTCAGGAGGACCTGAGTTCAAATTCAGCCTCAGATACGTACCAGCTGTGTGACCCTGGGCAAGTCACTTTACCCTATTGCCTCAGTTTCTTATCTGTAAAATGAGCTGGAGAAGGAAATGGCAAACCACTTAAGAATCTCAAGAGAACCCCAAATGGGATCACCAAGAATCAGATATGACTAATCAACCAAACAACAAGAGAATGAAGGCCTGCCTGCATCCAGGTAATTTCATTGCTTCTTCCCGTACAACTTATGATATTGTTCCACTGGCATTTTTCTGGACTTTGCTGAGAACAGACATTTAGGCTAATGTTCATCCTGGCTTTGGCTCAGCCGGCAGAACAACTTTTATTCTAATTATTGGGATTGCTTTAATTTAGCAAAGTGCCTTCCCCTCTTTGTGAACATGATTTATTCTTTCATAAATCTCATTAAAAGTTTTTTCTGGCCAACCAGATGATCTTCTTGGTATTTGAACTCCCTGGAGACCTATTACTTAAGTAACAATGGCAGAAGGAACATGCTTTATCATTAGAGATGAGTCAGACTGGTCTGAGAGATGAGAAACTGTCAGTACCAAACAAAACAGGCATTTGGTGGAGTTTGTTCCATCTGGACTGAAAATAGGGGTGACCATACTGGGTAGTTTGGGGAGCTATATAGTTGAGGCAGCATTAAAAATTGGTAACAACCATCTTGATTAGGAACTTCTGAATTCCATGTCCCAGTTTTTCAACAATAGAACACTTTGAAAGGTTTGCAGAGTGTTTTACAAATATTCCCCCATTTGATCTGTGTCCCAGCCCTCCAGGACTGTTATAGAGAGAGTTTTCTAGAGATGTGACAGATTTAGGGTGCAGAGTGACATGTAACATATGAGACAGATATATGTGGGGGTGTACAATCACTGAAGGAAGTGGTTTTGTTCGAGTATATATTTGTTACAAGAAATGTGTTTGTTTTTCTTTTCCAATGTCATAGGAAACGTGAGGGAGCAAACAGAGATTTCTGGGAAAGTCAAGAGGGGGAGGGGTAACGTTACAAGCACTTTCACATGAGGTCACTCTAGTATTAGTTTTACTTAACTAATAACACTTTGTTTTACTTTGTTACAAGAGATCCCTCAGGAAATGGGAATAATTTGCAAATATGTATAATATAAAAACAAAACACATCAATAAGGCTTTTTTAAAAAAAAAGCAGTAAGAAGTAGGTGAGGAAACTAAAGCTAAAAGAAGATAAGTACCTTTCCTAGAGTCACACAGCTAGTATGTATCTAATGCAGGATTTGAACTCAGGTCTTCCTGACTCCAACTCCAGAGCTCTAATCATTGCATCACCCAGTGATATTATTCCAAGTGAGAGACACAGAGACAGAGACAGAGAGAGATTTTAAATGTGTTTTAGGAACTGACTTTTTGTAACAATTTCATTTTAATCTTTAGAATGTAGAATTTTATTGGGTTTTTTTGCAAGTGCACAGGTTGCAGATGGTGTCTCTTCCTTCACAGAGTGATTAATTAGCTCGTTGCTGTTCTGAGTTGCTAGTTCACTTTCTTAGGCTTGCTTTTTCCATTTGAGCTCCTTTAGAATTGAGTAACTCTTAGGTAGCACATTTAAAAACAAAGAAAAGAGACAGCTTGAAACCCAAGGGAATAGGAAAATTACAATGTTCATATCTACCATAATGCTTCCTTCTGATGTCTCATTATGGTTGCCTGATGACCCTAGGTTCATGGGATCCCAGGATCCAAGCCTAGAGTTGGAATGAACCTCAGGGGGGTCATTGAGCCTTGCCTTCTTACAGGTGAAAAAGTGAATCCTGGGAAGGGGGAAGTAACTTGCCCAGGGTCGCATAAGTAATAAAGGTTGGAAACAGTTCTCCAAAGCGCGACGGGAGAGCACCATATCTGACTAGTCCAATTCGGTTGTACCTTACAGGTCCTCTCCTATTTCAGAATCAGCCTAATTCTTATATAAGGAGGGTAATGTCATTCATGCCTTAGAGAATTCCCCTGATATAGCATCCCCAAGTGACAGCCTGAAAAATAAGAGTTAACTTCTAATGTTCAATTTTCATTTGGTCTCACCAATGCCACTTAGTTCTTGTGGTAACTTATTGCCAGAAAATATATTGCTTTGCTTCCTTACAATTCATACTAATAGTCTATTCTCATGTCCCACTAACATGGCTGATTTCAGGTAGAAATCAAAATCTGTCAAGTAAACATCTAAGAAGTGCTGCAGAATTGTCTAAGTCCATCACTTTGGACAGAGTTCTAAAGCTAAGTCTCCAGTGAGCTGTGCAAAGTAATTTCCCAAAAGAGATGTGTTTTGGTTTGACTTTAAGGTTGTATGAAGGAGTGAGAATGGAGTAAGATCATTATGGATTCGTCATGCCATGCCTGCCTCTTGAAGAAAGCACAGGAAAGCATTTTCCACCCAATGGAACTGGGGCTCAGCATAATGCAGCAGTTCATCAGTAGCAACAATAAGAAATGCATTTTCTTCCTGGAAACTTATTTAGCAGGAAGTCATTATGACAAGTGGTACCATTGGAAAATGGTATGATTCTGGACTCAGTTCAGCTGTGCCTCTAATGAGGCTAATGAGCACAATCTCCAGTAGAACTGATAACCCACCAAGAACTGAAAACACAGTGTTTACCCTGGAGGAATCTTGACTTGTTGCAAATTAAATGTTTTGACCTCATATATTAGGGGCATTTTATTTTTCTTGAAGGGCTTAAAAGAAATAGTGGCACAAGGAGCTTTTAACTGTATTCTAGAAAGAAAACTGAAGTGATTTTTTTATCAGCTTAGAATATTCAAAAAAATTGCATTTTCATTGTCAATTAATGGTCATTTATTAAACACCCACTAGGTGCTATGGCATTATGTTAGGCACTGTGTTTATAAACACAAACATAACATAGTCTTTTCTCCAAAGGACTTTATCTTCTATTAGAGGAGGCAACATGTACATATACAGGGTGTCCCAAAAATCATGGTGCAATTTTTATGTTATTGAAAGCTTCAACCTGGACTTGTTTTTTTGGGATATGCTGTATATCTATTTCCAGTCTTCTTTCTCCTGTCTCACGATTGACTGGATTCACTCTTGGAGCATCTGGCTGCATCTCACTTGAGAATCCTAAAGAGTACCCCTGAAGGCTTGGATGTGTCTTTCTCTCATGCTATTAGCTCAAGCCTTCCCTGTGCTTCCCTCAGCTTCATTTAACCAATTAGCATCATTAACTTTGACAGACGGATGTTTACAAATATATGAAGAGCAGAAATACAAACGTTTTCTCTCAACACCTGAAGGAGGTGCCCTCAATCACCTTAGTTACTTGGGAGAGTGGGCTCAAACATTATGCTGTTTCTGCACAGCTTTGTTTGCATCAAGTTCATGTCTAAATGCAGCATTGCCACTGAATGAGTCCTCCTTTCAGCTGCTGCCAGCCTGAGTTCTTCAATGGTGTGTCCCCATCTTGATCTTTCAGAGTTCTTCAAGGCATAACCATCTCCAATCTCTTTCCCTGAGATGCAGGAAAAATAAACATGAAGAGGGAAAAACAAACAAAAACAAAAAGAAACAAAAGAACACCAAAAACAAATCCCTTCCCAGGATTATCAGGGCTCATGTTAATTTCAGCTGGGGAGAGCCGAAGACCTGCCTCCTCCCCCACCAACACCTGTCTCTGTCTCTCCATTTCTGTCTCTGTCTCTGTCTCTTTCTGGCTGGCTAGTTGGCAGTCTCTCTGTTTCTGTCTCTTTCTCTGTTTCTCTCTCATTGTTTTTCTATTCATACTGGAATACAGTCAGGCAGGAAGGAGGCAGACAGAAAGGGACAGCCCTGGACAGTCCTTTGCTAGCCTGTGACCTTTGAATATAGCCCAGTTTTGGGTCATTAGCCAACCAAAAAGGCTCCTCTTCAACATATGGTGAGCATGCTAGAAGCCGTTATAGATTATCTGAACATGCTGCCAAATCCATGTGGGTATTACATCAGTTGGACACCCATGCTTAGAAGGCCTGGGCTCATTGGCCAGTCCCTCATCACATAGAAGTAGATAGAAAATCAATATAGCGATATAAGCTCATGTTTTGGAGACTAGGAACTGTTCTGAGACTTCATACAATCATAGGATCACAAATTTCTGGTGGCAGAGTGAATGGAGTGTTGGGTCTGGAGTGAAGAAGTCTCATCTTCCTGAGTTCAAATCTGACCTCAGTCATTTACTAGCTATGTGATCCAGGGCAAATCACTTAACCCTGTTTGCCTCAGTTTTCTCATCTGTCAAATGACAGGTTGCCAAAGGAAATGGTAATCTACTCCAATATCTTTGCCAAGAAAACCCCAAATGGGGTCAGGAAGAGTCAGACGCAGCTGAACAACAACAATAAATAGAAAGCTTATTGAGTCCAACTCTGGCATTTTACAGATGATGAAACTGAGGCACACAGAAATTAAGTAACTTGCCCAGCATCACACATATAGTAAGTGTCTGAGACAGGATTTGAACTCAGGGTCTTCCAAACTTCAGGTCTGGCATTCTATCTACTTGTGTCACCTAGTAACATTTCACTGCAATCTTTTATAGTCTGTTTTCTTAGCACTTAACTCAATGTTTGTTAGTAAATGCTTGTTAATTGGTTACTTCTTGGTTGAAGGGTTTGATCAACCCTATTTCAAACAATTAACAAGTATTAAACATCTAGTATGTGTCAGGTACTCTGCCAGGCTCTGGGGATATAAAGGCAAAGAATAAAACCATCCCTGTTCTTAAGGAGCTTACAAAGTGACAATACATTCCAAATTAGGGAAATCAGAAGGGTGCTGTTTTTGGCCACATCTGCTATTTCAACGGTGAAGGGAATTCTTTCCTTGAGATGTCTTGCCTGTTAATTTCCTGAACCTTCTTGCCTAACAGCCAATAATTCTTTTCCTTGTGGATAATCCCATGAAATGTCCCTATTTACCCCCAACCTCTCCTAATTCTCCCAGCCTGTAATTCCCTTCTGTGAGATCTTTTGGCCTTGGAAATTGCTTAGTGAGAAACAGATTTACATTTCAATGAATCTGAGTGAAGATTCTGAGCTTGATCCCCTGGGAGCTGAGGTGGGGGGAGGGGGGATTCATAAGGGTGGAGTAGAACACAAATATGGCCCAGAGGGTTGCAGAGAGCCCCACCAATGTGGCTCCTGGTCACAAGGGTTGGCTTCCTTTTTTCTTGTTACTACATGGTCACCAGAAGTCATAGGTTTGGTGGGATTCCCCTTTGATTTAAAGAATTGTCGTCTAAGTAACAATAAGCAGCTTAACTGGAGTGCCAAAGGCATCCCAGTTGGGACGATGGCCAAGATGTTTTGCTGGTCCAAGGGACAGAGAATATTTACCACCCTTGAGAAAATATTGTTTTGGTAAATCAACAAATCTATGACTTCATTGTTGTAGGAACCCCTTCACCAGTGCACATCACCACCCCCTTCTTAATTCATCTGATTTTTATCTTTTCCATAAAAGCCTCTATAGACAGATCGCTTAAAGTGCTGTGAGCCTTCCTTCTGGTGCTTCTTTTCATATTTAGGAGGTATTAGATTGTGGGTACCAGAGTGCCTTTCAGTATGTCCCTCATTCTTGTTTCACAATTCTGTCTCTCTTTTTGCAGTTTTATGTATCCTAGATAATAGCTTCCATGCTATTTTTTAAACACAAGTCTTTGTTGGTAACATACAGCACCTTACTCACCATCCATCCACTACGTGGCCTTTCATTGTCTTTGGGTCGGTCTGTCCACAAGCATTTGTCAGGCATTGTGCTAAGCTCTTGTTGTTCAGTTGTGTTCAACTCATCATGATGCCATTGAGGGTTTTTTTGGCAAAGATGCTGAAATGGTTTTGCCATTTTCTTCTCCAGTTCATTTTACATAAGAAGAAACTGAGGCAAATAGGGTGAAGTGATTTGTCCATGGTCACACAGCTGTTAAGTGTCTGAGACCAGATTTGAACTAAAGAAGGTGAGTCTTCCTGACTTCGGACCTGATTGGCCAGTGCTAATCAGTATTTGTTCCGTAACTTACAAGTCTTAGAGAGGACCCTTGAGGTTTTTATGTCATGGATCCATTTGACAGTCTGGTGAAGACTATGGACTCCTTAGGATTAATGTTTTTAAATTCAGAAAATAAAATTCATAGGATTACAAAGAAAAGGAATTATATTGAGCTCTAGTAATTTAAAAATCACATTCATGGGCCCCAGTTTATAAACCCTTGCTCAATAATGGAACTAGGTGACACAGGGGAAAGTGTATTGAACATAAAGTCAGAAAATCCTAAGTTCCAATCCAGCTGTAAATATGGACTGATGTTTGACCCTGGGCAAGTCACTTAACTACTCCATGTCTCAGTTTCCTGATCTGTAAAATGGACCTATAATCCATGGTTATTGTGAGATAAGTATTTGTAAGGTGTTTTGCAAATCTTGTTTCCTATATAAATCTTAACTCCATATTATAGTGTCCCTACTCTCCTAAGTGGTAATTTATACAAATAACAATATTTATTTGGAAGTTTACTTCAAGGATCTCTGATCTTATCTCTATGGGTGCTTTCCTCTCAGACAAATAATTGTTTTCATTTTGATGAATAGTCTTTGAAAGATGCTATACTCAAAAAAATCCATCTTGGAACCAATCTAATCATCCTCTCCAAATTCAGCTAAGCTGCTTCTTAAATGACAAATGTATAGCACAATGTTAGGTCAATAAAATAGTCTATAATTAGTATGTAATGAAAATAGATAGAAATAATAATGAAATAGTAAATAATAAAAAGGTCAAATAACACAATCTCTAAGGAGACAAGATTGTACTTCACCTAGTCAGCAGTGCATAGAAGTATTCTTATTCAGTCATGGCCAACTCTTTGTGACCTTATTTGGGATTTTCTTGGCAAAGAGACTAATTTTCTCTTTCCTTCTCCAGTTCACTTTACAGACAAGGAACTGAGGCAAACAGTGTGATATGACTTCCCCATTCCACAGCTAGTAAGTGTTTGAGATTAGATTTGAACTCAGGAAGATAGGTCTTCCTGATGTCAGGTCTGGCAATATATCCACTGCACTATCTACCTGCCTGTAGACAAAGGTACTATGGGTATAATCAAGAGACAACATGCTACAAATGATAAACTAACTACATTGGAAAAAAATAGCATAGTCAGTATCATCAAATAATAATATCTAGCATTTATATAGCATGTTAAGATTTGCAGAGCACTTTGCAAATATTATCTCATTTTATCCTCACAACAGCTGTGGGAGGTAAGTGCTATTATTTTCCTCATTTTACAGGTGAGGAAACTGAAACAGACAAAGGTTAAGTCACTTGCCCAGCATCATAAGCTAATAAATGTCTGAGATTGTTTTTGAATTCAGGTCTTCCTGACTCCAGGTCTAGTGTTCTAATTGTCTGCCACCTAGCTACCTGCTACATCAGATAGATGTATAATTAGAAAAGATGAAACAAATAATAAGAGTGGGGGTTATTGACTGATAGTCTGCATTCTGAGTTGGTCCAGCCTTAAATAATGCGGAAATATCAAGAAGAAAGATGGATTTCTCCCCACTCTTCCAAGGACTAGGAATAGCACAGATGGGGAAGCATGCATAGGTTACCGTCTGTACCATTTGAGAGAGTATAGTCATTATTGAGAACAGATGCGTGGAAGTGTAGAAAACAAAATGTATCAAAGAGTTGTGAATCAAGTACTGGGTAAGAAGATAGAGAATCAAGGGAAGATTGACATGAACTGATATACAATGAAATATGCAAAACTAGACAACAGCAACAAAAAGGAAGCAATGTATACTTCAGCTACACCAATGAGAATGGAAAGAACAGAACCCTCAAAATTGAATTCTGTGTAATTTTAATGAATAATCTTGAAGAAGATAGAAGGCGTGTCTTTCTTCTTTGTAGAGATGAGGGATTATGGGTATAGAACCCTATTCTATTTGTTCCATTTAAGAGAGTACTCACACTGACGTCCCATGTGGTTGACATTAGAATGTATAATTCTTGAGGGGAGGAATTGTTCCCTTCTTTATGATTGAATTCCTAGGCCTGGCACAGTGCCTGGCATACAGTAGGCACTAAATAAATGTATATTGATGGATTTTGAGTTAGTCTTTTCCAAATGACTTTTTAAAAAAATTCTGTGTTCTATGGGATGGATCTTCAGGAAAACAAAAGAATATAGTTGAGAAATTAAGGTCAATGAAAACAAAAGAGGACCATTTATAGTGATGAGGTATGATTGTGCTATGGGGAATGATGGGGGGAGGGGGGTTCAGAAAAAAAAAACCTGGCAAGACCTATGTAATCTGATGCAAAGTGAAGTGAGAAGAACTGGACGATCATTGTGCACAGTAAAAGTAATGAAAGACTATGAAAGACTTGACTACTCTGATCAAGACAGTGATCCAAGATAATTCCAAAAGACTCATGATGAAAAAATGATAAGTACCTCTAGAGAGAAAACTAATGAATTCTGAGTACAAAGTGAAGTATAATTTCCTTCCTTCTTTCCTTCCTTCCTTCCTTTGCTTTTTTTGCAACATGGCTAATATGAAAATAGGTTTTTCTTGATTTCACATGTATGGTTCCTATTTCTTGCCTTCTCAGTGGATTGTTGGTTGGAAGGGAAAGGATTTGGAACTTAAAATTTAAAAAGAAAAAAATGTAAAAATAATTAGAAAAAAGTTTAAAAAATTAAAATACTTAAAATATCATGTGAGGTCTGGAGGGGATTGGTTACTGCAAATCATTATATATTCAAAAATAATATTTAATAATTTCTGTGATGGCAAAGATAGTGTTGCTTAATCAATACTCATTAAATGAAAGAATAATATTTTTACCTGTAATAAAATAAAATAAAATAAATTTTGTTGTAAAATTAGATCATATATATGTATATATGCACATATATTTATATATACCCATATATTTTTTAAATATGTCATTTGAAGACAGACAACTAGCTCAGTTCCAGTGCCAAAATAACTCCTCTTAAGTGTGCCTAAAGAGCTAATGCCAGGGTGGCACCACAGAGGAGAAAGGAAAGACTGTAATCCAGAAAGCAATTACAATTCAAAGATGGAAAAACCCTCGTGGGAGGAAAAAAAACCAAAGTGGAATGTTAGAAAAATAGGCTTATAGTGGGAAAAGAGAGCAATGTGGGTAAGTGGAGAATTTTCTGCATGGGAGTCACTTCTAAACAAGGTTGATCCATAGGAAAGAGATGTCTTGGTTTGTATATGGAAGGGAAGCTGGTACCTGAGACCATCAGCTTTAAGGAAATGAGAGCTGCTTCTTCTCTACTTGGTTTTCTCTGAAGCCTAGGGTAGAGTCCTGGGAAGACAGAGTGAGGCTGGTGACTTTTCTTAGTTCTCCCTCACTTCAATGCAATTCACTTGCAAGTCATAGCATCACCTTCCTGTTGTAATGATCCTCTTCAGGAATGAAAGACAAAAAGCAGCAGGGTAGAGTCCCATGTCTGAGTTCTTGATAAATCTTATCTGATCACGGATTTTAAAAATGAAACAACAAATGATGAGAAGGGATAGTGATAGAAGAGAGAAGAATTAGAAAGGCACACCCTGGCCTCCCTTCACATGGCTGGTCAAATGCCCTTCTTGACTCCAGGATCCTTGAACTTGGATGAAGAACTAGCAAGTGAACACAGTGTGATTTGGCCAGGGTTGTACAGCTCAAGAAAGAAGAAATAACACATTTAGACATACGTATCTATAGGAAGGACCAGAGCTGGGATTTCATTGATTCAAAGAACTCCTAGTGATGAAACTCCTGCAGATGGGGACCTGCTTTGCAATTTATGATCTTAGAGTAGCAGTTTTCAAACTTTCATTTTCAAGACTCCTTAACACTTTTGAAAATTTTTGAGGACCCTGAAGAGAGCTTTTTTATGTTGCTTATATCTATAAATAAAATATTAGACATTTCAAAATCTCAGTATCTTTATGAAAATAGTTTGGACATCACTGATCTCTTGAAAAGGTTTCAGGAACCCTTAGGGATCCTTAGATTACACTTTGAGAACAGCCATCATAGAGATTGCCAGGGTCAAGAAAGGTTGACTGACTTGCTGGGGTCCTATAGAGATATGTATTAGAGATGAGATTTGAACCCAGGTTTTCCTGACTTTCAGCCAACTCCTTAACCATAAAGTCATACTGACTGTCTCTTGTAGACATATATGCACATATCTGTTTGTGTACAAGCATGCATATACGGGTAGTGTGGAAGGCACCATAAGTTACACCTCAACATACAACGTCTCATACACAGTAAGACCAAAATAAACATTGTGCATGGTGCAATGCATCAGTAACTTTATTTCTGAAAAATTGATGATGAGTGTATACAAACTTATTTATGCAGACTTAGGATCTGATGTAGTACCAGCATGCAGTGGTGTAGTAGCAGGAGAATTAGGCTTGGAGTCAGAAGAGATCCGTGTTCAAATGCCACCTCCAACATTAACTGGGCATCAGCTCACAGGTGAGCTGCTTACTCTCTCACCCTGAGATTCCTCCTCTGTAAAAAAGGGAGTGGGGATGCCCACAGTGCCCACCTCATGGGTGAGAACCTCAGGCTTCTCATCAGGGTCCAGTGAGATGCTATCTATAAAGTACTTTACAACCTAAAACTGTTAGACTACAGAGACATCATTTTCTATTCTGCAAATGTTATTAAGCACCTAGGGATACCAACAGAAAGATCAGTTATAGTTGAAGAAAGAAATGCCTTGTAACTTGAAATACACCAAAAAACCTGAGAAGACTTAGAAGAACTGATGCAAGTCAAAAGGACAGAATCAGGAAAACAGTACACATGATGACTAGGTCAATGTAAACAGAAAGGGCATTGATAACAAATAATTAAAGCCTTCTTTATAAAAGGGGCAGGGTTAGGGTTTGGTTGCAGAGGTACAGGGCTCTAAATATGGAGTACTGTACATACTGTCAAACTTAAATATTGTATTGATTAGTCTGACTGTTTCTTCCCCACCCCTCTTGAACTGGGTGGGAGAGAAGGAGGACTTTATGAGGAAATAATAATATTAATAATAACTATCATCTGTCTGGTCCTTTAAGGTTTGAAAAATGCTTTACAAACGTTATCTCATTTTTTTCTTCACAACAAACTTGGGCTGTAGATACAATTATTATTTCCATTTTAAGGTGAGGAACTGAGGGAAAAAAAATGATTAAGTGACTTGCCCAGGGTCACAAAGCTACCTGAGCCTGAATTTGAACTTGAGCCTTCCTGAATCCAGGTTCAGTGCTCTATTCACTGCACTATTTAGTGATATTTTAAAAAAACCCAAAAATCAACAAAAAAATAACTTTTTAAAACTTTCCCCTAAAAGTAACACACCTTGTCTGAGAGGGTGAAGCATCTAGATGCTTATAAATTGCATATGTGTTTACATGGCTTTAGAAAGTCCAGAATTTCTTCATTTTGGGAGTTGTTCAGTTTATTGATGATGGTAGCATGTGATGGGCTCATCAAAGCCATGACCAAATTCTCCATCAGTCTGTTATAAATACAGCTACACTATGGGGCTCCCCACCCAATCAAAAGCTCCTGAGATGATGATGTAGCCAATAGAACATTCCTGTGGTCTCTAGATCATCCAACGAAACAGAAAACTTTCTTGACTGTGGGAGAAGGGTCTTTCAAAATGATCTGGTAAGCAGGGGCAATGAGGTGATGAAGTAAACAGAACTCTCACCCTGGAGTCAGGAGGACTGGTATTCAAATTTGGCCTCAGACACTTACTAGCTATGTGACTCTGTGCTTGTCATTTAATCCTTATTGCCTCCTTAAAAAATCATTTGCTAAGCAAGGAGACTTTGGGGGACAGTGCTGGACCAATACAAGCATATAGAAGTATCAAAAATCATAAGTTAATATGTTAAATTTTTATAATAGCTCTAAAGATGCAAATATTTATTCTTCCCAAAAGAGTAAGGAAGGTATATTCTCAGCCTTCCTTCCTGCACATGAAAGCAAGCTCTTCTCCAAATAAACACATCATTAGGTTGGACTGAAGAGTGTAAAGAAAGGTCTAATTAACTAATTGGCCAATCACTGTTACACACTTTGGACATTTGCCAGCATTCACTCAGAAATGTATAACATGACTGTGAAGTACATAAGCTGATTTGACAAACCATACGTGAAAATCCTTTGAATGACTTTGTGCTCATATCTCACATACTTAGATACGTAGAATCCGCAGTTTGTGAAAGCTGTCTCTAAAAGTTTTCTGGCCTGTTTTTTTCATACCTTTAGCATTTTTGGTTCCTGAGTAGGAGGAAGTGTAGGCCAGAGGAAAAGCTCAAGGGGGATAGCAGAAATTGGCATTAAACATGTTGGCGGTTTGGGGATTCCCCTCAGCCTTTTATGCTCCTGCCCCCTCCCCCCCATTTCTAAGAGCACAGAGATGTATGTTGGCTTTCTCCATGGCCCAGGCCATTCTCCGAGCCATTCTTAAGATAATCTGATCTTCATAGATTTACATTCCTCAGTGACCTACTTCCCAGACAAGTCAAGTCAACATTTACTAGATGCTTATTTTGTGCCAGGCAGCTGTGTGCTAGTGATACCAAGAAAGGGGGGAAAAACCCCAAAAAATCATTGTCCCAGCTCTCAAGGTCTAACGGTCCAACTTCCCCAAAGCAGGGAGAATCCTTAGCCTAGTAACCCATAAACACAGAACTAACACCCAGAAACTTAGAGTGCTAAGATATCAGAGCTAGAAGAAACCTCTATAAAATATCCAGCAAGGCTTCATTTAGTCTGGCCCCCACCTTCCCTACACCACATAGAAAAGGGAGATAATTTCAGCTGCTAGGTTAGTTTTAAAAAAAAACAGTTATAGACTTAGAACTGCAAGCGACCTCAGAAGTCATCAAGGCCAAACCCCTGATTTTACAGATGAGGAAACTGGAGCCCTGAAACACTTAATAACATGTACAAGGGCACCAAGGTAGTAAGTAACTCCAGTACCAACAGTGGTATAACAAGTTCTTCTGAATTTATCCCAGAAAGATGACCAAATATACACATATACATATATATGTGCACATACATGCATGTATGTGCATGCACATGCATGTGCTTACCTATAGGTGCACACAAATGTATGTTTATATATGCATGTCTATGTGCATACATACATGTTTGTGCATGCATACATAAACACATATACATATTATAATAATTATAATAATAGAATAGAATACACATACCTATATATTAGAATATGCCTTTATTTTTACTTCAAGCAAACTATGGTAACATAGTTTATTTTCCCATGATGAATGAACTGTTTTGCACTAATGAATTACCAAAATAATTAAAGCTTTTAAAATAAACATACTCTTTTCATCCTCCTAAGCTGCACAGAGCTCTGGGAAATACATGAAGTTTGGATACTGCTGGGCCGGATACTGACCTTGAGGCGCTCAAACCTTTGGTTTGATGCACATCTTTCTAACATGGATCTTGTGCTTTCTTGCTTTCTGAGCACAGTGAACCACACTTCAGCTTTACCTACAGACTCAGCTTCGTCAAATGGGCAACAGTCATGAGAGAGACTCTCTACAGAGATCCATGGGTTATTTCTGTCTCTCTACTGAATGACTGATCCACTATGAGGCATGCGAGGTGTTTTATCTCAGCCTTATGACTTTTCTCTCTTCTCCCTTGCCATCAACATGATGTCTTAGGTGTACCTGCCTCTAGTCAGTCAATTAGTAAATACCTACTGTGTGCCAGGCACTGTGCTAAGCCTGAGGGTACAAAAAGAAACAAAAGCCAGACCCTACTCTGAAAAAAACACAATCTATTGGGGAAGACTGCAAGCACACAGATCTGTACAAAGCAAGCTATGTCCAGGGGAAATTGAGGGAAAGCACTAGAGTGAAGAGGGATTGGGAAAGTCTTCCTGTAGAAACTATGATTTCACTTGGGACTTAAAGGAAGAGAAGGATGTGTGCAAGCCAAGATGAGGATGGGGAGCACTCTGGGTATGGGGGCAGTCAAAGAGAATGCTTGGAGTTGGGAGATGGAGGGTCTTGTTTATGGATCAGTCAGAAGTCAGTGTCCCTGGATCAAAGAGAACATGTTAAGGAGTAAGGTGTAAGAAGACTAGAAAGGCAGGAGGGAACTAGGTTACAAAGGGCTTTGAAGGCCAAACCGAGCACTTTGTCTTTGAATCCTGGTGGCATGTGAATACAGTGCCAGGCCTGAGGTCAGGAAGACTCATCTTCCTGAATTCAAATCTGACCTCAGATACTTACTATCTGGATGACCCTGAATAAGTCACTTCACCCTGTTTGCCTCAGTTTCCTCATCTGTAAAATAAGCTGGAGAAGAAATAGCAAACCACTCCAGGCTTTTTGCCAAGAAAACCTCAACACCAAAGAGTCAGATATCACTGAAAAGTAATAGAACATATAATCCTACCTCTAGCAATATTTACCTCCTCAATCTGCTCTAAGACTGGGAAGTCAATTTTACTACAACCATGCCTAAAATAAGAGGTAAAAGATTAGATATAGAGATAGGACATATTCCTAATACTAATAGCTAGCATTTCTATAGCGCTTTAAGATCCGAAAAGCACTTTATGTTACATCATTTGACCTTCCCAACAGCCCTGGGAGGTAGGTGCTGTTATCTATTATCCCCATTTTACAAAGGAGGAAACAGGCAGACAAACGTTAAATGACCGTCCATGATCAGACAGCCAGTAAACGTCTGAGGCGCTCAGATCTTCCAGATCCCAAGTCCAGCACTCTTACCCACTGTATCACCTGTATATAGGAGGTATTCATTCATTCTTCATATAGGAGGTATCACTGTATGATTAAAGGGCATATGAGTTTTATGCCTGAACTGGAGGACATCTGTTTGGCTTCTCTGGGGACCTTTTCAACTGAGGCCGAGGTTCTTTGCAATATTTCAGACATGTAAGTAGCATCCTTAAAAGGAAGAGGTTACTCTATTTTCCCTTCAACTCTAACTGGCTTATAATTTAATGTACATCAGCTTCCAAAATGTCCAATCATGCTGACACTTCTGCAGTATTAACACGAAGTAATAGTTATCAGAGAGTCAGTACATCACAGATAAAGAAGAAGTCTCAGAGTCAAGAAGACCTGGGTTCAAGACCTGCCTGACACATTCTGGCCATGTGACCCTGGGCAAGTCATTTCATTTCCATTGCCCCAAAGCAACTCTCTAAGACAGAGGTTTTTAACCGGGGGTCCATGAGCTGCTATTAAGTCCTTTGCATTTCCTCCAGAGCCTCTGCACCCAGTAGGTACTTCATAAATGTTTGTTGAATAGAATGGTCACTGATAAATTGGTATAAGAAGATGGAAAGGTTGGCTGTCAGAATTCATGGTGCCGAGGCACCCCAACATATAGAACTGGTGTATTAAGTAATTACCATACAGCATTGAGGTCTCCTTGTAGGCTGATACTGTCTTTAAAGATGATCCCAGTTTCACTGTATTAATACAGCAAATGTGTTTATTATAGTGAACCTACCTCATTGTGCTCTGAGAACAATTGACTGAACACTTTTGGAATCCTTCTGAGGCAAATCCTGTTTAACAGTTTCAAAATTCCTTTTAATTTTCCTGTCACCCAGTGGATGGATAAGCACGTATGATTTCACAGAGAGGGCTCCATTGCCTAGGTAATGTTTGGCGGTGAAAATGTCATTGCTTGGAGAAAAAGTTCTCTCTCTCTCTTTCTCCTTTTCCCCCTCCTCTCTTTCTCTTCCTTCCTTTTCTTCTTTCTTTCCTTCCTCCCTTCCTTCCTTCCTTCCTTGCTTTCTTTCTTTCTGTCTGTCTACTTCCTTTCTGTCTGCCTGTTGTTCTCCCTTCTTTTCTTTCTTCCTTCTTTCCTCCCATTATTCCTTTCTTTCTTCATACAAGCAGGTAGGAAAGTTAAGACCGATTGGTGTTTCTCCTTCCTCTGGACTGGTGTCTTCATTGAATAGGGGCCTCATCTTCTGTGCAATTTATCACCTTAGAGACTTGCATAGAGCAGTAAGAGGTTAATTGGCTTGCCCAGGGATACACAGCCAGTGGATGTGAAAGGTAGAGCTGGAACCTTGAGAGCTTTCTCCTTTCCTCAGAGCCTCTTCAAGCATTTATGGTTGACTTTGCCTTGGAGGAATTTTTGCTCTTTCTGATTCAATTACTTGGTACTTCTAGCTCCACAGTTACCTTAGAAGTACCTTATGAGTGAACCACCATAATAAAGTTTCAGAGGATCACAGGGTATCAGTTTTAGCACTGGAAGGAGTCTTAGAGGTCATCTCGTCTTGTCCTCTCATCATACAAATGAGGAAACTGCCATTTGGTTAAGTTCAAATTGCGCTGAATTTCTTTAGTTCTCAAGAATAATTCTCACTTTGCCCTTGTTTTCTTTTAATTACCTTTGCTAAAGTCTGACCAGACTTTCCTTCCTGTAAATACTGGCACCACTATTACCCAGTATGGCCATTCACATTGACTCAGCTGATGGGAATCATGACTGACTCAGTGCATGACCATTCATTGCCCACCCCCAACAAAATTCTGACCTTCTCAAGGTCAGTGACTCAATAGTACATTTCTCTCCTGATATGCACAGTGTAGATGGCAGGTGAGTACTTGTGGATTCATATTCATTAATGCTCCTAATTCAGGAATGTGCCTGCTCTCTGGCAACCATTGTGCTAAGTGCTTTACAAATATAACCTCATTTGATCTTCACAATCCCCAGGGGAGGAGGTTAGGTGCTATTATTATCCCCATTGTACAGGTGAGGAAACCGAGGGAGAAAGACGTGAACTGACTTGCCTAGAGCCACACAGCTAATAAATGTGCTCTATTTGCTGTGCTATCAAGTTCCTTTCCAAGGGGAGGTTCTAGTAGCTGGAGGGAAAATCAGGAAAGTCTTCATATAGGAGGTACCATTTGTTCTTCAATTTGAAAAGACTACAAGCCAAGACCAAAGTGGAGGGAATGTTGGTGCAGGATTTTCTGTTTGCAGATGATTGTGCACTCAATGCAGCCTCTGAAGCTGAAATGCAACAAAATATGGATCAGTTCTCTGCTGCCTGTGATAATTTTGGCCTAATAATCAACACCAAGAAAACACAGGTGCTCCATCAGCCACCACCAAACCATACATACTGAAACTATCGATGACAACAAATGGAGAAGTTTTGAATGCTGTGCATAAGTTCAATTACCTTGGTAGTGTACTTTCCAGGTGTGTGCATATTGGCACACACATTGCCAAAGCTAGTTCAGTGTGTGGGAGGTTCCAAAGAAAAGTCTGGGAGAGAAGAGGTATTAGACTGACTACCAAACTGAAGGTCTGCAGAACCATTTTGCTGACCTCATTGTTATATGCTTGTGAAACATGAACAATCTACCAGCACCATGCCAGGAAACTGAATCGCTTCCATTTGAACTGTCTTAGGAAGATTGTGAGGATCACCTGGCAGAATAAGGTACCAGACACTGAAGTCCTTGCTTGAACTAAACTGCCAACCATTCAAACTATGCTTCAGAGAGCACAACTCCAATGGGTTGGCCACTTTGTTTGAATGCAAAATGTACGCTTGCCAAAAAGACTATTTTATGGAGAACTTGCATGCAGCAGGCAATCACATGGTGGGCAGAAGAAGCAATACAAAGACACCCTCAAGAACTTTGGATTTGATTGTGGGACAAGGGAGATACTGGCCCAGGACCACTCAGCATGGTGTGCTCACATCAGAAAAGGTGCTGTGCTCTATGAGCAAAGCAGAATTGAAACAGCACAAAAGAAATATAGGATGCACAGATTTGGAGTAACCACCCCAAATGATCACATGGACTATCTGTGCCCTATCTGTGGTAGAGCATTCTAAGCTTGTATTGGTCTGATCAGTCATAGATGAACACATTGAAACTCCACTTTATCATGGTGTTGTCATTTTGGCCCTCTTTGAGAACAAAGGACAGCAACCACCCAGCCAGCCATTTGAGCAGAGCTTTGATCTATACTATGCTGTTTTCTATGGAACCAAAGAATATAAGGACCCTCTCCCTATTCTAATAATTTGTTGAAATTTTCAAATGCAAAACAACTTTGTTTTTCATCAAATAATACATAATGTGAGTTATGAAAATAATAAATGGGCATTGAAATCTGTTTAACAAATAAACTATGTACCTTTATACTAATGTTCATCTCAATGGTTAGTGGAAACTGAATCTTAATCCATAACCTTCTTAGAGAAGGAAAACAGTTCCTGAATACCTTGTGGTGTATGTATTGATTGATTTCTCATCACAGTTCAGTCAAGTCAATTTCCTAATTTATTTCATCATTTACTTGTATATTAGAATCACAATTTCATTCATTTCCTCTGTTGTTCTACAGTTGTTTCAGTTGTGTCTGACTCTTTGTGATCCCGTTTGGATTTTTCCTGGCAAAGATACTCCAGTGATTTGCCATTTCCTTCTCCAGATCATTTTACAGGTGGGGAAACTGAGACAAACAAGGTTAAGTGACTTGCCCAGGGTCACATAGTCTAGGGCCAGGCTTAAACTCATGAAGATGAGTCTACTTGTGCTCTATCCATTGATCACCTAGCTGCCCCTTAACTATTTATATGACCATGGGTAAATCACTTACCCTCTCTGGGTCTTTTCCTAAAATTGGTTGTTAGAATGTTCTGTGCAAAGATAAAGAGGAGAGGAAGGAAGAGTGGGTTTATACAAGAGGTCATCCCAGCTATAGGTATTGTCATCCCCATTTTATAGATGAGGAAACAGGCTAGGAGGCATTCAATGATTTGCCTGAGGTTGATTGAGGAGATGGTTAAATGATCCAGCTGGGATGAGAACACAGGTGTGCTGGCTCCAGGATCATTTTTAGACATACTGTATACTTTAGTACATGCTGCATTAGGAACATCATAATTTATATGCCAGGCTTGTGGGAAACTATAATTAAAGTGGAATGAGTGACTGCTTGACACCTTTCTCTTTGGTAGGAGAAAATGTTCTATATATGAATGTAGAAGGTAGAATTTTATTTTTTAAGTTTAATTGCTGTCTATTGTTTTTACATCATCCTCTCCATTTCCTATTATATCCCTACTCCTCCCTCTCCCTGAGATCCATCCCTTAGGACAAAAAAGAAAAAAAATAGTTGATTAAAACTGACCAACAAATCAAGTAAATATATTATTTCCAGTGTTAAAAATCAATCAATTAACCAACCAACAAGTATTCATCATGTGTTTCCTATGTACTTGGGTGCTGAGCATTGGGAATGAGATTCCCTATTCACAATGAGCCTAAATTCAGGTTGGGGGAGAAAATACATATATATGCATATATATATATATATATATTTATATATAGCATGAATATAAAGTTAATAAGTAAATATATATACAAAGTAGTTAAATACAAGGCACTATGGGAGACAAGGTACTCCTACTAGTAGCTAAAGAGGAAAAGAAGACCAGGACAGACTTCATGCCAAAGATAATGTCTGAGCTGTATCTTAAGAGAAGGAAGAGTATTCCAGATGTGGGGGACAGTCAATGAAAAGAAACAGAGACACAAAATGGAATGTTGTGAGTGAGGAGTAGAGAGACGTTCAGTAGGACTGGATCACAGAATGCAGGAGAGGTAGTGATGTCCATTGAGGCTGGAAAAATAGGTAGGGGCTATTAGTCTTTAAAAGCTGAATGGAGGAGTTCCCTTTGCTATTCCAGAGGCAGTAGGAAGTCACTGGATTGGGTTAGGTCAGAGAGTCACATGGTCAGATCTGCTTTTAAGAAAGATGATTTTGGCAGTAGTATGCAGGATAGACAGGGATGGGGAGAGGCTTGAGACAGAGAGACCAATGAAGAAGGCTGCTGCAGTAATCTAGATGAAAGGTGATCAGGGCCTGAACTAACCTGGAGCTATGAGTAGAGAGAAAGGGTCAGATGCAAGAGGTATTAGAAGCAAAACTTAGCAACTGATTGGATATGTAGGATGATGTACAGTAGGCAAAGGGGGATAATGCTGGTTAAATAAAGACTAGATGAGCATTTATTGTTTACTATGTGCCAGGTATTGTGCTAAGTGCTGGGAATGTAAATATAAGCAAAAACATGAAAGTCAATCCTTGGTCCCAAGGAGCTAAGTGGGAGAGTTAGAAGCTGAGTTCAAAGTGAGCATGGAGGCTCTAGGCAGGAAGTCATCGACTGGTGGAGGACGCCTCCAAGGGGAGACAGATAGTGACATCTTTGGCAGAACTAGGGAAATTGGAAATGGGGAGGGCTTAGAAGAAAAGATCATAAGTTCAGTTTTAGATGTTGAAACATTCAGTAAGCAGTTAGTGATACAGACTGAAGCTTAGCCTTGATACTAGGGCTTGACAATGTAGATCTGGAGAATCATCTACATAGAGATGATAGTTAATTAAGCTCACAGGAGGTGACAAGCTTACTAAGAGAGAGTCTAAAAGATCTGTTGCCTGGTTCTTGGACCTCAGGTACAGTCACTGGGCCTAAAAACAAGGTCTTTCCATCTTAGTAAGGTCTACCAAAGTTTTATTCCACTGTTCTTTGAGATGCCAAGTTCTTGACACCCTTGATGAGGTCACTAGCATCAACATAATATCATTAGGGTTCTGTAATTCTGGATTGTTGTTATTGAATATGAACAGCAATTTTAGGGCAAAGGCAAAGTGGCTATGAGTAGAATAGGAGAATGTTTCAGTAATGTGTACCAGAAAGATCCATCTTTCATGCATGTGGTGACACGTCCCTTCACCTCTGACTGTGCTGAAACAAAACTATTCTAAGGAATAACAAGTCTGTTTGCAAAGTGAGAAGCTGAGATTAGGGAAGTTGATGCAAGGCTGGGAGTCACAAGTTAGAGGATATAGAACAGACCCAAAAAGACAATGAACTTAGGGATCGGAGTGGACTGAGCTATCTTGAGAGGGGGACTCAAGCAGGGACTGAAGATGAGAGTTAAGTGGTTTAGACTGAAACAGCTACTTATTCTGACTTTAAAGGATCAATCAAGGAAAGAGGATGCAAGGAAGGAGGCCCAGAATCCAGGTAGATGACACAGTAGAAAGAGGATCATGGGTCTAGAAGACTGCACATTAAGGAATCTGGTATTTAGGCAAGGTTGTGGGGTACCAGGATATCTGGAATCCAAGGAAGGTTCTGGGAAACAGGTTGGAGGCCTCCAGGTAACAAACCTTGATTCAGATCCAGAAAGCTCTGTTTGCTTCATGGGCTTTAAGTGGTTTCTTTGAAGACAAGAATGAACTTCTGAATGGCCCTCACCAGCTGGGAAGGTGATTGGACTCACCTTTCTAAAGTGGCAATT
Source organism: Notamacropus eugenii (assembly GCF_028372415.1). Lineage (NCBI taxonomy): Eukaryota > Metazoa > Chordata > Mammalia > Diprotodontia > Macropodidae > Notamacropus > Notamacropus eugenii. Next base: position 269,225,910 of record NC_092872.1, read on the forward strand.
ATGTGGGCAGAGACAAAACTCAGCTCTTGACTGGCTGCCTTCAGGTCAGTTTCCTTTGAATAGCTTTGATTTTTGTCCACAGGCCTCTTTTAATGAAACTAAGGAAATGTCACCTCTATTGGAAGACTTGAAGACTGTGATTAATCAAATTACCTACAATCAGAAACAACATTTTCTTAGTGCTATGGCATGGGGTGGTGGGGGAGTGCCACCTTGACCTCATAAACAATTTAACATTTAGAAAAAAAATAATTAACTTATGTTCCTTTTAACTAGAAGCAAGATAACGCCACTTGTCCATGCTTCCTACATTGATTTATCTTATTTATCATCAAAAACAACGGTCACTTTGGAGTGACTTAGAGGATACATGTTTCCATATCAATGTGTCATATCAATGACTGTCATGCATGGGTGAAAGCAAGATTTTCAATTCTTAGCCTTGTCTCATAGCAGCAAAAACACCAAATTATTACTGATTGTCCAAGTATGATAGGCAGGAGAAGTAGAATTTCTTTATTTGGCTCAATCACTGGTCTTTTGTGGAATTTGATTTCTGGCTTTTTAAGCCTCTGAACAGTCACACAGCTAATAAGTCTGGACTCCTATAAGTGTGTGTGTGTGTGTGTGTGTGTGTGTGTGTGTACATATATATGTATATATATATTTTTTTCTATCTTCCCCCTCCATGAACGGGGGAGGTGGGAAAGAAAGAAATAGGAATGCTTGGATGCTTGATAATTTTTGCTTAGTTATCCTGGAACTTTTTCTTTTTCCCTTTAAAAATATTCATTATAAAGAATAACTTTCTGAGTAGGGGAGGGAAGTGGGATATATTAAAAATGAATATGATGTAAAAACAAAAGGTATCAAAAATAAGAAAAATTTTTGTATAATCACAGACTAGACAATTATTTCATATACAAATCCTTGCAATCAATCATCAAGTATTTATTAAGCACCCTCTGTGTGCTAGGCCCAAGGTATAAAGAGACATTAAATTTTAAAAATCCCTGCCCTCATTAAGTGATATGGAACTTGGGTCAGAAAACTCCTTCTACCAATACAGATTGTTACCTTTGCTACAATTATATTCTCAGAAAGACACCTAATTAGTCAGCCGATTATCTAGCATTTATTAAGCACCTACTATGTGCTACATACCAAATATACCAGGAGTGGGCATACAAAGAAAGGCCCTGCTCTCTGGCATCTCACCCTCTAACAGGGGAGACAAAATGGCCTCAGGTAAGAGCTTTCCAGCACTAATGATCTTTGTTTCTGTGGTGAAATGAAAATGATGATCCCTTCTGTGCATGTATAACCTAGAACGTAATGAACACATCTGCTCGTTAGCTAGGGACACTTTAAGTCTTTCATCATGACAGAGACTCCCTGGATGCAAAGTGAGAGTTAAATGCCAAGTAATATATGAAACTATCTTTACCAAGGAAGTGCCATAGCAGGGTAAATAATCCATCGAGATTTAGCTGGGGTAGCATTTAATTAAAACTCAGGAGATATGGTCATGTTAACATTCACCTCTCAACTTACACTGAAGGGGGGGAGAAAAGGAAAAGTGATACACCAAGGACAGGAAATGGTCTAGATCTATTTACAGGCATGTATTATATTCCCCTCAAGTACACAGCAGACATAACTAGACAGTGTTCTAATAAGCTATAAACACAAATTTATTCTGATCTAAATGATTTCATAAAAATTAATGATAGTATTAGTGCTTATATATTTCACGTAAAAGGCATGAAACTTGAGACATGATTAATCTCTTTATAAAGTCGGAGAGTGACATAGAATTAATTTTTTTGTTGCACAATATTTATCATAGGTTCATCAGATCATATAGTTAAAGTTGGAAGGGGTTTCACTCCCTCCCCCCAATCCCTCTCATAGCAGTCCCAGTTTGGATAACTGGAATTGTTAGGAAGATTGTCCTTACCACAGGTCTTTCTGTTATTGCCATCCATGGAACATCATTTTGGTAAAGTGGTTGGAGTTGAATCAGGGGAAACCTGAATGCCAATCTCACCTTTGACATCCAGGTGCTGTTTAATCATAGGCAAGTCATCTACCTTGTTTTGGTTCCAATTTCCTCATCTGTAAAATAGGAGAGTAGTACTTACCATAAATGGTAGTTTCAAAGAGTTAATGAGAAAATACATAAAAGTAAATTATGAGCCTTAAATGCTAAATAAATATCTCCTCTTATTATCCCTATCCCTAATTCTACCAAGTAGAATAAGTCTAATTGTTTTTCTTTATATTGAGCTATCTCCATATAATTTCAAGTTCTTTTTAGTTTTTCCTATGGGTGTCAAGGATCTAAATCTAAGCCCTCTAACATTTGTAAACCCTTTTTGGAGACATCTCATACATTCCTCTTAAGTCTTCTTTGGGCTAAACATCCTACGTATCCCACTTTCTTCAACCTATAGCAATATAGCATAATTATCCTAATTGCACCCAATGTCTAGCACAGTACACTACACAAATAAATCTTAAATAAAATTTTGTTATGTGGTTGTATTAGAATGGGGTCCAGGGAAGGAAAGGACAGTCTTAAAGTTCTTTAATATCTTTATCACCGCCCCTCCACTTACTTGTCGTTAATCAAATTGGTAAATCAACTCGTTGGTTGATAGATGGAAGGAGTCTACCTCTAAAGGTCCCAAGGCCATGAAATCAGAAGTCATCTTTGCCCATATAGTAATTCTGTGCCAGAGGGAAAGGCATTGAAACTAGAACACTTTCAATGATTTCTGTTAGGGAAAATGGGAGTCACACTGAAAAGAGGTACAAGGAATCTAGGGGCTTTCCAGTTGGTTCCCAATCCTAGGATTAGAGTAAGAAAAGGCTGAGAGATTGTCCCTTCTTTAGCAGATCACAATCTAAGCCCTTAGTTTATGATCTATATATAATATAGAATATATATTCTATATAATACAGCATAGAATAACACACACACACACACACACACACACACATACACATTGAAAGTGTGATGAAAGGGCATCAGAGGCTCTCTTGTCCTACCCCGCTCATTTACAGGGGGAGAAATGAAGACTTATAGAAACAGAACCAGAATTCAGAGATTCTGACACGAAATCTGGTGATATTTTCCTCCACACCACAGCTGCCTGTGCAGAGTCTATTCTGTTTGACAGGCTGTGAATTCATGCCCATGTCCAAGTATAAGAACAAAAATGTACATAAAAAGAAAAGAATTCAAAATATTATGAGAATATTAATTGGAGGATGGCTCCTTCACTCCTCCCTCCTAATAATATAGTTAATATGGCACATGACATTAGTATCACCTTTTATAAAGATCCTTGAAATCTTTGGAATTGTATTTTAGTAGCTGAGAAAATAGTCTGCAACCTTAGCTGAGAAATCATTAATTAACCCATCTATTGGAATTCATTCTTGTTCTTTCAGTAACAACAGTCTTTTTGTGAACTGTGGGTAGGAACCAACTTATTAGGGTTGAAATCCTGGATATCCAAGAAGTATATGGCTTTCAACAAGAACATTCAGAAGAAAGAGCAAAATGGCAGCCTTACAGCCCCATGAATTTCACCTTGAGCCCTAACTTAGTGAACATGATTTTGCTGTTTTTTTCTTTCTTCCAACATTTATTGATTGCACCATATGGTTTACGTTGAGAGAAGTCAGCTGCCTAAATTCCTCTTTTGATTAAGAAACATGAAAGTTTTGATAATTTAATGGGGCATTCTTGCCATGGATTCCCTGGATTTTTATCAAGCCTCCCCATGTTTCAGTTGTTTTGCACTTACCTATTATGGTAGAATTGAGATGAGACCAGTATTGGACTTTAGTTCCTTACAATGAAGACTTCCTTACCAGGAGAGAAGTCCTCGGCAATGAGCCTCTGGATGGGAATTTTGTTAGGAAGGCATTTGTCATTTCAGGTCTTGACTTGGAGCAAGCCCTCTTAACCCTTTTTTGTATGTGCCTTGGACTATTTTGGCAGCCTAGTGAAGCCTCTGTACTCCTTCTCAGACTGATGTTTTAAATATAGAAAACAAAATAAAGTATATAGGATTATGAATAACTCCCAAGTATGTTAAAATATAGTTATTAAACTTCTTTTTAAAGATCACAGTCTCCAGGTTTATAATTCCTGACCTAAAAGGCAAGGAGGCATTTTAGAATGGAAAGGAATCCTTTTGTTTCTTTTTGGTTATCATGTTAATAATAATAATGATATACCTCACAGGATCTTAGATTGAGATCTAGACTAGACCTTAGAAGTTCTCTAGCCAATCCAAGCATTTAAAGGTGAGGACACTGAGGCTAAGGGAGGTAAAATGAATTAATTGCTCAGGGTCAGACAGGAACAAATTAATCGATTCGCAGACATTTATTAAATACCTAACATGCGCCCAGCACTGTACCAGATCCTGAGGAATACACAAAGAGAATGGAACGGTCTCTACTCTTAAGGTCTTCTTATTTCAAATCCACCATGTTTTCTACCTTGGCATGTTGCCTCTTTTTAGAAATTCAATCAGTAAGTATTCATGAACTGCCTACTAAATGCGAGGTATTGTGTTTGGCAAAGAAAAAAAGGCCAACTCTGGACTCTTTTGATTTCAGATACAATGTTCTTTTTACCACCTCACATGACAAAAGAAGGTGTGTCTTTCTTGGTAAAGTATAAAAAAGTCTGTTCTAAGGGGGCACCTACTGTTTCCTAAGTCCTGTACCTCCTTTTCACAGTCAGGTCCTAGACTTGCTTCACGATGATAGCATAGGAAAGGAGGAAATTTTCGTTGGAACACCCAACTCTTTTTGTGATTATGACCTTTTTATATGACTGCTTTTTGTGCCTTAACAAATCTGTGACATTTCCTAAAAATAGTTATGACAAAACCATCCTGACATTTAACTGGAAAAAAAAAAGCATTTAGGGCTTCAGCTTGTCATGGAGGCATAAGGAAGATTCTCTTCTCTTGAAGATCTGGTGCCTTCCACCCATTAGAATTTAAGTTCCTTGAGGGAAAGAACTATTTCTCATTTTTTTCCTTTGTATTCTCCCATGCTCTGAATGGAGGTAGTTAACATTTGCTGGGCAATTGATACATTGGTTCCATGCTAGAACAATGAAAGCCCTTTAATAGTTCTGATGAGGTCAGGGAAGGTTGCACTATATATGTGTGTGTTTATACAGATGAATCCTCTGTAATTCTTGGGTTTGGTAGGTTGAGACTTTCCCATTGATATTTTGAAAAAAAATATTGATAACTTTTACTGTTGTATCACCTTTATTTCCAAATGTATCCTTTCCTCTCCCATACAAGAGAGTTGCCTTTTTTATTGTTGTTTTAAAAATGATAAAAGAAAGATGATGTGGGAACATTTCATCAAAACTAATCAACACTTCAGTCAATACATTCCATGTTTCACACCCATAGTTCCCCACCTCTGCTAAGAAGAGAGGGAAGTACATTTTCTCATCCCTTCAAGGCAGAGTTTTCTCCCTGTGATGTTATATGACTTTCTCAGAAGAATGAGGGGATTAAGAAGGAAAGATTTCTTTTCTCTGAGCGAAAGGTATTTTGTCAAAACAAGGCAAATTGGGATGGAGAGTCCTCTGATGTGTTTCCCTTGCTCTGACTTTTCCTGTGGTACCAGAGGATTCAGGATCAGATATTACCCGACATTTTCAAGCCATTCAGCACATCACACAGTTGTGGTCCTTTGGTGAATCTATGAGCTGAAGATGAAGCACATTGACTTGGATTGGAAAGCAGGCTTTGCTGATACGAGTCTGACTTCAGTCATGTCACTTTCCCTCTACATTTTCCCCCTACAAGTCCATTTCTTCATCTATAAAATGAAGGAACTGCCCATTGGCTCTGGAGTCAAAGGACCTGGGTTCCAATTCCAGACATTCCCAGATCTTCCCTTTGCTCCCAGTCATTTCTAATTCTGTATTGTAGTTATCTGTGCCCTGTCTTCTCCCTTCTTCCTCCAGCACAACACAAATCCTTTTAAGGACAAGGGCTATTGTTGTATTTTAATTTTTGCATCCCCAGTGCCAAGTGTAGTGACTTTCACAAAGTTTGTGCATAATAACTCTTGGTTGAATGAAGACACGAATACATTCTTTTTTTTTTATAAGTTGATCGATCAATAAGCATTTATCAAGTGTCACCTCTGTGCCTGTCGTTGTGCTAAGTGATGGGGATATAGAAGCAAACGTCAAAGAGCCCCTCCTCTCAGACAGCTTAGACTCTAATAGGAGAGACAACATGTATGTATATAGGTATGTTCGAAAAATGTACAACCTTATATTGATGGGAAAAGCATAGCTGCTGGAGGGCTCAGGAAAAGTCTCTGAAGTAGGTGACTGGCAAGACTTGATCTGAGTCTTGAAAGACCCCAGGAATTCCAAGGGGCAGAGATGAGGAGGGAAGGTGTACCAGGCACAGGGGACCATGGGAGCAAAGCCATGGCAATGGGAGATGGAGGAGGTCTATTGCATCATACCACAGTGGACTTACTACAGCCAGACAACTTTGAAAATCAAACCTCATGTTTTCCTTTGATGAATTGTCTGTCATTCAGAAAGATACCCAAAGCTCTTCTCTTCCTCATTCCTCATCTTTTAATTATGATTATTAATTGCTAGGTGACTCAATGGATAGAGCACTAGGCCTGAAGTCGGGAAGACTCATCATCCTGAATTCAAATCCAGCCTCAGATACTTACTAGTTGTGTGAACCTGTCACTTAACCCTGTTAACTTCAGTTTTCTTATCTGTAAAAGGAGCTGGAGAAGGAAATGGCAAACCCCTCCAGTATCTCTGCTAAGAAAACCCCAAATGGGGTCACCAAGAGTCAGACATAATTGAAAAAGACTAAATAACAAAAAAAATTTGTGTCTGTTAAGGCCTAAAGGTACTTTCTTGCCATAAACAACACAGGGTCTGGTATGTAATAGGTGGTAATAAAAGTATATTGAGTGTAATTAAATCTGTCACATGCCTTCATAAGAAGATATGGATCTTCTTTACTAATAACTCTGGGCATAGATTTGAAAAAAAAACCCTTTGAAATAGACTACTCCAACTTCCCACATTTAAGAGGTGAGGAAATTAAGGGCCAGAGATATGAAATTATTTGTCAAAATTAGCAGAGGATGGGTTTGAAACCCAGTCCTCTGATTCTAAAGTCAGTTCTCTTCTCAGGGTGATTTTTTTGGCTTTACTGTTTCCTGAAACATCACCCTATGGTAACTGATTGGCTAGATGAGGCCCTTCTGTTTCCAGTCTCCAGAACCCATATGTTAATCCAGAAGGAGTCCTTGGGAAGGAGAGCTGCCTGTCCAATTTGTCATTACTTCTTGCAAAAATTCTCATCCTCCCAGGAGACCTTTCTTTCATTTGAAGTCCAGCCAGACCAGGCTGGACCCTGCCTCCTTGGCAGAAGAATGAGCCGGAAGTATTCTGTGAAATTCTGAGCCAACAATTCCTTCAATCCTTCTTCACCCTCAGAGGAGTGGAATGACAGGAAAGCCATGATAAATGGGCTTAATAGAGTTTGCCCTTGCTTGCCCTATGATGTCAGCTGCTGTGTGGAGCTATCACAGCTTCCCATTTGGTAGGAAGCCTTAAGGAGAGTTGAACTTTGGATAAAGTTTTTCATTTTGATAGTAATAAACCAATTATTATGGAACCTTTCTTCTTTCATAACATCAATTAGTGGGCAGCTCCTTCTGATTTTCATCACGGGATCAGTTGATAGGAAGTTAACATTCTTGTTAACATTCTTGCTGGAATCTTCCACAAACAAATGTTCTGCTCCCTATATAATGTGAAACATCAAAACCAAGGTTTTGTAACTTAGGGTCCGTGAACTCTTTTTAAGAAATATTCTGATAACTGTATTTTACTTTGTAAAACTTGGGCATTTTTTTGCGAATTTCAAGTAAATTCCATATAATTATAAGGTATTTATATTGGCATGGACAAGGCATTAGCAGTTGAAAAGTCTGGGAAAGGCCTCTAGCATCAGGTGACATTTGTACTGTCTTGCACACAATGGTCTCTGTCCTCTGGACAACCATTACATCATGTACCATTCAGATGGCCTGGGTCAGTACTGCCTATTCTGTAGGTAATTTTTCATGTGTATGTACTTGTCTCATCTCCCCAACTGGTTTGTCAGCTTCTGGACTGGGACCGTTGCCCTCACCGCACTGACTTGGGGCTTAGGAAGGTAACAGCCATAGGGACCTGAGCACTGGACTAGCAGTCAGAAGACCTTAGTGCCAAGAGAGCTGCTAGCTGTGTGATTTCAGTTTCTCTGAACCTGTTTCTTCTTCTTGCAAATAAAAGAGAACTCTGAGGGAAGCAGCTGAACATGGGAAAGAGAGTATTGGCTTTACTTTTGAAAGAACTGGATTTCACTCTCAATTCTGTAACTTTGGTTACTTTCCATGCTCTGGTAGGTTTCATGGAATCTACAAAATGGGCATCTTCAGGGTTATAGCAGGAAGGGACTGTAGAAGTTGTCTGGCTCAACCTTTTCCTTTTACAGATGAGGAAATTGAGGCACACAAAGGTTATTCAACTTGCCCAAGAACATTTAGGTAGTATCATAGGTAGGATTTAACTCATGTCCTCTCACTCCAGAGCCAGTGCTCTCTGTACTGTATCTAAAGTCCCTTCTAGCTTAAGCCATTTATTGATTTTCCTTAATCTTAGTCACTAAATTTGGAAATTTATATTGCGATTGAGTCACCTTCCTATTCATTTGGTGATTGAAGATTATGGTAGCACCAAAATGCATTCTTCAAATCCTAACCCCTTATGACTCTTGACCTTTATTTGTTATTCTGTTTGTTTGGACTTATAGGTTCCTTCAGGTAGCTAGGTGATAAAGTGGATGGAGAGTTGGACTTGGAGTCAGCAAGGTCTTAGTCCAAGCCCGGCTATGTCATTGCAGGAAAGTCATTTAACTGCTCTCAGACTCAGTTTCCTCATCCATAAAATAGGAATAATAATCAGAACACTTGCCTTAAAGGGTCATGATAAGAATTAAAGCTATTCTGGACAATAGTCTGAAACTATGCCCAGAGAGTGACCACATAATGCATATGCTTTTATTCAGCTAACCACTATATGCCGAAGAAATCAAAAAGAAAAGAACCTCCGTGTACAAAAACATTTGTAATAAAAAATTGGAAACTAAGAGGATCTCCTCCTATCGCGTTACTACAATAAATTGTAGTATATGAATGTAATGGAATATTATTGGGCCATAAATAAAGATGAAGTAGATAGTTTTAGAGGAAATTGAGGAAAAGTTCATGAACTGATAAAGGGTGAAGTGCGTAGAACCAGAACAATTTATGCATGATAACATTCTAACTTTATAATATTAATTATAACATTATATTGCATATACGATATTATACACATAATTCATTATAACCACACAAGGGTCATTTAGAAAGTCTTCAGAAGTCTCTTACATACAGTGATGAATCATAAATTCAAAAGAATGAAGATAAAACAGGTCACTCCTCTCTTGACAGAGGAGCTAATGCACTTTTTTAAAAATGTAGAAACAGATCAACATCTTTGGATGTGTCCAATGTGGGGATTTCTTTTGCTGGACTATGTAGACATACATTAAGGAATATGGCTTCTTTTTAGATTTTAAAAAAATTGTTCAATGTTAGGGAAAAGTAGTGAGCAAGACAGATTTACTGTATGAAATTCTTATTTGAAAAGAAAACCCTCTAACCCCCCTGGCCCCACCAACTGAGAGTCAAAAGAGAAAGAAGATCTAGGGGTTCAAAGCACTCATCGATATAAACCATTCTTGTTAGCTCATTCTTTTTACCTTTTTTGTTTTTTTTTAATGGGGAACTGATAGAAATGACCCTAGGACAATTTGTTGTCATGGAATTATTTTTATGTATGTAACACTCTATGCACTAGTTTCATGGGTGGATGAGAGAGCTGCTTTTTGTAGTATTGGGAATGTTATCACCATATTTGGGCAACAAGGTGGCGCAGCGATGACCTCGTGTCTGGAGTGAGGAAGACCTGAGTTCAAATTTGGCTTTAGACATTTACTCAGTGGGTAACCTTGGACAAGTCACTTAACCCTATTTGCCTCAGTTTCCTCATCTGGAGTTGGAGTTGGAGTTGGAGAAGCAAATGGCAAATCACTCCAGTATCTTTGCAAAGAAAACACCAAATGGAGTCATGAAGAGTTGGACTTGACCAAAACAACTGAACAACTGCAATTATTTATGATTAATTATATAATTAATTATTATTATTTGTTATTAATTAAAATTAATTATTATTGCTAATTATTTATTACTAATTCAAATAAGCACAAAACATAGTAGGAGTTAAATAATAACTGTATCAGAGAATGTTCATGTTCTAACATGAAACTAGAGCCAGTTAGTGGGAGCCAGGGTGGTCTAGTGGAAGGATCAGTGTAATAGGAGTGAGGGATGTATTGCTCTACCCTAGTACTTGGGTGGCCATGGGTAGACCTCTTCCCCTCCCTCCTCCTCAGTTTCCTCCTCTGTTAATGAGGGGACTGGACTACATGATCTCTAACTTGATCTTCTTCCAGTTCTAGGTTGAGGATGCTTTGATTTCCTTTTTCCTTTCATCTGTGTTCTATTCCCATTCTTGATTACTTTCTCCACAGAAGGAAAATGTCCCAAAACAATGAAAAATCCTTTAAAGGATCCAACTCCTGTTCAGCCACATGAGTGAAGAGGTCTTATGGGAAGGAAATCATGAGGCTGGCCTGTCTGGGTAGCAAGAGAATCATTTTTCTCACCTTGTGATAAATAATTGATTCCATTTTCAAGAATCCCTCAATTGGAGCAAAGAAAGCAAACAACTTTCTAGCCTATAAATGGAAACCCTGGAGCCAGCACTGTCATCATGGATCTCTTTTATCTAAGGCTCTAAATCTAACATTTTAATAAAAGCAGAAGGAGGGGTGTGTGTGTGTGTGTGTGTGTGTGTGTGTGTGTGTGTGTGTGTGAGAGAGAGAGAGAGAGAGAGAGAGAGAGAGAGAGAGAGAGAGAGAGAGGAACAAAGGAGAGAGAGAAGAAAGGAGAAAAGAGAGAAAGAGAAAAAAGAAGAGAGAGGGAGAGAGAGAAAGGAGAGAAAGAGAGGAAAAAGGAGAGAGAAGAGGAGGGAGAGAGGGAAAGAGAGACAAGAGAAGAGACAGAGGAAGAGAGACTGAAACTAAATGGACCCTTTCCCCATTTTAAATGAGAGAGTTCTTCATCACTTTGTTTTTAAAAATTTCATAACCAAGATTTGTTCATTCTTGTTAGATCATCAGTACATAGTCATCATGCATGATTTGTACATTTGTTCAATGCTACTGTTGAAAAATCAAAAAACATACAATTCTAGTACTTCTCTACACCATTCCCAGTGACTTTCTGACTTTATGTCTGTAGGCCACCTGCCCCCCAAGGAGGACATCAGATACCAACATCCTGGATGCATTCATTAGTTAATAGTCAATCCACAAACATTTATTGAGTATCTACTATGTGCCAAGCATTGTGTTAAGCTCTGAGAGTACAAAGAGAGCTAAAAGACAGTCCCTGCTCTCAAGGAGTTCACAATCTGATGGGGGAGACAAAATGATTTTTACTTTTTTTTTTTTTTTTTTTTTTACAAACAAGTTATTTAATGGATAAATTGGAGAAAATCAGTGGAAAGAAGACAGGCCAAAGTTTCCTGAATTCTGTATTTAATAAAATCATATTCACTATCTATATTTTCCAATATTTTATAGCACATAAAACAAATTACTAGACAAAATTGCACCATTACTATCCAAAATAACAATGTTATAGAAAACACATGATTCTATGAGGGAAATTAAACACCAAGTTTCCATCAAATTAAAGTCTTCTGCTCGGTTCTGGGTAACTTCTTGTTTTTCAGTTTAAGACCTTTATAAAAGTAAAGTAAAAAATAAAATCTCAATCCCTAGGTAACTCCAGAGCTGGAAGGGACCTGCGAGCTCATTTCATACGATCCCCTCCATTTTTCAGTTAAGGAAGCTGAGGCGCTGGGGATTTTAAGTGACTTGTGCAAAGTCGACCAACCATTAAGTGTTTATTAAACCCTTGCTATGTGTCAAGCACAGTGCTAAGTTTTGAGGATAAAATAAAAAAGCTAAAAAAGAAAAAAACCAGTCCCTGTCTTCAAGGAACTTCTAATGGGAGAAAGAAGTATATTCACAGAGTTTCTGCATATCCATAGGTAGTGCAATGGAAGCTCTGGCCAATTGCTGAAGGCTTCCTGCAAAGGGTGGCATTTGAACTGTATCTTGAAGGGAGCCAGGGTTGATCCCAGAGCCAGGCCTCCTCTATGTTGTGGACCAAGCTCCTTCATCTGTCTCTACTGATGTATTCCATTATACAAAGCTCACCTTCTAGCTTAACTATACTCTGATATGTTCTTGGTACAGGGGAAAGAAAAAAAAAAAACTCGTGATATGTGTAGGAGTTCATCTCAGGGACTGAATAAAGAACTTTGATAGGAAAGGATTTATTTCAGCTAGCAATGCTTGCCTAATCTTTTTTTTCATCTAGAGAGATGGGATAACCTTTTTGAGACCTAGTATTTCATTGGGTGTTTAGAATCTAGGCAGATTCTCATATGTTGTCCTTTCCCTTCATTAGTAGGAAAGGGGGTCAGGGGTAGAATCTCAGAATCTGGTGGATGGCATCTTCAGCAAATAAAAGGATATTTCATCATTGTCCTAGACAATTGTTGGATTCACCCCTTCAATCCTGACTACTGCTGGTGGGCCTGAAATTTGTCCAGAGCTATCCAAAGTGCTTAGAAATGTGGTTGCCTCATTACCTCGATGGGCATGTGCAGGAGACGAGTGTGTGATCTTAATGAACTCTCTCATTTTGAGCTTTCCTTCAAAAAGTCAACGTTCTTTACTGCCTGCAGTCTGCAATGGCCCTAGCCTTTTGTGAATTCTGGCCTCAAGTGTGACAAAGTGAGCAACGTGGCAAGCCTCTGGATGGTCTCATTCCAGAGCGTGTCCTGCACATTCGGTCATTCCTCTCTTTGGTAGGGACAGATTTTCCCCCAGAAGATCTCGGAGTCATCTGCTATAATCTTCAATTGTATTTTCAAACATGTTTTAGTGACATAAGAACACATGTGAATTAGATAACTTGTATAAAATGACTTTCTTTTTGGCATTTTAACTTCTATCAAACATATTCATTTTTAGATATTTCTCTTTTCCCCTCCTCCCTGAAATATCTGAATGCAATTTTTATTTCATGGTTGCAAAGTGAAGCTATTAGTGGGCTGAATTACAGTCATGTGCATATTCTTTCAGCTACAATGCTTGCTTTTTAATGGTGGGGGGTTTGCGGAATATGAATTGATTTTTTAAGCTGCTTTTTCTATTTTGAGTTCTAGGTCTTACATCGTTATTAATGTTGTACCTATACCAGATCCATTTCCCAAAAACTAGAACAATGACCACCCAGTATGGAATAGAAAGGAGGAAGATTTATTATTATTATCCTCATTATCATTAGCATTTATATGCCACTTTATTGTTTGTGAAGTGCTTTACATGTTATTTCATTTAATCCTTACAAAAACTTTGTGAAGAAGATACTATGGTTATCCCCATTTTACAAATGAGGAAAGTGGAGGCCTAAGAAGTTCAGTTACCCAGAGTTGCACAGCTAGTAAGAGTCTGAAGCAGGATTTGAACTCAGCATTTCCCAATTCTAAATCCAGTACTCTCCACTCTCTCACCTGACTACCTCACTAGGATAAAATTCCTAATGGTCCTACCATTTTATGTGAATGAGGATTTGATTTCTAGTGATGCAGACCTGACCTTCTCCCTGTCACCATGAATTTTGGTGGTGGTAGTGGTAGTTACATGAAATAGGGCCATGTTCCTGAATGAACTTAAGGTGCATTAAAATAAAATAAAATAGCAAACATTTCTGATTATGATTGCTGAAAATTAAGTCTTACAGATTTCTAGTTATGTCTTACATGCCAATTGTCCAATGTGAATTCTTGGACAGATCCAAGATCTCACTGGTGTGCTTCAGCACCCAGCACAATGCTTAGCTCATAGTAGGCTCTTGAATAAATGTCTGTTGATGGGTAAATTGAGGGTAGTCATGCAGATTATGACCCATCAATCCTGAATGATTATGGGATCATAGATTTAAAGCTGGAAGGAACCCCAGAGGCCAGAGTGTCTGGCTACCTCATTTTACAGTGGAGGAAACTGAGATATGAAGACTTAGTGACTTGTTCAGAGAGTCGTAGTAAGTGTCTCTTTGGCTGTATTTGAACAAGGTAGGTTTTCCTGACTGTTCTACATGTCATATGTAGTGTGTATACCTAAGCATTTTATAGAAAAGGGCCTTAATACATGGGATAGGGATAGGGCATGTTTTAAACTAGTCCTTTTAATATTTTGTCAATACCAGCTGAGCACTCTGGTATCCAGGATAGCAGATAAATGCAAGAACTTTCCCAAGAGGTTGCATTCTCCAAATTTGTATAAATAGTTTGAAAACTCATTGAATGGTTTGGGATCTAAGAGGAATTGATGATTCTGTTTTATATCTATGCTCTTCTTGTTAATGGTCTGATCCTGTACAATGAAATTGAGTGTCTTATAGAAAATTGAATTTTTTAAAAACCACCACATTTCTATTGAATTGTCACTATGGAGTGGTGGAAAGAGCATTGGATTTGTGGACAGAGGAGCCTGAGTTCAAATCCTGCCTCTGATAATTGTGATTCCATAGCTTCAGAGAAGTCCTTTCACCTCTCTGGACCTCACTTTCCTCCTGTGTAAAATTAAGGGGTTAGGTTCAAGATCTCTGAGATTCCTTCTGGCTCTAGGTCTTTGATCCTATGATGAGTTAAGCTCTAAGGGTCCTTTTAGCTTCAAAACAGAGGATATACTTGAGAGTCCTTGAAATATCCAACAAAAGGTTCTATTTTTCCCATTTTTGCTAACAGAAATATTGAATCATTCAAGCAAAGCAAACATTTATTAAGCACTTACTGTGTAATAGGCATTTTACTGAATGCTGAAAATGACAAATAGAAAGAAAGAAACAATTCCTTGTCCTAGGAAGCTTATATTCTGAGAGAGAGAGAGAGAGAGAGAGAGAGAGAGAGAGAGAGAGAGAGAGAGAGAGAGAGAGAGAGAGAGAGAGAGAGAGCACACATGTGGTATTGACTCAAGAATCTGTTGTATAAAATCTGAACTGACACAGTTCACTCTAATGTAGCTTTTGGTACATGTGAGGCTCAATGCCTCTGTCATCCCTCTAGATGAGTTGTAGGTGGCCCCCTGTTTGGAGCAGGAGAAGAACGTGCCTCTATACTTGCCCCTATGGAGGACATTTGCCTACTCAGAGGGGCATGTCAAATGCTCTTGGATGAATGGCAGGCTTGTGGCTTCCCTTGGCAGCTCCCTAAAGCTGACAGTTGCCTAGGAGATCACTGGCAAAATCCCAGCTGTCCCTCACAACATGCTATCCTATAAAGAAAGGGCTTCAGGGGATCCAGTAACAATGATTAGATACTTCCTGAGAAAATACCCTGGTGATTTGGGAAGGTTTCTATTTCCACCACCTGTTTTATTTTCACGTCTGCCCATCCCCAGACATGAAAGGAAACGGAAAACCCCTCAATAAGAAAACAAATAAAACATTTGCTTTACTTTCTGAACAGATCAATAACCAACCATTCAAAATCCCTGAACTTCTCCCTTTCTAAGGCTTTAGCCCTCACTTATTGGGGGCTATTAAAAACAACAAGGTTATATATTTCTTTTTCTGGATCATATAATCCTTCTCTGAGTCTAAGCTAATTAGCAGAGATCTAAAGGGATTCTTTTACGTTTGTGATTAGTGAGTCTAATGAAACGTGTGCTTTCCTTTTGCAGGTAAGTGAACGTGGCACTGAGCTGTTTGGTCCTCACTATTCTCCTTGTCTTTGGCTCTTATTCCGCTTGCTACTTTATGGAGTTAAACCCAGTAAGGTCCCCCCCCAAACTCAAACTGACATGCAGGTACTATGGACACTGTTGGAATATAGATTCTAAGGAAAATGGTAAGTGTATGTTTTCCATCCTGAACGTGCCTCCAGATAACAGACTGCTTTATCTTTCTGTTGTTTCTGTCTTGGTTTGGTCAGGATTTACTTTTGGCTATGAAAAGTGGAAAAAGGAGATCTGTATCCCTGGATGGTTGAATGTTGATTTTTGCTGACTGAACTTTCCTGTTACCTAAGCTCCCTGAGCACAGTCCCTGCTTTGAATGAACCAGTGTCACGATGATTTCAAGTCTTGCGTGTCTGGCCAATTTCGTCTAGGAGCTTGATAATTGAGTGGTGTAATTGGTGGCATATATAATGTGTAGCTTAAACAGGGAGAGAAAGAAAAGTCCTACACCATTTAGCTATAAGTGGATGCTTAGAATACTGCTCCAAAGGAAAACATTTTTAATTAGTAGCTGCCTGAGAATTAATATTATTAGACCTCTTGTAGAATCCACAGTCTAAGTCAGGGAAGGATAATTGGAATTTCCTTTTAAAAATTTGAAAACTGTATTTACTCTGTGAAATGTTCAAATATTAGTTCCATATTTAGGAGTCAACTGTAAACGCATTTTAAGCTGGATAGGGAAGAGAATTCTATTTAATACTCAACTGAAAAAAATAAAACAAAAAAGAGGAAGTTCTGAATGAGTTTTCATCATTTATGAAATACAGAATAGTTCATCTGTATGGTTCCACTATCATTAAAGGCTTTAAAAATATATACAGAGAACTTTTCCTTATAATAGATGCTGTTTGTCCTTTTTTCCTGAAGAGGACCATGACATCAAGATGATGACGTGACTTGCAGTTGACTTTAATAATGATGCCATAGCAAAGTGCCTATAAACATTTATATGAATGCTGTTGACGTATTTATTTGTGGGATGATGACCTAGTGCTATTCATTCTGATTTTCAACCATTTTATGCATGTAGTATTTTCCAGAACAATTTGATGGATTTGAAATATGGCACCCAAGGTACTTTCTGATCTGATTTCTGATTTCTGATTTCTGAAGTGAACTACTATTCAATTTCTTTGTCTTGAAAGATTTAAAATTTGGAGATGATAGTTACATTCAAGCATAAAATTTCAGCAATTCATTTTCAGCTGAAATGAGTAAAGAAACCCATGGTGTGCACTTCATTTTCTTTATCATTGTTTTCCTCAGGAGACTCAGTGTCAATAGTATCAAGGTCCTTGACCTATTTAACTTGGGCATTACTTTTGACTAACTGTGTTAATGTTTCTTTGAGTTGGAAGATGCCTCTTTAGAAGATGAAAAGCAAAAAATTTCAAAGTATTAAAGCTACCTTAGTCCTGACAGAATTTTTGTACTATCTTTCAGCAACTGACATGTGAGGAAATGAATTCTATTTCAATAACTTAGAAAACTGTGGATTTTCTCCACTAAGCCATATGAGGCCCTTTATTATTCCATTGTGATTTCTGTTGTTGCTCACAGGAATGATGGTAACCCAGACATAAAATTTAATCTTTTGTTTTTTGACTTTCCATGATTTCGGTTGTGAGTGAAAAGGAAATGAGATCAGAGAACTGAAGTTTGTGGGCTTAGACCCATGAACCCTTGGTCATACGTTCTTTTGGGAACTTTTCCCGTTAAATCCTTGCTCAAGAAATTGGAAGCTATAGCCAAGATGATGCTTTGACCTTCTCTAATTAATGTAGTAATTTCCAGAGAGATGCCAGAGATTATGAGCTTTACTGGGCAATCTGTTACTCCTTTCAGAGCATGCAGTTCTGGATTGTGAGCAAAGTATGTAAATTGATAAAACCTGTGCTTTTTATCCTGAAAAAATTTTTTACTTCATCTGAGAAGTGAGATGCCCTGGGGAAACCATCTAAGTGGTCTTGGTATGTTGGCTTAAGTATTACTTGAAAACTGATCAGAGAATTATGACACTACTGTGTAGACCAGAGGTGTCAAATTCCCAAATTCCCAAGTATGTTCCCAACCAGATTAAAATATAATTAGGAGATATTTAGAAAAATAAACAAAAATATATACACTATAGATATCATTAATATGTTTTTCTAAGTCAATATGCTGCTCACAGGGATCTGTTTCTATTTGACTTTGACATTGCTGGTGTAGACCACACTAGACAATTGTTGAATTCCAAGGACTTTGCAAGGTTCTATAACTTACTTTATGAGATTCTCTAGAAGAGCCAGAAGCAGATAATCTGAAATGATTCTAGAGGCTCCATGGAATTTTCTGGGTGGCCTTAGTAAACTTTGTGATCCCCAGGGTTCCACTTAGAGTTATCTTGGTTATGAATGAATGTTGATACCATCCCATTTAGGAAACTGCAGTATTCGAATACTCGTTTTATCTTTTGTGTTTCATAGTTTTCATTTGTCTTTCCTTGGTCTCTGTTTCCTTCCTTCTTTCTTTCTTCTCTTCCTTTTTTCCTTTTCTCCTTTCCCTTCTGTCTTCCTCTTTCTTCTCCCTCTTTCTTCTTCCCTTTCTTTCTCCTTCCCTTCCCTTCTTTTTCCCTTCCTTTCTTTCTTCCCTTTTCCTGCCCTTTCTTCTTTCCTTTCTTCCTTTCTTTTCTCATTTTTTCATCATCTTTCCTCTTTATTATCATCATTATTAAGTTATATTGATTCTTGTTTTTCTAATCGCTAATGTTTCTGGATATAGGGCTCCCTTTATTATTTAAAAGAAGCCACTAAGATTTAGTGAATTGTTGCCTAATTTTAGATTTTCCTTTAAGTATTATTTAGGACAAATTAAAGATGATTAACTCCAGTTCCATTTCTCATAGTTCTAATCTTCCTAGAGACTGAAATTTTGGTGGTGCTAGATGAATGGTTATCTAAATTTTGAGTCTCCTGGTCTCTTCTCCCCTACGCATCCCTCTCGCCATGGCTCTCAGCACAATTCTCTGCACACAGTATGGGCTAAGTATTTCTTGTACTGTGCTGTATTGAATTGAATTGGTTGGAAACTGACTCAAATGGTTCTGGAAACTAGTCATATTTGAAGACTAGAATCCAGGGTCAGTTTGAACCAAATGCAGAAAAGAGCCTTTGACTGATTTTTTTTCATCCTAAACATTGACAGCCTGCTTCAAGGTTTATGAAACTCAGTGGGTTCCTAGATCTCTTTGGGATTCCATTCCACTCCAATATGTTACATTTAACAACTAGTTGGGATTTTTTCACAATTCAAAGACCAGATGTTTTCCTCAAAAATCTCTTTGCAAAGATCCAGTGTTAATTCTGATTAACTTTTAATCAAAAAGCATTGAAAATAATGTTGTCTGTTAGAAAGCAATGATAAATAGGGGTTTATAGAAGATGCTGCATTTGAATACTTGTCTTTTATGATATTGTATGTTTTTTATGTGGGTAAATCTTTCAAACTCATCCAGGAACTAGTGAGGAAAGTAAGAAGTTACGTTTGGGGAAGGCTTAACATGTTTTGGTGACAAGTAAAACTTTTTCATTCTTTTGGCTGAGGGGAAATGCTTTCTACTCTATGTTTTAAAGTAAAATGATGCTACTGCTTTATTTGAAAGGCATTCATACATAAGGGATTAAAGTATTTAAAGGAGGGAATTAGAAAGTTATCATCAAAAGACTGTTCTGAAATCTGAAAAAAACTTAATTCATGGATCTCATTAAGATTTAACACAGGAACTTGCTTTGTTCTATACTTCTAAATTTTCAAGTGAAAGAGTAAACATTTTAAACTCAGAGATCATAGATTTAGAGTTTGAAGCCTTTTTTTACAGATAAGGAAACTGAGGCCCAGAGGATTTAAGTGACTTGCCAAAGGTCACTCAGTGTCTGAGGTAACAGTAAACTAAGTGTTGGATTTGGAGTCAAAGAAACCAAATTTAGATCCTGGATGTGCCACTTGCTCCCTGCATGATTTTAGGGAAATCATTTATCTTCCCTGCACCCCAATTAATGAGAAGATCAGACTAGATGAATTCTCTGGTCCTGTCTAGCTTATAATCTTTATTCTTATCATCTACGATTTAAATCTTATTTTAGTGATATTCTCCATCAAAAATCTAGCACCTACATGGTGCCATGGAAAGAATGCCAGACCTGGTGTCAAGAAGACTGGAATTCAAGTCTGACCTCAGACACTTAGTAGTTGTGTGACCTTAGGCAAGTCATTTAACCTCCATTTGTCTCAGTTTCCCCATCTGAAAATAGGAATGGTAGTAGTTCCTGCCTCCCAGGGTTGTGGTAAAGATAAAACAATATTTATAAATTCCTTTACCAACCTTTAAACCATTATGTAAATGGAATTATTTATAATAATAAAACTAAAGCTCTTAGGACTATTGAAAGTTTATATTTTAATTCCCTCCCATTTCCAAACAGTGATAATGAGAAATAATATGATACCGTGAAGAAAAGCTAGTCTCAAACTAAATTCCTCATTTTATGTCTCAGTGTATGAGGCGATTGTGTAAGACTCACTTGCTGAGGTGGCTGAGTTCCCTCACCCAGATTGACGGCCTCTTTCCATACCACTTTTCTTTGGTACTTCTGGGCTCTCTGGGCAGCAGTCACAATCTACTCCTGATTTCATGTGAAGCCTTTCTCAGCTAGATACAAGAAGAGATTTCTGTGTAGGTCTCTAACGTGGGTGTCTTTTCTCTCCAGAGAGTTAATTTCTCTTGCATGTTAAGTCTTTATTCAAACTCCTTAGGTTAGATAGTCAGCCTTAATGTTTGGATGTATGAAATGATCAGCAGCAGCTAGATCCTTTAATCTGTCTAAATTTATACGTGCATACAGAATGCAGCCTACACAGTGTCCATCAAAGGCTGTAAATGACCAACCAGACTGAGCTGTCCACCCACTCGCTACGCTGTTGTATGCAAATATGTTTATGCTATGGAGGAACTCTCAGAAAGTCAGCTTTGCCAGTTGGATTTTGGGTGTGCATCAATCAAACCCATTTCCATACACTACTCTGAATGTTCATTTCTCTGTTTTTAGAGAGAGTGAACACAAGGGTCACTTGTGGGCAAAATGAAGCCAAAGACGATATAAACAAGGACCTCTGAGTTTCTAATGGTGTCTGAAGATATTGTGTGTTTTCAAGCTTTGTGTTTGGGCTGCTTTCCAATTCATATATTGCTCCCACCCACCTCTCTGTAGGTTTGTCTAAAATTCCCATCATTGATCATCCACAAATATTAATTAATCACTTACTAAATTCCAGCACTCTGCTAGGCACAGGAATTCAAAGACAAAAACCAAAACTATCCTTACCCTCAAAGATATTCTATTCTGTTGGGGGATACAACATGTCAGTTGATAAAGGAATATCATCATTCCCATTTTACAGATGAGGAAGCTGTAGCTCAGGCATGTTGCCACACTCAGAAAATAAATAGGAGAATGTAAGTAATTAAATGACATCATACTGTCATTATTTTTTGCAAATAATATTTTATTTTCCAATTACATGTAAAGGTAGTTTTCAACATCCATTTTTTATAAGATTTGAATTCCAAAATTTTCTCCCCCCCCTCCCTTCCCTATGTCAACAAACAATCTTCTATAGATTACACATGTGCAGTCATGTAAAGCATATTTCCACATTAGTCCATCATATAATCATTATGGGAGGGCCCACCATTAGTATTCAGATTACCTGACTGATGTCGATAGGATTTTTCCTATTAGAAGAGTGTCATCCCATCTTCTCGTTCTTCTCTCTTCTTGATTATTGTGGCACATTGGGTGCCATCTCTCTCTACACCATTGTCCCTCACCCACTCTCTGGTTTTGCCTCTTTGCTCATATCCAAACTACTCTACTTTAAACTGCTTTCAGCTCAATGTTCAAGGAATCAGGTTTATACCCAGATGAATAATTAATAACAGGTTGATAGGAAAGCTTTGCTGGATTTTTCAACTTGTGTGGCAGGTATGAAAGAGGAATAATGTAGGGAGAGAGAGACCTTTCCATTGTCCCTTGAATAAGACCACATCAGCACCTGCCCCTAGTGCCCCATTTGGAAAACAAGTCATCCCTGTTTGCAAAGTCAGGTTAAAACAGAAAAAAGAACTAAACAGAAATTATGCGATCTCTTTAGAGATATAACCAATGCAAAAAAAAAAACCGATTTCCCTTGATGTTTAAGGATTAATTTCACATTTTATATTTTTCAGAATCAGATTGCTCTTAATATTTCTATAATCAGGCAGGCAAATAAGAACTTCAGAAATGGAGCCTTTAACCAAATTCATTGATTATTCTCCTTTCCTATTTCACGTCTCCTCTGATAAAAGCAGCATTGTGTCATATGTGCTTTGCTGTGCACCTTCACTGGAAGAAGCATCAGATAATAATGGCGACTTTGGTCATTATTGACCAAGTAGTAGTTTGACTCCTACTTAGCTCATTTCAATCTTCAGAGGAAAGGATAAAGAAAATTTTTGTTACTTGATTTAGAGTTTATTGAATTCTGCCCTTAATTCTCTGAATCTAGCATAATCAAGTTTCTTAAATTGCCAAGGTCCTTAATTTTCATGGTTACATATTAATCCATATAGTTTTTAGTGAATTCTTTGTTTTTTTCATTGTTCTTTTTTTGGCTATGAGAAAATATGCACATCTGTATTATAAATAGCCATGGAAACAATGAACGTGAGCTTGAACACATTTGGGGACCTAGTGTGCTATGGTCCATGGGGTCACTCGCAAAATGACAAATAGCATCATTTTAAAAAGGATTTCAATGAACAATAAATCAATAAACATTTATGAAGCACCTATTGTTAGTCAGACAATGGTACCAGGAGGGCACTAAGACCAAAATAATGACAGTCCCTGCCCTCAAAGAGCTTATATTCTATCAAGTGGGGAACAACCCATCTGCTGAGCCAACTAGTCCTGGAAATAAATGGACATAGAGTATTCAGTAATAGAAAATTTTTTTTTTAAATCTAAGTTTTGTTAATTCTACTATTTGAAGTGGTTATGCCCAAAATGACACGCTTGGAAGGATTAGGAGTAAGATTCCAGCGATTTCTGAGAAATATCTTTTATCTTGCTACTGAACGTGATAGAATATCAATAAGGATATTTTTGGGGCAGGTAGAATGTTCCAAAGACTATCTTAGCTTACTGAAATTGATAAACTGGCCCCTTTATCCTCCTTTCCCTAGGTCAGTGAGCTCTCTGAAGGCAGGGAGTGTGTTTCATGTGGTTCTGAGCCTTCTTCATTCCTCCTTCCTCCACTTCTAAGAAGTACAGCAACTGTGCATGTAGATGCTCAGTAAATGTTGAATTAGTGAAGAATTCCTCAGGTTCAGTTTGGAGCACCACCAGGGACAAGGTATATAATTTCTCTGAGCATCAGTTTCCTCATTTGAAAAATAGGGACAATATACTTGCTGTATCTACCCTCACAATGAGACGACTGTAAAGTACCACAGTCCATATGAGACTATAATAGTACTACTACATATAAATGTCAGGTGTTATTACTATACTGTCGCTGAGAAGAGAAAAGGATTAAATTATTCATATCAATCATTTGCTACAATGGTAGTGAACTGATTGAGAGACAATTTCCCCTGGATTACTTCGAAGCAGCATGGTATGGCAGATAGAATCCTGCTGGGCTTGGTATTTAGAAATGATCAGTTTAAAACTCATCTCTGATGTTTATGACCTTTGTGAGCCTAGGCAGGCCAATTAGCTTCTGTGTATCCTAGACAGTGCCCTAAGATCAACTACTAAGTCTTGGATGGGTTATGATCTGGGCTGGTGGACTGGATATGCACACTAGGAGTTCCCCACAGTGACAAAAATCATAGAGACTTTGTGAGTTTGGTTAGTGTTTGGTGTTCCTGAAATCTTCCATTTTTTTAAAATGATGAGAGACTATTTACTTTCCATATCCATTCATTTGCATATATTTTAATATTGTTTCCAGAGATACCATGAACTTTACTGATATTAGCATAGAATCCTTTGGAAGGGCATTGTGGCAAGAGCATTGTGTACCTCAAATACAGCTCAGCACATTTTAAAAAATGTGTGCACTGAAAACCTGTGACAGTCAACAAGCATGTATTAAACACCTACTATATGGTGGGAAAGTTGAAGCAAAAATGAAGCAGTCCCTGGCCTCAAAAAGCTTCTAGTGTGTCTCAGGGATTCTCAACCTTTGGGAGTTCCCATACTCCTTGGCTTTCAGTAGACTCTTCCAGTAACCTGAATTAAAAATAAAAGAAATAAATTCTAGAGTTAGCCACTCACATACATGTAAGAAATAATATATAATAAAGAAATTAATTATTCACAAAGAAAGCTATCCTGTGCATAATATTTTTAGTATTCTAAAATTGTAAATTGTATATCAATTTACCCAATCCATTCACTAACACTACTTTTATAACATTTCTGTTCTATATATTCTCTCTATATACATACATCTACATATATACATCTATATACATACGTATAATACTACTACTTTATAATATTTCAATAAAATAATTTAAGTATTTACCTAATATTCTCAATATTCTTTTGATAAACTTCCTGTGACCTCTGGGAGAATATGTACCCCAAGTTAGGAATCCCTCATTAATCTTATAGTCTATTATATTAATATTTTAAAGTAAATTTCCTGTTACGTTGTTGGTTTGATAGCTGTTTGTTATTCAGTTGTTTCAGTCACGTCCACCCCTTTGTGATCCCATTTTGGGTTTTCTTGGCAAAGATACTGGAGTGGTTTGCCATTTCCTTCTCAGCTTATTTTACAGATGAGGAAACTGAAACAAACAGTATTAAGTGACTTAATCAGGGTCACACAACTAGTAAGTATGCAAGGCTGTGTTTGAACTAGAGTCTTCTTGACTCCAGACCTGGTCCTCTATCCACTGCGTCAACTAGCTGCCAATATAAAAATAACAGATTGCTTGGTGGATGAGGAAATGACCTCTGAGTTAGGAAGACCTGGGTTCAAATTCTGCCTCTGACCCATACTGGTTCTGTGACCCTGAACAAATCACTTAGTACCCTTGGCAAAAATCTAAGACTAGAGATTTCTGAGGAGTCACTGATTTGCATTGGTAGAGGAAGTTTCTTGATGGAAGATTCTCTAGACAGACTCATGAAGTAACAGATCTAATAAACACAAGTCCATGAATGGTCACTTCCAAATCGTACTTTTAAAGGGATCGCCTGCTATCAATGATGCAGTTGGCTAGTCATCTTGAACTTGGTAAAGAAACATTGTCAAATCGAGATCTTTCTTCCTCTGCACTGTTCCTCTATGCAGCCAGTCCTTGGAGAGGGAATTTGGAGAATTAGTGATTGAACTGCATAGGAAAGATGAAACATGTCATGAAATTCAAGTCAAGAGTGAAAAGCAGAGAGTGGAGCTCAGTAAGGAAAAAGGAAGGAGGAGAGAACTAAGACGGGAGGAAAAAAGAAGGTGAGAGGCAGAGAGAAACATGTGGGTGGATTGGCAGGACCAGACAGAAATCATGGGAGCTCCCACAAGAGCAACCACAATTGCAACTAAAACTCTAAAAATATTTTCTTCACTGAGAGATGCAACTGCCCTGCACATTGTGATGAGCCTGGAATTGCCTGTAGAGGTTCACAATAACAGTATTGTGTGTTTTATAGCCCATTCTGTGGGCTGCCGCTTGCTTTTTCAATCCTATCCATCAACTGATACATGACTATGGAGATCAAATGGATGAGATTTCTGGAAGGAGAAATATTAGCAGAGATCAAGAAGAGAGAGAATCTTTTTTTATTCATTTTTTAGAATTGTCTTGAGACCAAATAGATTAAGACTTGGGACTGAAGGTTACAAGAGACTAATACATTGGTCATTCATTTGCTGGGGTCTTGTTTCTAAGAGGGGGTCTATAGGATAATAATAATAATTAGCATTTTTACAGTCTTTAAACTTGCTTTGAGGTTTGTAAAGTGCTTTTCAAATATAATAACAATGACTATTATGGTCCAGTCATTTCTTTTAGTCATGTCCAACTCTTTATGACCCCATTTGGGGTTTCCTTGGCAAAGATACTAAAGTGGTTTGCCATTCTCTGGCTCATTTTACAGATAGGGAAACTGAGTCAGGGTTAAATGACTTGCCCAGAGTCACACAGTTGGTAAGTATCTGAGGTCAAATTTGAACTCAGGAAGATGAGTCTTCCTGACTCCAGGCCCAGCACTCTATTCACTGTGCCACCTAACTGCCCAATAATAAGAGCTAACATGTACATAGTGTTTACTATGTGTTAGGCATTCTGTGCCTCAGACCCGTTGGCAATCTGGTGAGACCTATGTACCCCTTCTCAGAATCATGTTCTTAAATGCGTAAAATAAAACACAGAATTTTACAAAGGATGACGTGTGGTTATCAAAATATATTTTTTAAAAACCCAAATTCACCTACCCCAGATTAAGAGCCTTTGATAAATCCTAATTCAATTCCTTCATTTAATTGATGATGTACATCATCCCCTGGCCTGGGAGACAGGAGGTTGACTCAAGTCCTCTGTCCCTGATTCACTGGCTAATGAAACCTCCCGCAGGCTTGTTTTTCTCCTGTATAAATTGGGATGATCCAATTTGCTGCCTCAAAGGATCGTGTAAGGAATATGAGATGAATATTTAAGGTGTCCCTTGTCTTGGAAGAAGAGGATTCTCAAATATAAAGTAATTACAAGCCATAATCAGCAAAGGAAAGCAAATGCTGTGTGTTAATAAGATTCATGGCTCCAGGTCATTTTGGAGGGAGGCAGGCAGGATGAGACCTCTCTTTAGCTTCTTTCTTTGCTTACAAATGACAGAGAAATAAGGAGTCAAATATATTTTTATAGACTTCCCATTGTAACCATGAATTTTGTTTTGAGCTGTTCCTTCATTTGTACATTATTCCCTTAGCATCTAGAGAGGGGCTTTCACTCCCCACTCCAATGTGGCTAGGACTCCTTCTCAAGTGTATTTTAGGTAACAAAATGTCACGTAATGTTAGACCAGGTCAAAAACCAGCTTGGTTGCCTTGGCGCAGGTTCTGTCACCATTTTTAAGACTGAATGTCATGCTTTTTCACTAAATGCTGAATTGTAATGAATTATTTAGGGCAACTTTTGGGATTCATGGATGCCACATAGGAAGCCAACTTGGTGCTGCTGGTACTAATATCTCCCAGCAAAAGAAGCAGATAGGTTCATCTGCTATTCTCTTGTGTTTGACTATTTTGGAGTGATTTGTATTTGTTTTTTTACATTTATCCTGTATATAATTACAGCTATCTTTGCTGTCTCTACATTAGACTGTTTGAGATCAAGACTTGTTTCATTCACTGTCTTTGTACCTCTAGCTTCTGGCCCATGGTAAGAGCTTCATAAAGGATTGATTAGTTGATAGACATAGGATTTGCCTGCACAGGTCACAGCAGAAACTGTATCTAATTCTCCTCTAGAGTCCTCAGCTCAAGGACTGGCAAAGGCAGCATCCTTCTCAAAGAAAAACTTCTGGAATGGAAAGCCCAGAGTTGGTGACTATTGCTTTTACCGTATTGATGAGTGGTACCTTCTACTTGTTCCCTCTCCCCGACCTTTATGCTCTCATCATAAATCTACTGTTTTATTCCCCCCACCCCCATCCCAGAGATGGAAGGAAGATGATAGAAATTTCCTTATAAGTCTCGGAATTTAAAACCTCAGCCAGGATCTTGTCATTTCTTTGCACGTAAAGGAAGCTGATCTATCATTGTTCCCTCTTTTGTTTAGTCTGAATTCAGACCCACATGCCCCTCTTTATGGCTGAAATCCTATAGGGATCCCCACAATGAGCAATCTAAGGCATTGGAATATAGTGCCTAGAATTCTGATTGACACTGAAGGAAGTGTGCACGATCTCAAGATGTCATGCCACAGTGAAGAGGCTCCTACTTGTCAGTATGAATTAAATGTTAATCAGTCTGTCAATCAAGAATTTAGTAAGTGTCTACTATGTGCCAGGCACTGTGCTGAGTCCTTGAGATAAAAAAAAAATGTAAAACTCGGTCCCTGTCCTAAAGGATCTCACCTTCTAATGAAGGAGACAACGTGTAAACAGTTAGATACTTATAAGGTATACACTGGATAAATGGAGAGCTTGTAGAGGGATGTCTAAGTCTTTGTACTAGAATAAATAAAATCAATAGACTCAAATAAATATAATATTTATATTCTAGTTATAAAGCTGGAATAAAACAAAATTAATAGATTCAAAGCAAGTTCTCATATGCATCATACCAACCCTTTGTGGAAGACTTACACACATATACCTGTCTATGTCTGTCTGTCTGTCAATCTGTCAGTCTGTCTTCTGGTCTTTTCTCTTCCTGTCGAGAACAAGGACTTACTTACATGTTTTCTCTTATCTTCTCTCATTGACCTAGTAATTCATGAGGCATGATTCAATTTCTCCTATTCTTGGGAGGTTAAATCTGTCTTGGCATGTGAGGCCCCCTATGAAACCTAATTAAAAGTTCATATGCAATTTGAATATTGAAACAAAGACATTATTTACTGTAACAAACAAGGCCAAGGTGTAGATGATATAGTCTTCACCTTTGAATTGGAATACTTAAAATTATCTGTCCAAATCTTATAGGATTGTATCTCAAGAGATCTGCTTGAGTTTTCAGAGGAAGGAATTAAAGCTATCTATAGTCATATGAAAAAATGCTCTAATTCACTATTGATTAGAGAGATGTAAATCAAAACAACTCTGAGATACCACATCACACCTATCAGATTGGCTAATGACAGAACAGGATGATAAATGTTGGAGAAGATGTGGCAGAGTTGGAACACTAATTCATTGTTGGTGGAGCTGTGAGCTGATCCAACCATTCTGGAGAGCAATTTGGAACTATGCCCAAAGGGCTACAAAAATGTGCATATCCTTGACCCAGCAATACTGCTTCTAGGACTGTATCCCAAAGAGATCATAAAAATGGGAAAGTCCCACATGTACAAAAATATTTATAACAGCTGTCTTCGTGGTGGCCAAAAACTGGAAATCAAGGAGATGCTCATCAACTGAGGAAAGACTGAATAAATTGTGGTATATGAATATAATGGAATACTATTATGCTATAAGAAATGATTAACAGGAAGACTTCAGAGAGGCCTGGAAAGACTTATATGAACTGATGCTGAGTGAAAGGAGAAGAACCAGGAGAACTCTGTATACAACAAAAACCACAGTGTGCGAGGAATTTTTCTGGGAGTCTTAGTACTTCAGTGCAATGCAAGAACTCAAAAAATTCCCAATGGGAAAGCAAAATGCCTTCCACATCCAGAGAAAGAACAGTGGAATTCAATTGCAGAATGAAGCAGATCATTTTCTTTTATATTATGTTTTGGTTTGTTTTATGATTTCTCCCATTCATTTTAATTCTTCTGTGCAACATGACTAAGGTGAAAATGTATTTAATAGGAATGTATGTGTAAAACCTATATAAAACTGTATGCTGTCTCATGAAGGGAGTGGGGAGGTAGGGGGGAAGAAGGACATTGGGGGGCGGGAATCTAAGATATATGGAAGTGATTGTAGAACGCTGAAAACAAATAAAAATAAATTTTAAAAAAGTGATCTGCCTGGATCATGGGGCTAGCTAGGGGTTGTTATTATAAAATATCATACAGTGGAGTTCTCTTTGGTTCCTCCCTGTTCTTCTCACTCTTGTCAGGGTTAGTATTTTAGAAATAGGAATCCTATCTCTTAGGCTTGCCTTCAAGTACATTATTCCATGACTGGTGTGGAGTATAGGAAAAGGAATTATAGGAGATGAGGCTGGGATTGGGATTGGGGGTCAGACTGGGAAGGTCTCACTGTTACAATCAGACCTCTATTTGGTAGACAGTAGAGAGCTATCTCAGGCTTTTGAGCAGAGGAGGGATCTGGTGAGAGTGCTGTATTAGGAAGGCTTGGGGGCAGTGCTGGAGAGATTCCTTCCAAGGCAATAGGAAGAACACTCGGTACCTAATTCTTGGATATTGGATTTTCTCTTAAATGTGTTCCTGTTGGGGAGAAGTGATTCATTTCAATTCAACAAACAACAAACTATTGTTCCTGCCTGTGCCTTCTGAGGCCAAATCTTGTCATTCAGGAAATGCAGGAAAGCACTGATTACTTCCTGTCTTTGATAATGACATCAATAACCAATAACCAATCTGCCCAACAATTCTACAAATGGCCTTCTTCATAATGCCCTCTGAGGTAGATGCCCACACACATTATTTCTAATTTATTAATGATGAATTCTAGGTGTTTGTTCACACAGCTGGAAGGAGTCAGAGTTGGCATTTGATCCCTGGTCAAGTTGTCTGAAGTTAGTAAGTAAATTAGAGGCAAAACCTAGGTACCTTGATTCCAACGATCTTTTTGATATTCTCTGATCAGGGCTCTCTCGTTGAGTTACAAGTCAGCCAACAAGCATTTACAGAGTGTTCCAAGCAAAAGGCAAAGATACAAATAAATGTAAATGAATTTTCATTGTCT
Organism: Notamacropus eugenii; assembly: GCF_028372415.1. Lineage (NCBI taxonomy): Eukaryota > Metazoa > Chordata > Mammalia > Diprotodontia > Macropodidae > Notamacropus > Notamacropus eugenii. Next base: position 269,256,628 of record NC_092872.1, read on the forward strand.
GATATTATAGATTATCTGAACACCTGGAAAGATCTTAGGGTCATGGATTTAGAACAGGGAACCACTTTGCCAAAAAATCGTATCGAATTTCCTCATTTACAGAGAAGGAAACTGGGGCTCAGAGGGGATTAAGTGAACTGAAAAATCATCACAGGGTGTGAGAACTTGTATGCTGCTTGTGTGACCTTGGATCTGTCAATTCTTCCTGGACCTCAGAATCCCAGATTTAAAATTAGAAGACATTTCAGAAACCTCTGAGTCCAACACCCTCATTTTACAGCTGAGGAAACTGAGGCAGACAGAGGCTAAGTGACTTTCCCAGGATCACACAATTGATAAGTGTCTGAGGCTGGATTTGAACCTAGGCCTTCCTGACTCTGGGCCCAATGTGGCTCCTCTGTAGAATGAGGAGTTTGAACCTGCCAATAATACTGAGGTCCCCTCTACCTCAAAATCGGGGATCCCTCGTGTGAGCATAGCATTGGAGAGAAAAATACTGCAAGTGTCTAAAAGAGAGAAAGGTACTAGAAGAGAGATGGGGGATGGGAAGTGAAGATGATAAAGGGTAAATGGTCACACCATCATTCCCAGGGCATCCAGTTAGAGACCTGAAAGCACTGAGTACCTATGTGCAGAGAAAGGTGGCTGCTCAAGGAGAAGATATTGAAGGAGCAAATAAACGTTGCCAACCTTGAATTTTGCCCAAGGTCATGTGGGTTTTCCTTCTACCCTTGTGGCCCAGGCTGTTGTACATGTTGAGGACTCCCAGCCACGGGACATGCACAGCCCTGCTTTGCATAATTGATGAAATTGTCTCCAATTTCCAAACATAAAAAAAAACAACAACCCATAGTTGACCTCATTATGAAGTAGCTTTTGTCCTAGAGGATTCACCAGTTCCTATGTGACAGGATTACCCCAGGAAACTTGGCAGCCCCATGGGGGTATGTGCCCTCATTGAGATGAAAACACTTGGAAGGAATAATCTCAGAGCTCTCTTAGACTCAGCAAACATTTCTTAATCACTTTTTTCTGCCCAACCGATGGACTAAGCACAGGGGTACAGAGAGAGGCAGAACCCTAGGAGCTGGCTAACTGAATAGGCTGATTATGCAGACAACATGGAATCCTCCAGGGACAGACAATATAGAGACAGAGGAGATGAAGGCCTCACCCCACAGGGCTGTCATTTGTCATGTGTCCTCCTTTCTACTTGCCTCAGTATGTCTTCCATCTGGCCCCTTCTCTCCTTCAACTCAGCCACCACCTAACTCTGGCCACCACAAGGGTCTCATGTTGGTCTCCCTGCCTCCAGTTTCTGCCCCTGTCATCCATCCTCCCCACAGCTGCCAAAGGGTTCTTCCTTCTTCCTTAAGGACAGATCTGACCATGTCATCACCCATTGCTCTAGGATCAAATATCAACTCTTCTTCTTTCTTTCCTTTTGGCATTTCACAAAATAGCTCCAGTCTGCCTTTCCAGGCTTTCTATTATTATTATTGTTTTCATTATTAATCATCATAGCAGCTAGTATTAATATAATGTTTTAAGATTCATATAGCACATGTTAATTCATGTTTACATTTCTTGAATTCTGGGGTCCAGCTATAAGCTCACTTGCGGATAGCACCCACAACACTCCCATCTCCAGGCCTTTGATTAGGCTATAGCCTCTCCTGGAATGCCCTTCTGCCCTCCCTCCTCAGGGGAAGTATCTCAGAAAATCTCTAATTTTCTTCAAAGTTCAGCTCATGCATCACATTTTAGATAAAGTGTCTTCCATCAGCTTCTTGGTGAAATACACTGGTATTAGACATCTATAAACATACACACATATGTACATGTGTGCACATGCACCTATATAACACATGTTGATATACAATGTATGTATATGCATATAAATGTATGCACATGAATGTGTATAATTGTATGCACTTCTGCATATTGGACTGTCTCACTTTTCCAGCACCATGCTTGGCACATAACAAGCGTGTAATAAATGCTGATTGATTAATTGCTACTTCATTTGTTCTGTTAATCAAGTGTTTCATCCTGGCAGCCCTGCTTTTCAGGGAAGGGTTGCTGGTAAAATCAGGCTGAGCTGAGAAAAGCCCTAACTCCTCCTTAGGAATCAGGGAAGACCTAAATTGAACAAAGTGGGAGGCTTCTGGCTTCCCAAGTTCAGGAGGAGGAGGGTTTCCTCACACCCACATTTTCCTCAGAGGTATCTCCTTGGGTGTGGGGGTCAAACAGAGATGAATTGTAATCGCTGTTCCCTAAGAGACATCCAAGAAGGCAGAGGGGAGAAGAGAGAAGGAGAGGAGAGGGGACGAGAGGGGAGGGAAAGACAAGGGAGGGGAGGGGAGAAAAGGAGAGGAGGAAAGGAGAGGATTGGAAAGTGGGGAGGGGAAAGTCAACAAGCTTGGTATAGTGAATAGATAGAGGTAGAAATAAGAGGTAGTAGTAATAGAGATAGAATAGATAGGAATGAAAAAAGCCCCAGAGAGAAGTAGGAAGGGGTTGGAGAAATGAGGAAATTAGGCCCAGGACAGCTTTTCAGTGACTGCCTAAGGTCACCCTATCCCTCTTTGAAGGGAACCTAAAGACAACTTACAGAATTGCACTTTAGTCCTATAATGATCAGTGTCTGTTCCCCCATCTACCCAAGCTGGGGAATGCCTCCCTCCTCAGTTCTGTGGTAGCTGTTTTGTTAATAGTTCAATATGTACCTCTTGTCTCTTAGCTAAGCTGTAAGCTTCTTGAGGACAGGGACTGTTTAGTACAGTCTTTGTGTCTGCAGCACTTAATATAATGCTTGCCTCATGGTATACTTTCCAAATGATGGTTGAAACAATTAATACAAAACCTAGAGCAGTGAAGAGACTTCAGTATCCAGACAGCTTCTGCAGCTATCCCCCCCACCTCTCTCTCTTTGTCCCTCTGGTGTTTTCTTTTGCCTCACCCTCCTCCATACTTCTTTTTCTCTTCCTCTATCCTCCCTCTCTCCCTTGTTCTCTCCTTCCCTTCTCTTCTTATTTTTCTCCCTCTCTATTTCCCTTCCCTTCTTCCTCATACTCCTCCCCTTCATTTTCCCCTCTTTGTCCCCTTCCTCCTTTTGTCTCCCTCTTTCCCAGTCCTTCAATTTTTCTGTCTTTCAGTTTCTCTCACTATCCTTCCTTTTCCCTTCTCTCTCTCTCTCTCTCTCTCTCTCTCTCTCTCTCTCTCTCTCTCTCTCTCTCTTCCTCTCTCTTCCTCTCTCTTCCCCCTCCCCTTCCTCTGTATGCCCTCCTAAAACAGAATGACTAATAATAAACATAGTAAGATAAGTAGAAGTACTAGATGTGGGGACAGCATCATCAAAAGATCAAGGGACATGGTCCTGTGAGCTACCATTTTATCAAGAAAGTAAGCCCAGAAGACATAGGAAGTTCCTAAGAATGAAATTTGGATGAGACAAAGAGAAATAGCTCTCATGAGGAATAAAGGGAGATGTTTGAACAGACAGATGTGGTTACATGGAGAATGCAACAAATTATTATTTGAGATTTTTAAAAGATACTTAGAGAAGAAGCAATGTTGTACAGTGAATGGAGAAATGGCCTTAGAGCCTGTACAGCCTGGATTCAAGTCTACCTCAGACAATAAACTAGAAATAAGGTGATTCGAATCCATGTGGCAACTAGCTCACTATTTATAACTTATAGAAATCACCTGGCTTTTCAGGAACTCAGTTCCTCATCTGTAAATTTAGGGGAGTAGAGTCGGTCCATCAGTCACATCTGTTGGATAGGCCCTGGATCTGGAGAATGAGTTGGGTCTAGAATTGAATAAGAAGAGGATTCCATTTGAGAAATTGTGCATTTCAGTCCGTTAAATGATTCCAGATGGCTCCTTGTAGCAAACTTTTTGATATTAATATTCTCCTGGTAATACTAGAGGTATGTGAGTCATAGAGCGCCATGATCTCATTATCAGAGTTGACTTGAAGAACAATGGGAAGATCCATAATGGTATTAGCCAGGGATGACATATTATCTGGTATGAATTTATTCATGATATGTGACATGAAATATATTATTCAAGAATATGTGGTTTTGGAAAAGGAGGTGGACAGATAGAGAGCCCTTACTATGTACCGCACATTCTGCTAAGCACAAAACAATACAAAAATAAGCAAACCAAATAGTTCTGGCCCCCAAGAAGCTTACCTTCTAATGGAAGAAACCAATATATCAAAGGAGGCAGTGAGATGGTTTGGGGATGGTTGGGAAGTAGATTGGAGACCTGGATCCAGATAAGATGAGCCTAAACCCCACCTATCAGAGACTGAAGTCCCAGGGGCTAGAGACTAAATTTCGGGGGGATGGATGATGACAAGAGTGACCAAATTGGATGGGAAGACAGAAACTAGTTCTGAGTAAGATGGAATTAAAGCTCACCTATCAGAGTCTAATGTCTTGGTAGTAGGGCCCAAGGTTCTGGTGGTGGGCACAGGAGAAGGAAAAAGGCCAGAGTACAAGTAGCACATTGTGGAAGTTTGCTTTCAAGCAAGTCAGAGTAAAAGCTGTTTTATCAGACCCTAAAAGTTAAGATTCTGATTGAGGTAGGACAGTTAGGAGGGGGGTGATGAGGAAGAGGGCTGGAGAGTAGGCCGCATGGTGTGGAGTCACGTAGTGAAAACAAGAAATGGCAGACATGGCCTGAGAACTCCATGGGAACCCATGAAATATTTAGAGCATCAGAACACAGCCTCCAGCACGTTGGATGGATGCTCCTTAGGGGGTTTATGGCTAGACATGGGTCAAGGACTGCCGAAGCTAAGTGGTAGGATTTATGCTAGTGAAGGGAGCCTGCCCATGATGGAGATCTTACATCCTTTGTAATATGCAGATAAAATAGAACGAATAAACTCTAAGAGATCTACCAGTTCTAAGATGTGACATTAACTTGGCACAGATAAATCAATCTGGACTACCTGTTTCTTTTTCAGTGTCAACGTGGCTGATGGTATTTCCCTCTAGCTGTATTTATAGTTTCTTCAGAATTTTAGACAAGGCAATTTGGCCTATTGGAGAGAAAACTCACTTCCGCTCTGGAGTTCAAGCCCCATGTACTTACCATGAGACCCTGATCAAATCATGTAACTTTTCTAAATTAGATAGATTGCAGTTCCCTAAAATATCAAGCTGGTACTCTGGTAAAGGAATTTCCTTACTCAGAATGAAATCATGAGTCTCATCCAAAAAGCCAAGCCCAGAGGAAAACAGCTCAAAACTGACAATGTAACAAAAAAATAAAATTAAAAAAAAGTCAAGCCCAAACAGTTGGATGGGACCTAAACAAGAAGGCACAGAGCTGATATTTAATCCAAATGAGTTACTTCAATAAAAATCACCTTGTTGGCATCAGGAATTTCTCCTATCCTTGATAGATGTCCTTGATTGAGACATAAAAACTCTTCTTAAAATAACTGATTTTTCTCTGTCTTGTTTACTTTAAAATGATTTAATGAACAATATTCCAGGCCCTGGTCCAATTCTTCAGTCTGTTCCCTTATCTGAGTGGCCAGGTTATAGTTTTGCTCTGAGATTTCCCAGGTTCCACCACCCTTGCTCCCATTTCCATTTGTCATTTCTGACACATATCCATTTGTCCAGAAAATTGTATTTTAACATCAGAGAAAATTTGACCTGGGGAAGTATTTGAAATTAAGTTTCTTTTGGAAACCAGTATCATGAACTGATTTGCAGAAGTTCAAAAATCATATCTTCCTCCTCATCACATGGTTTTTAAACCTTCACTTTCTCTATTTTTTTTTTATCCATTTTACTCTCCTGTGATCAATTTTTGGGAAAAAGCCTCAGAAGTTGGAGTCAGGAAACAGATGTGGATTTTACTTCCGGAAGACATAGATGTGGTGTCTTTGTGTTCTTAGACACATTATGTCTCTGAGCCCCAGTGTTCTGATCTGTCAAATGAAAGCATCCGCAGTTAAAGGGCCTTTGAGGTCACCTTAAGGCAGCCTTTTGATTTTAAAGATGAGGAAACTGAAGCCTAGATATTAGTTAATTTGCCCTGGATTGCAAGGTGGGAGTTTGAACCTATTTCCTCTGACTCTAGAGCTAATGATTTTCCCATCACGTCCTTACTTTTTCTAAGGTGTTTTTTAATTTAAGTTCCGATATTTCTATAAGCAAAATGAATCCAGCAGTCATTCTCAGGCTTTATGTGCTTGTCTTTCCTGCATATACCATCCATCTTACCCTTGATTTAGAAGGGGGGGATGCTTTTACTATTATTATCCTTTCCAGGTTCTTAGAAGAAGCAGATCTAAGACCACCTGCCTGTTTGGGTGGCTTCCATCTCATTCATTTCCATTGAGAGAGGCCAGAAATAGACTTTCTTTGCCTGCTGATAAATCATAATGACTGAGATAGAAAGGCTTCCCCAAAATAAGTGTGTCATGACCTCTGGAAGGTTGTGTTCATCTCTGTGTGTAAGGATAGATATACCTGGAGAAAAAATAGAATGTAGGCTCTTGTCTTCTCCCCACCCCCACCCCCAACCTTTCACCTGAGAAGCTCTAGTTTGACTATCTGGAATAATTCTTCTTTTGTTTTCCTTTAGTGGCACAAAACCACAAAATTATTAACATAATGGTAACTAAGTACAGGTGCCAAGCTATTTTTAAACATTCAAATCAGCCAACGCCTACTCCCCCCAAATTATGAGCTTTCATTTTACTTAAAGAAAAAAATGTTCATGTCATGTCAGGTTTTCTATATAAGATACTCCCCTTTTCCTTCCTCTGGAGGATTTAACCATGGGCAAGTCAGACATCTGGAATTCTGCACTTGGCTGAATGATGCTAGCTGAAGTATCTGGACTCAGCCTATGGCCTCATCTGCTGAGGAGAGACATGATTCTGGCTTATGTTGCCATAGCAATAGAAGTTAGTTCATCCAATCAGGGAGCCCTTCCTTCTACATGCCTCCTCATCTCATATGCTTATTCTGTCCAGGTGGAAAGGAAGCTAGATTTTAATGCTGAACTCCCAGAATCTAGCATGGTAGGAATTCAATAAATATTTGTTGAGTTTAACTGGGGATAATGAGGCAACAATAGTCTCTGTCCTGAAGAAACCTCCATTCTATTGGAGGAGATCATACATATACTATATGTGTGCGTGTGTATCATAGATAGCATATATGTATACACACATTGTCTCTCCCATATATATGTGCATGTAGGTGGAAAGAAAGAGGGAAGGAAGGAAGGAAGGAAGGAAGGAAGGAAGGAAGGAAGGAAGGAAGGAAAGAGAGAGACAGAGAGAAAGAAATAAAGAAAGAAAGAAAGAAAGAAAGGAAGGAAGGAAGGAAGGAAGGAAGGAAGGAAGGAAGGAAGGAAGAGAGAGAGAGAAAGAAAGAAAGAAAGAAAGGGAAAGAAAGGAAGGAAGAAAGGAAGAAAAGGAGAAAGAAAGAAAGAAAGAAAGGAGGGAGGGAGAGAGAGATGGAAAAGGGGAAAAAAGGAAGAAAGATGTTACAGTTCTCTTTAAGAATGAAGGACCAACAGCAAGCAAAAGCAAAGTAATGTAAGTGGATATATACCTATAAGCATATATGTATATATGTGACATATATACATATATAATAATACACATATATATTAAATATACAAACTTATGTTTTTCAAAACATGTCATAAAATACATGGGATTACAAATGAAACCCATTATGTTGAATGATTGTTGTACAATTATCAAAACACATATTTTTAAAAAACCAAGTTCCAGGAAGGGGATAAGGTGGGATAAAGTGTAGAAAGCACAGACTGCCTATGTGATCTCGCTGTTTTCATCTATAAAATGAGGGAGTTGGGCTAGGTGTCCACATGGTTTCCTTTCAGTTCCAAATCGATATTCCTGAGATCTGTGATTTAAAACTGAGTGGGACCTGAAAAGTCACCTAGTTCAACCCCCATTTTACAGATGAGAAAACCAAGGCTTAGATGTCAAATACAGTACTTATCTGATCTTTTCATTCTCAAAGAAGTCTACCACTTTGAAAGAGTCCTTTTTTGTGTTGGGAATCCATTAGATTTTGTATCACTTGGTGAAATCTTCAATGTGCTTTGTTTCTTATCTTAGCTAGGGGATCATGAGAGGCTGTGAAAAGTGTCAGTGGTGAGTGTGGTTAGACCGATGAAGTTATATACAAGAGGAAGATTGTAGTTAGCTGATTGATGTCCAAAAGAAGAAGCAGAGTATTAGAATCACTTGAAAAGTCAATGAGGTATGCAGGTAGATGCTTACCATTTTTGTAATAATACTGGAGAATGGAGAGAAAAAAAGGTTGGTAGGCGTTGGGAATTAAAGACAACTGAATCAGACAGAAGGCATTACTCTTCAGAATTAAGGGAGCCATATGCGAAGTAGGAGTAGTAAGAGAAATGAAGAACACAAGGGGAGTGTGCTGCCAAAGACTTTCATATGACCTTTATTTTATGAATTTATTTATGTTTTGCACCATGCTAGTGTGTGTGTGTGTCTGTCTGTCTGTGTTGTCTGTGTGTATGTGTGTGTGTGTGTGTATGTGTGTCCATCCATGACTGCTTCTGGGACTCTTCCATTTTAGAGAAATGTACTGTCAATGAGACTGAAACAGTTGAATAAATAACAAGGCTGTGGTTGTTCATTAGGGCCAATGACAGACTGCTTGAGAGGTGGGGAGGATGAGATCCACATTTGCCAAGTCGTGAACGGAAGTGTAATGCAATGATTCAGACTATCAAATTTAATATGAGGTATAAGGAAGCTTGAGGCTTAAGCTGGTAGCCACTGAATTTGTTCAAAGGAAAAAAAATAACTCACAGCAGTAGGCAAGGCCCAGCTCTGGCGGGAGGCCTAGAAGTTAGTCACATCATTAGGCAGGGTGACCTAACTCAAAAACATGAGCCGCATCAATGGGAGAATGGCTAAAGAAACTGGTGTGTGAATGTCATGGAATAGTACTGATGAATAGGAAGGATTCGGAGAAGAATGGGAAGACTTGTATGAACTGATGCAAAGTGAAAGGAACAGAACAAGGAAAACAAGATGCACAATGACTATAATAGGGGAAATGGAAAGGACCCAGAAAAGCTATTAGATGCTTTGTAAATGTAATGACTAAGCTTGGCCTCAGAAAATTTGCTTTACTCCCTTGAGTGCAGAGGTAGAGGATACTTATACACCATCAGACATGGTTAAAGTGTTAATTTTGCTGATCAGCTCCCCCCACCAATTCTGGCCTTTTTAAACATTGGTGCAAAAAGTGGCTTCTTAAGGAGAAAAAGAAAGATTTTTGAAAGAAATTTTATGAAAACAAATTGATAAAAATAAGATTTTTTTTAAAAGAAAGGCTAGTTGTCATCTTGTGGTAGACTTTCCATAGTCTTATAGTGAGTCTTGAGTCATTTATCAAAATACTCACTAAGTTGACCTAGTGAATGGTGATGTGGATCTTCCACTGAGAGTTACTCTCCTTACTGAAATTCAGACTTTTTCTGATAACACAGAGCAAGTTTCTATTATTTCAGTCTCACAAATTGTACCATTTAGATTATACTTTTAAAAACCATTTTTTAGCCTTAAAATAATTCACTAACTGAGCCATGCAGATTTCGGGATCATGTTTACAAAACACAGGTTGATTGTGAGACTCAGATGAAACTGCTTGACTTGCTTTGTAAAACTTCAGAAAGAATTGTGCGCATGTTTAAGACTGAGGCAAAATTCCTAGAGTCTCCTAAAGTCTTAAATGAATTGGAAAGAAAGCTGGGTGGTAGTAGCCATTGGTGCAATAAATGTATTGGGTAGAAGATGGTTTGCTGCAGAAATGATGATAGCCCCATAGGTCCTTCCTCCAACATCCAACAACTTCTTCCCTGATTCTGTGACAGCAGCTGCCTCTGGGTTTGATGATAAAGAAAGATTTGGTCCTTGATGAACATAAGACATACACTTGATGAACAGGAAGACATACATGGGCATAGGCAAAGGGCTTGGCTCCAATCTCTCCTTTTGCTCCTCATTCTCTGTGTGACATTGAGCAGGTCACTTAAACTAAGTCTCAGTTTTGTCACATCGTCTGTAAAATGAAGGCTGAATTTGGCAGGAAAGAAAGGGAATAAACATGTATTAAGCTCCTATTATGTGTCAGGGACTGTGCTAAGTGTTTTACAAATATTATCTCATTTCATTATCATAATGGTCCTGCAAGGTAGCTTCTGTTATTATTCCCTTTTTTCAGTGGAGAAAACTCAGGCAGAAAGAAATGAAATGTTCAGGGTTACATAGCCAGGAGTATCAGAGGACAAATTTGAACTCAGGTCTTCCTGACTCCATGCACCACCTAGCTGCCTCTAAGACTATGGATTTAAAGGTCCTTCCCAAATCTAGCTCTCTTATCCCATGATTCCTTTAATTGAGATGCTTTTAGTTTTTCCTTCCTAAAGGTGAGAAAACTCAATCAAATAGTCACCATTTATTAAGCACCTACTATGTGATAAGAACTTCACTAGGACCTAGTGATACAAAAGTAAAAATGAAACCATCCCTGCTCTTAAAGTCTGTCTAGGAAATTAACATGCTCACATATGAAATGTGTATAAATTAAATTATGGTGGTAGTGGTAGTGACAAGAGATCCAGATAAAGGTTGTAAAGAATGTTGAGGGGAAAATGTCAGTGTTGCCTTTCCATTAGCCAGATGTCAAATGAAAATCTTGAACTTTTGAAACATCAGTTAACTTTGCTAGAAAAAAAAAAAAAACCTTCCCATTTCAGCAAAACATAAACTTACTCATGGAACTAATTTGGAGATAGTCAAGTAACAATAGCAGTAATAAATATGGCTTTAATATGTCAGTGTGGTACAATGGGCAGGCAAACGACTTTGAAACCAGAAAAAAATGGGTTCAGGTCCTACTTCTGACATCTTTTGTCTGTGGGGACCCCAGGTCAGTCCCTCCTCAAGCATCAGTCAGTGCTTGAGCATCTCTCTAAGACTACATCGTAGAGAAAATACTGACCCACATTGATAGAAGGAGTTTTCTCTCCTGAGAGATCCTTATACCAGTGAAAATACAGGTCCAATTGCAATCTCCATGATTTTCTTCAGTGTGCTCTCCTAGAATTAGTAATATAATGTGTCAGGGATTCCCAGTTTTCCCTCTGCATTTATAAATAGCCTATAAGTTTTTCTAAAGAAGATAAAAGAAAAAGATAGGATTCGATTGATCCAACTTCTAATGCATTTTCTTTGTGTTGCACAGATATATGTGTCCATTTTTGTTACTAACCCTGAGTTGCTTTCATCCATGATGTTGTTTAGTGCTAGAAGTCTCTCCCCTTCCTCCCCTTTCCTGCCTTCCTCATCATCATCTCTATCATGTTCCTTATTCAAGGTGAATCATAGACATGGGGCTTCTCCATTTTTCTCCTACAGTTTTTGTCTTTGTTCCTTGAAATAATAGGTTTGTCTAGTTCGACACAAGCTGTACCTGAAAGAACAACAGCTTATTCTAACATCATTTTTCTTTAAATACCCTTTGTCAGGTTGGAGCCATGAAGCTGTAAAGGTTATTCCACTAAGTAGCATGAGTCATCCTTTTTGTTTTCAACCTTTGGGTAAACATACTCTGGAACTTAATCTACTCATAGATCTAGGAGGGTTCAGGTGTCCTGGTGTTTTGTTTTGTTTTGTTTAGTATATCTGAAATACAATGCCATGTGATATGGTGGTAAGCATATGGATCTGTGTGTCACAGGACTTGGGTTTGAGTCCCTGCTCTCTGCGACCATGGGTTTACAACCTTACTTCCCTGGACCTCGGTTTCCTCATCTGCAAAATGAGAGTATTGAACCCAATGCCCCTAGAGGACCTTTGCAGCTCTGGATCTATGATCCTATGGCAAGAATGAGAATAGGATCTTCTAAAGATTCCAATCAACTCTGAAACCTTTGAATGTCAATTTTACTTCTTGCTAAAAGAATGTTGAGCATTGACAGCTTCCCCAGATGGACCACCTGGACAGTTTCCTGTTGTGGGCACAAACCTTCTCTTGTCGGGGCCTCAGCAGAGCATATTCCATTCCTACCCTCTCCCAAATGAAGACCAAAGATTCTTTCTCACATTTATTCTACTCTCTGGGTAAACTGCTGTTGGTTTCTTACATAAATGTCAAAGACATGTTAAGTTCACACAAGCCACCTGTCTCAGTAATAGCCTATGAAGGGGAACCTGGTGAGGTAATTTACATTGCACAAAAATACTCCAGTTCATCTATTTCCAATGGATGAACTTAAGTCCATTGGTTTTTGTTATGGTAAGATGGAGGGTTCTTTCCAGTAGATGTCTCTGAATGGTTCTAATCTGGGTCTGTTTCCTTTTTTCCTGACCCATTCTTATCATCATTTTAATAATCTCTCATGTAAAAAATTGGGTAAAAGCATTTTTTACTTTTGTGGATTTTGGTGGGGAGGAGGTGGGAGACTGAATTGACCCAAACTGGAAATGGTATTCAAGGACTCAGTGTCCTCTGTTGGAATAATGGTCTATAGAGTCACAATTGACATTCTGTCCTTTCCTTTGAGTCGACCTGTCATTTTACTGGCTCTGAAGCCTGCTGCTTTGCTCTCAGCTGTCCCCTGGGCTGTGGAGACCTGTTTCCTTTAGAAGTTACCGCTAATTTGGGATCCAGCAGTGTACAAAGGTACCTTCACTTGTGCTTTTGTGGGCCTTTGGTGGGAGCTTTCCAAGGTGGCTTTGGCTTCCTGGGCTGGTCATTCAGCTGCTGTGTGCTCAGGGAGGTTGTGTGGGCTTTTCTATGATTGCCTTCCTTTCACAGTGAAATCAGTCATTTCTTTCTATATCCTTTCTTTGTTCTCACTCCCTTTGTTATCTTCCTGTCCATTCATTCATTCAACAAATGTTTATCAAACCTTGACTGTGTACAAAGCATTTTATACTGGGTGCTGGGAGAAGGCACAGAAATGATAATGATGAGGATGAGGAGGATCACACTTATTCTATGCTAGGCACTGTTCTAAGACTTTTCCAATTATCATCTCATTTGATCCTCACAACAGCCCTGGGAGGGTTACTAGTATTATCCCCATTTTAAAATAAAGAAACTAAGGCACATAGAGGTTAAGTGACTTGTCCAGGGTCACACAGTAAGTTAACTCACGTCCTCTTGACCCTAGTCCCCTATTCTATCTACTGGGTCACCTCACTGCCACAGATTAAATAAGAAATCACATTATCTGACCTCCAAGAGTCTGAAGTCTCTTAGTGGGTTAGGATGCACAGAGACTCGATCAAAATGTCCCATATGATAAGTGAGATAGAAGATACAAATTCACCATGGAAAACAAAAGATGACATAGGTCCAAGAGACAAGATTGTTAATTCAGGGGTTATCAGGAGTTTTCATTGATGCCTGAATTTTTCAATGTATGATTAAGCATCATGCCTGGCACACAGTAAGCACCAAATAAATGTTTGTTAATAATGATGATGATAATTATAATAACACAAGCCAGCATTTATACAGTGACTACTATGTGCCAGACACTATGTTAAGCACTTTACACATATTTCATTTGATCCTCACAATGTCTTTTGTACATAAGTGCCATCATTATCCCTATTTCACAGATGAGGAAACTGAGGCAAATAGAGGTTACGGTTAAGTGATTCCTCCAAGGTCACACTACTAATAAGTGTCTGAATCCAGATTTGAACTCATGTCTTCCTGATTCCAAGCCCTCTATCATCTAGTTTATCAACTAGTTGCACATGATAAGTCACTACCTACCTGGGACAAATCTTTAGGTCTTAGTTTTTTCATTTGTAAAATAAATGGGTTGGACAATGATCTACTCTACTCTTTCAGTCTTCCACTGTGGAATTTTCCTAAAAATTTCTAGCAAGAAATTTCATATTGACTTTGAGAGATGTCTGGTTTAAAGGGCCACCATTTTCTAATATATTTGAAAATTAAATAAATTGAAGTATTTCAAAGAATACTTGTGGTAGGACAGCTAAATGGCAAATGCTGGTCCTGGAATCAGAAAAACTTATCTTTCTGAGCTCAAATCTGGCGTCAGACATTTACTGGCTGTGTGACCTTGAGCAAGTCACTTAACCCTTTTGCCTCAGTTTCCTCATCAGTAAAATGAGTCAGAGAAGGAAATGGCAAACCAGTTCTGTATCTTTGCCAAGAAAACCTCAAATGGGGTCATGAAGAGTTGGAAATGACTGAAACAACTGAAAAACAATAACGCAAATTACTTGTGGTACCAAAAAACCCTTCTAATGTTTCATCTAGAATGTCATTTTTTTTGTTTCTTAGAAGATTCTGTTTTCTAGGCTTCATTTTTTAAAGAAAAATATTTTACATTTGGCATCTGGAGACTTCTAGGACGTAACCTCTTTGGCATATCAAAAGGAAAATTGCTATTTTTTTCCCCCTAATTCCAATCAACGTAGCATTATCCTCTCTCCTCTTCACCATAATAGGGAAATGGGTTCTTGTTATGGGAAACTGTGCATTATAGCTCCATCAAAAACACTTTGTTAAATGCCTGCTCTTGTATTTTGCAGTTTTTTGGTGTTTTCTGAAATAGGTGAAGTTAGATAAATACTCTTTTCCTTCTTCTGCACCCCCATTGATCTTACAACCATGGTTTTTTAGGGCAAAGGAGTCCATTTCTAAAGCGGTCTACTCTCAGCTACTCCTGTCTTTGAAGATAGTAGCAATGATATTCTGGACAGTTTTTCTTATTCCCATCAGTTAGAGTCCCAGCCTCAGTGTAAGAGTCATCTCAGATCATCATGCACAAGTCAACATAGTGATTATGAGAACCACTGAGTTGTTACTGATTTGGCTGATGGACCTGACTAAATACTTTGAAAATAAAAACCCTTAAGAATATTGTGATGTATGAATGTACTGAGTCCTAAGAAGAACTCAGAAAAGCATGCAGAGATTTATCTGAACTGGTAGAGAATAGGAACAGGAAAATAACATAGCCAACAATTGTAACAATGGGGAAAAGCAAACAAACAGAATATTGTGCAGTTATAATGAGCACATAGTCATAGATCTAGAGTTAGAACGGCCCTTAGAGACCTCCCCCACCCCCATTTTGCGGATGAGGAAACCAAGCCCAGGAGAACATAGGTGACTAGTGCAGATTTACACAGCTAGTGTTTATCCAAGGAAGGATTCAAACCCAGGTCATCCTGACTCCAAATTCAGTTCTTAGTTCACTGCATCATGCTGGTTTTTTTTTCCTTCATAGAGAAAATTCTCTTGTTTTCTTTTATTATTTATGGGGATGCAAAATAAACATATACTGTCAGCAGTGTTGTGTTGGTTAGTTTTGCTGAACCCTCCCCTCCTTTTTTAATCCTTGTGACAAGGGCAGATTTATTGGGTAGATGAGGGGGAGGAATACATTTGAAAATGAAAGTGATAAAAAAAGATGTCAATAAAAATGGAATTAAATTTTTTTAAAAAAAAAAACCCTTTGGTTTTTGCCAAAATAGCTTTTTGATATGTTTTTGCTTTGAGCATGAAAAAATATTGTTACAAAAAACATAATTCTTCATCCTAAAATATTTAACATTTCAATAGATTGTCAACCCTGATCTAAGATTACAGAATGAATGTGTAGCTGGTGTGAAAACATGGGAAAAAAATAAATTAAAAAACCCAAGCCAAAATGTATGCCCATATTGAGCTCAGTTAGTCAGGAAACACAGCCCTTATCAACTAACAGTAACCATAGCAACCATGTGATGATTATTTTCAGCACAGAATTATATAAAACTGAGAGAAAGTGGAGACCAGCCCCGTCTGCACTAACACTACATGTTCTTGTCTGAAGTGGATTATGGTGAATGGGCAGGGGCCCCTGGTACAGGCTGTTGGCTTTTTCAAAAGGGCTGGTCCAATAGAGCATCCTTATGGCTTCATCCTGTATATAAGCACTATAGGATGCTGGTTAGAGGTCATTTGGTACAATGGCCTCATCCTAGAGATGAGGGAACCAAGGTCCCTGGAAACCAGACCAGGAAACACAGCTAGTGAATCTCAGGGATGGAACTGGAATCTAGGTCCTTTGACTCAATATATTTCTTCCAATATGCTACATAACATATAGGCTTAAATATTTTAAAAGGAAATCAGTGCAGCCATGTTTGAGTTCCATCTGAACTCCACAAGTGCATTTTGACATAAACTTGAGCATTGGTAATCTGAGCGAAAATAAAAAAGAAACCCACATTTTTTGGTCACTTACTAAGTGACGATTTATTCTGTGGACTCTATTTAAGGAATATGATTGTGCAGCAAATTGTCTTGTGCACTTAGATTCCACTCACTCCTTGTTTGACTTTGGGCAAATAATCTCCCTGGGACTCAGTTTATTCTTCACCCTGTTGGGCTAGATGATCGATAAGGTCTCTTCCAGCTGTAAAATTATGCTTCTATGATGTTTCCCATGAGGGTTTCACAGTAGAGTAGATCCAGCTAGAGCTCAGTGCAGCTAGGCAGTGCAGTGGATAGAGCACCAACTCTAGAATCAGGAAACCTGAGTTCAAATGTGACTTCAGACACTTACTAGCTATGTGACCCTGGGCAAGTCACTTCACCCTGTTTGCCTCAGTTTCCTCATCTGTAAAATGAGATGGCAAAGGAAATGGCAAACCACTCCAGTATCTTTGTCACAAAAACCTCAAATGGAGTCTTGGAGAATCAGATACAACTGAAATAACCGAACAACAAACAAAGATAATGCTCATACAGCCTTCCTTTCCTCTTTCTTTGAGAAGAGAATGGTGGTTGTACCTTGGCCAGATCCCATTGATTCAAAGTAGAAAATGCATTTACAAGTCCTGAAACCTCTTTGTGTGGGGGAGGGGGGGAGGGGGGAGGGGAGGGCATGTGTGTGAAAGAGAGAAAGAGAGAGAGACAGAGAGAGAGAAGGGGAGACAGAGAAGAAAAGAGAGAGAGGCAGAGATACATAGACATAGAATATTAAGGCTATAAAGAACCTTGGAAATCTAATACAGATTTTTTAATTTTATGAGAAAGAAACAGAAATCCAGGATGGTTTTTAAGTTCATAGAATTGTGACTGGAAAGGACCTTAAGGGCCCTCTAAGCCTTACCCCTCTTTTACAAATGAGGAGACAGGCATGAGGCAAGTCAAGTTACTTGCCCAAGATCATACATGTACTGACAAGGATAGAATTAGGACCCAAGTGCCTTGGCTCCAGAGTTATCTGGAGCAGCAGAATGGAGGTGGGGTGTGGGGAAGGAGGTAGAATGATTTCTGGGGCAAACTTCTAGAGGAAATGAGAGGGGTTAGAGTCAAGGTCAAAGGTAGAAGGGTTGATTTTGGCAAGGAAGAAAGTCATTCCATTCTTTGAGAACAGAGGGAAAGAGGAGACGATGAGCAAAAACACAAGGAGATTGTTGCATGTGGGGCGGGGAAAGTGGGTATTTTGCAATAGTGTAAGCCTCGTTGCTTTCCATCAATGTAGGAAGATGGGCATAAGAGAGCACTTTGGTGTTGGAAACTCAAGGAAGGAGGAAAAAGTTGAGAAGATTCACCACTTGGCAATAACTAAAATGCTTGACTTTGTAGTGGACAGTAGGTGACTTAGCCCAGCCATGCTCTATTGATTGGGAGCAGGAAAAGAGGTGGATGATAGATGTTATCCAGGGCAGAATAGGCAAGTAAAAAAAGAATGAGAGATTCAGTCTGAAAAAAGATGTATCTTTGAAACAGCTGACTATACAAAGAGTGAAAAGGGAGGCATGAAATGAGTGATGGGATGAAACAGGAAGAAATAGACTGAGTGAAGATCAAGAGGTGGGTAAAGACCAGATTTAAGAAGAGAGGGTATGAGGCAAACATAAGAACAGTAGAACAGAGAATTTCTAAAATAAATAAACCCCAGTAAATGAAGTGACTTCTGGGCAATTGATTATGACAGCTAACATTTCTAAAGAGCACATGAAGATTGGCATTATCTCATTGGATCTCCTCTCCGTGTTCATCCACATTTTAGGCACTCGGAGAATCCATTGGCAATATGCTTCTGACAATCTGTTGTACTAACCTAGTTTGTTTGGTTTTTTAAAGGCTTTGTACCTCCCCATCATAAGCTGCTTGTTCCATCTCTCAGGTAGAATCAGGCCCAATATTTAGACACTCCAGAAATGTGTTACCCATCTTTTTCAAGCCAAGACCACATTTGAAGCAGCTATTCAGATAATGATCGACATCCTGTCTTCTGATCCAAGCCACAGTCGTATGCATCCTTGAAGCTCTTGCATCTATCTGAGCCCAGAAGATCACTCTTGGAGACCTTTTAAATGGAGGACCAGACGTAGGTCTTAGTTTATGCTTTGAAAAAGCTTAAGCTTAAAAACTTGTACTTTAAGGCACTCAGGAATTTTATTTTTTAAGAAGCAGTGTTCTAATTGACAGAGAAGTAGTCCCAGAGACAGGAGGACCTGGCTCTAAGCTCCAACCCCTCCAGACTGTGTGACCCTAGGCAAGTCACTTGCATTCTCAGAGCCTCAGCCAACTCTTTACCACTAAAAGTTATCTAGAAGGTACTGAGCAATGCAAAAGAGAGTTTTCTTACTGGAAATTCCTTATATAATTAAATCACCAGTTAGATACCAAAAAAGGAGGGGAACATATTTTTATATCTATTTTAAAAATAGATTTAAAAAAGAGAAGCACAACTTTGTTCAGTCACTTTTTTCTTCTATCTTTATTTAATAGGATTGCTGGTCTGATACTTTTGTAGTTCAGCTGTAATCTGAGATTCCCAAGGACTGTGCCTGCAGAATGTAGGTTCTCCCAGGCTTGGCATTTCTATACTACACTCTTTAAGGTTAAATACTTTACATATCTCACCTTATAGAATCCTCAGATTCATGGGTTCATAGGTCTAGACTGAAAGGGACTTCAGAGACCATCCATTTTACAGATGAGGAGACTGAGGCGCCATGAATTGTCAAGGTTACAGAGGCAGTAAGCATCTGAGGCAGGCTTTGACTAGTTCTTCTTGAAATCATCCTGCTAGGTAGGTGCTACAATTTTTTATTATCCCATTTTTACAGATAAAGAAACTGAGGATGTTGTGGGTCAGTCTTTTTTCAGTCATGTCTGACTCTTCTCAACCCCATTTGGGGTTTTCTTGGCAAAGATGTTGGACTGGTTTGCCATTTCCTTCTTTAGCTCATTTGACAGATGAGGAAACTCAGGCAAAGAGGGTAAAGCAACTTGCCCAGGGTCGCACAGCAAGGAAGTGTCTGAGGCTGGATTTGAGCTGAGGAAGATGAATCTTCTGATTTCAGGCCCAGTGCTCTGTCCACTGCACCATATCGCTGCCCCTTTATTATAACAGAGAACTCTAGAGCAAGGCAATTCCCTACACCAGTGCAGGCCAACATCCACAAATGACTACCTTAGAATCTTGTCTAGAACACTGAGAAGTCAATGACTTGTCCAGAGTCACATAAACAGTATGTGCCAGAAGTAAGACTTGAACTCAGGTTTTAGAGGCTTCAAAGGCAACTCTTCTACTATACACACATACACACACACACACACACATACACACATACCTACACATATACACACATACAATGCTTCATCTGGTAGAAATATACTTAAATTCTTACTTATACAATCATCCACATTAATAACTCTTCTCAGAATTCTTATAGCTCTGTGAGTCTGCACCATAATTTAATATTTCATCTTAGCAACAATAAATTCTACCAGTTTAATGCTTAATTACTTACTGACATTTTCCCATTAGTCTTGGCCTTGTTTGCCCACCTGTATTAGAAACTTGAAGAGAGATGGAGGGAGAGATGAAAGGGGAGAACAGAGAGAGAGAGAGACAGAGAGGGAGAGGAGAGAGGAGGGAAGCGAGATGAAGAGAGAGAAGGTGGGGAGAGGGGAGAAGGGAGGAGAGAGAGAGAGAGAGAGAGAGAGAGAGAGAGAGAGAGAGAGAGAGAGAGAGAGGGAAGGAGGGAGGGAGGCAGGGAGGGAGGGAGAGAGAAGGAAAGAGAAGAGAAAGAAAATGTAAGTTAGTGCTGGTCTTGTACTCCTTTCTCTCTTCCCCACACCACCTAAGCACATGGATAAGGTAGCAGTGTATGATAACTCCCTAAATATTCTTCTATTGTTTGATAACCTGAATAACACTCCGGCCCAACGTGAGCTGCTCCAGGCAGCTGGTGGTGCTGTACAGAGAGTCCTGGACCTAGAATCAAGAACACTCAAGTTTAAATTCAACCTCAGGCACTTACCAGCTCTGTGACACTGGTCAAGTCACTTAACCTCTACCTGCCTCAGCTTCCTCATCTATAAAGTAAAGAGAATAATAGCACCTCTCCCCTAGGGTTCTTGTGAGGAATAAATGATTTGCAAAACACTTTGCAAACCTTAAAGTGCTATAGAAATGCTGTATAACAATTATTAGAGTAGCCTTTTAATCCAAAGCTCCTACTTGCTGCCCAATGGAAAGTATAAAGTTGGCCCAGAATTTGGTAGCAGTAAGTCTGCAAAGCCAATCGGTTCCCTTTAGACTTCTCATCTGTCTGAGATGATGCTGTTCTCGCTCTTAATGGAATAGGGTGACAGCTGCATTAAGCAGTAGTGGGATAGACTGGAGGAGGAGAGAGGGCAGGGCCTTAATAATCAGGTTGATATGTCCTGGTTTCCAGAACCAAATAGTTATTAGGTTTTATTTGAGAACCGAGTATTCGATGAAGGGTTTGACTGGCATTTTCATTCTTCAGAATTTAGAATATAATGAAATATTTCTGGCAAGCTCAGGGAGAGAGGTTCCCATAGTCTATGTGGGATATATATTCTTTTTTTGCATAGGTGCCGCACCTTCAGTTTTGATGATTACATCCAGGTATTTTCTTTGAATGATTTTTCCCATGCTGTGGATTGTTAGCAATAGTCCGAGTGACTGTGGTTTGGTAAGAGTGTTTGAAAAGATATCAGTTATCTAGCTTGTTATTCACTGTCTTTAACAGATGGTACCAAGCCTCAGGAGGAGGAAAAACTGAGCTTCTAGCCTTAAGGAGCAACCTAGGATCCCCTGGTTCTCCCTGTCAGCCTCAGCAATGATTTAAAGCATGATTTCCCCTTCCATTCTAGCAATAAAAATATTTGCTAAAACAGAAGAGATTATATCAGTGAATTTGATGACCCAGTTTGCCCAGAACATTTCTTGTAAGATGCAATAATAAAAAATTAGTTGAACCAACTTTAGATATTAATTTATGAAGGAATGTAATTTAACAGCTGTGTTTCCAGGATTTTTCAAGTGGAGAGCTAGGTCAAAAGATATCAAGAAAAAAATGTCTCTTAAGCATCTTGGTATATGCATTTAAAATAACATAGCTAAGACATAGCAAACTCTTTGATCATGAGCTCTGGTAGTTCTTTTCCCAATTTTTGGTATATAATAGTGTGGTCAATTTCTTTTTATTATGTTGTTTCTAATGCTCTGCCCCAGTTCAGTCTGGAGTTGGCAGAAGTAAAGAGGATAATTTTATATAAAAATAGAATTAAATCTTGTCACTTGAAGTCAAAGAAGTAGAAATACTGACCTTTTGCATGATGGATTGAATGGAAGGTGGACATCTGGAGATATGACATGACACCTTTTCAAGTTGTTTTCATTTGTTTGGGATATTCCAGCAAAACACTGATGACCTCTTTTAGGAGGATGCTGTAGGAGGACTTTATGTTTCATGTGGTGACTGGACTCAGTGGTCTCTAGGTTCTTTCTGACTGAAATTCCACCTATCAATCAGTCAGTTCAAAAGCATTTTTAAGTACTATATACCAGACCCTGGGCTTACATCCAGGGATACCAAAAAAAGACAGAAAAAACCAAACACCCAGGACCTACCCCCAAGGAGGGTACATTGTAATGGAGAAAATAATATACAAATACCTATAAATATTCATATACCTGTAAATACATAGAAGACATACATAGAGTAGATGAAAATTATGTTTCTATAGCCATCAGGATTATTCCCTCAAACTGTCCCTGGAATTCTATAACTCAGGCACAGAGATCAATAATAAACTAAGAGCTACATGATACAACGGAAAGAACATTGATCTTGAAGGTTGAAGTTCTGAGTTCAAATCCTGACACTATCTTTGTGACCTTGAATAAGTCACTAATCTTATCTGAGCCTCAGTTTCCTCAAGTATATTAAATGGCCTCTAGTAGCTTCCAGCTCTAAATTTGTGAGTCTTTGAATTCTAATAGAGGATATAGCTTTATGTATGGTAGAAATATAGCTATCTGAAGCCTGTTAAGTGGAAAAACAGGAGATTTCTTAAGAGAGCCCCTAGCTTAGAAATTTCCAAACAGATTTCTAGATAGAGAGCCACAGCTGGGAAAAGAAACATTTCTATATGCATTGTTATTATAAAATTTTTCAGAGCAGCTTAAGGATGGGTTAATTAGTTAATATAATAGGCCTAAAATTGGACTCCAAAAAACTGTAGCACAATTATAAAGGACATTTGTTATAATTTTACTGTTGAGCATTTCAGACATTGGTTTCTCTGGGTATAAAGGACAGATTTAATTACTCCAGAAAGAAGTAGCAAGTTTGTTCAGTTAGCATTTGCCACAGGAGAGAAATTAGCAAAAAAAAACCCAACATACACACACATACAACAAAACCTTGGTAAATATGGGCTCAGTGCATTATGCTATTGTTATAAATTCTTGGACCATTTCAGTTACATTATGTCTGAGATGTTCCAGCCACAAAATGTTCATGTAAGTAATATGGGATTTACTGTCCTTAAAAAATAAGAAAGTTAGGAAATAGGGCCCAAGACCTAGCACAAGTTTCTACACAGTTATTCATATCTGACTTCCATATTATAGGGCAATATATATACATATACATGTATGTACATGCATGCATGTGTGCAGGTATGTGTGTGTATGTGTAAACTCTACTTGATAGGATATGGAGAGATGGAACCCATGATTCCAGTGGTTTAAGGAAGAAATTTCTTCTACCTGTGCAACAAATGAGCATCTACTCTACCATTTATAGTTTTACTTGCCTAAAGCCATTGCAATGGTTTAACATTTAACAATCACATGTCCAAGGTCACACAGTATGTGTCAGACCCTAGATTTGAACCCAGGTCTTCTTGACTCCAAGGCTGGCCCACTCTCCATTCTCTTGTGCTGCCTCCACATTCACCACATACTTGGTAGGTTATAGACATAAGAATGAAAGCAAGTCTTCCTTCACTGTATACTCTCAACACTGTACACTCCTCTGGAGCGCTTAAGTGTTTAGAATTTGTATTAGGTTTGTCTATTAATATGCCACTCACCCTTTCTAAATTGTAAGCTTTTTGAAGGCAGGGAGCCTTGTCTTACTCATCATTGTACATGACATTCCCTCTCTGGCTCATCCCCATGCCAAGAATACACTCCTTCCTCACTTCCACCTTCTGTCTTCCTTCAAGATGCAACCCAAATTCTACCATCAACAAGAGACCTTTCTCAGTCTCCCCAGTTACTAACCTTCCGTTTTGAGATTACTTTCCATTTCATATATATATATATGAAATGGAAAGTAATGTATACACAATATATATACATACAGAGACAGAAACACAGACATAAATACATATATATCATGTATATATACATAATATGTAATATAATATATCTAATAACATAAACATAATATGTAAATACACATACATATATACATAACTAGATAGTAGTTTGCATGTTGTAAATGTGAATCCCCGGTAGGCAGGGACTGTGTTTCTGTCTTTTCCTTAGCACTTAGCACAATTCCGGGCACATAGCACGTGTTCAATAAATGCACAAGCTCTGGAATCAGAACATCTGTGTTCACCTTCTGCTATTTCCTAACTGTATGACTTTGAACAAGTTTCTTGTCCTCCATGAGCCTCACCTATAAAATGGGGGGAGGGGGCCGTGGATTGGACTAGGTGGCCTCTGAGGGTCCTTCCTGCCAGAGACCCGGAGACTACAATTTTTTTCTCCTTCTCAGTGCTCTGAACAGAAATGATGCTTTATAAATATTTGTTTTCCAAATGAATGCTTATATGAAGGTTGATTTTGGTGTTATATTTTAAAGCAGCAAGGGCCTTTAAAAATAATATAGAACACAACACAACAACCCAACCTGGAAAATCACAACCATTCGATACAAGCAGTAATTCTTTAGTGCCTAAATAATTAATATTTTGCTCACCTCTTGATTGGGTTGGTGGAACAAGTCACTCTAATGAGCTAAGAAATGGTGACTAAAGCTGCAATTAGCTCAGGGAATTGCTACTTTTATTTTTCCCAGTGGACTTC
Source organism: Notamacropus eugenii (assembly GCF_028372415.1). NCBI lineage: Eukaryota > Metazoa > Chordata > Mammalia > Diprotodontia > Macropodidae > Notamacropus > Notamacropus eugenii. Next base: position 269,281,117 of record NC_092872.1, read on the forward strand.
GGAACATTTCTGCCTGAGTGTGTGTGCACCAGCATTCTCCAGAAGGGAGGGACAGAGTTTAATATGACATGGAGATCAATTTCCCAGCTCTCACCAGGATGAATCTCCCCCATGCGTTTGGGGCACCTCAACCTTTCCAAAACACTCATTTCTTGGCCAAAGAGGAATTTTTACCTTCATAGGAGGAAACCAAAACCTATCTCTAAGCTGAGAAGGAACTGGTATTTCTGGTGGAATCCAATGCCCTGCCACAAATCCCTTTTCTCCACCTGTACCTGAAACCTGACCAGTGAAGGGGGAGGACAGTACAGACCTTCAGGCTCTTGTTCCCTCGAGATCATCATAGACAAATTAATTTTGCCAAAGTCACAGCAAAAAGGAGAGGGGGAAAGGAAATGTGCGGTTTGTTTGCAAATCAGTATTAAATATAGAAAGGGGCGATCAGGATGACATTCTTGGATATTCGTACCAAAATAAGGGCATCACAAGTATTTCTTGAATGGAAAAGTTAATAGGTGGTTCATACTTTTGACGGCCACACTCCCAAATTGATTTTAATAACATATTTAGCAGTGAGATATTCTTTAGGGGAAAAGGGGAGTCCTTTGGTACAGAAGCTTCCTTGTCTAAGGATAGGATTTTACCATCATCAGAGCATTTCTGTAATACTTTAAGGTTTTCAAAGCATTTAAAAAATATTGTCTCATTTTATCCTCACAACAACCCTGAGATGTGGCTATTATTATCACCACTTTATGGTTGGGGAAACTGAGGTAGGCTGGGATTAAGTGATCCAGTTTGTTGAAGAAGGGACAGTCATTTTATTCGTCTTGTTACTCCCCCTGACGTTCACAGTGCAGGATACTTGACAGCTGTCTTGAATGTCCACTGAGTAAATAAAGCCTGATTTAAAAGAGGGGAGAAATAGGGGGAACAAATTGTTACTGCACTGCATCATGGGCTACCTTAGCTTATGAATATGGGTGCACTTAAAATGGATATTGTTTTTCCCCAGCTTTAAATAGATGAATCTCTGATCCTGGATTATGTGTGTATCTATGTATGTATATATGTATATGGGTATCTATGCATGTAAATATTTGTGTGTATGTGTATATGTGTATGTATGTGTGTATATATGTTTATATGGGTATGTGTATGTATGTTTGTATGGATATGTGTAGGTATATCTGTGTGTATATAAATATGGATGTGCACATGTGTATTGCAGTGTATGTATGTATGTATTTATATGTTTATGAGTGTGTGTAGATGTGTCTCTGTGTGCATATAAATATGGATGTGTATATGTGTAGTGTGTGTATGTGTATGTACAAGATGAAGGAGATCATGTCCTCTGATGCGTGGGTTTGCCCAAGAAAGTAAGCTGAGGTATCTGAGCCTATGAGTGAGTGTGGGAACTTTGCAGCTCTTATTCTGAAGGGGAGAGTGCAGTTATTCGGAAGTCAAGCAGAGTGTGTTTAGTCCCTAAGGGAGCTCAGTGAAACAGACTGGAAAAGGGACAGGGTGGTCTTGAAGAGAGCTAGTTAACAGATGACAATTTCCAAGTCCGACATGATTCTTCTAACGGCTGCATTTCTGAATGGGGGCTTTTCCCAATAGGTCTAAGATGTCAGCTGGTCTGTAGAAGATGGGGTGATGTGTCCAACGCACTCATACACACGCCTCCATCTTGCTGTAAGCTTTAGAATCATCTGGAGAGATGACCTTCCCCCAGCCCTGGAAGTCGATGCGTCCCAGAATCTTCCAAAGAGGAAGACGCACTCAGGCAGCACCCTGGTCCTCATCCAAAATAATGCCACTTCTCTGAGGGCAGGGACTGCTTCCTCTTTTCTCTTGCTATCCCCAGGGCTGGCCACCATGCCTGCTGCTTACCAATAATTGGCTACCATCGTTCAATGGATGCGCAGGTCTGCTGAGTTGTTCTGCACAGAATTGTTGTGGAGATAAGCAGAATCATATGTGGATGTTCTGAAACACATTCACTGAGACCATTGCCCTTGAAGTAAAAGGATCCAAGTTCAAATCCTGTCTTGTCACTTACTGTGTGACCTTAGGCAAGTCATTTTACTTCTGCCTCAGTTTCCTGCACTGTAAAATGGGTACCATGACAGCACCTACCTCAGAGTTCCTCAGAGTTGTTGTGAGGATCAAAGGAAATGCTAATTATAAAGCACTTAGCACAGTGTCTGGCACATAGTTGGAACTTAACAAATGTTTGTTTGGGGTTTTTTTTCTTTCCATTCTTTCCCTGCCCAAGATTATAGATCTCTGAGTTAAGATTCAAGGAAATTCATGTGCCAGGTCACGTTGCCTCTGTTCAGTGATTTGCTCTACCTTAGCATTCTGGCAGCCCCTTTCTTCCGAGACATCCTCAGTTCACTGCTCCCAGTCACCTCCTGTATCATTCTGCTTTTGGCTCCTGGCTATTTGGTTGGTTTTTCATGCTCTGAGGAACCCTTTTCATGCTTTCCCCATTTTCCCTCCTGCAGTGAAGCCATCAGGGCTTCCTGGTTGTTGGAAATAATGTGACAATAGACTCTTACAAAAGTTATTTTCACCTGGAGTCTCCTTACGCTGCCAGGGAGTTGAAGGTGTTGGCTTAGATGGCACAGTGTAAGTCACAACTTGGTTTAATCTAAACCTGCAAGGAGTCAGGCCCAGTAATTGGACTGAGAGGCAGGGCAGTTGGTCTGGTTGTTACTCTTAGGCACTTGTTCAACCTCCCAGGAAAGTTTACCTTTCCCTTTCAATAGAGCACTAGAGTCTTGGCCATTTTCCACAAGAGTTATATCACTATGTAGACAAAAGCAATCTTTCTGGGCCCTGTATTAGAACCAACCAATGGCATCTGTGTTCTACCTGGCCATCAGAGATAGAATCCACACTGAGTTTCCCTTTGAACAAATCCCATATCAAGGGTCCATTCTGTACATTCTTGGGGTCATTTTAAGTTATGAAGGCTGTTTAATAAGGCCCTTTCCATAGCTAAGCTGGCATTTCATGATAACTGTGCCTTTGTCATATAGATTCAGCTTGGATGGTCCTCTTTGCTACAGGCATCTCCTCCATAAAATGGTTATGGACATTTTAATCAATCAGTCAGCAGACACTTATTAAGTGTACTCCACTCAGGTTTGGGTTAGAGAGACAAAAATGAAGTGGTCCTTCTCCTTAACGAACTTCATTCTATCAGGGAAAACAAAATGTACACACATACACACATGTGTATATAAAAATATGTGAGCGTATACGTATGTTTATACACATATGCCTGTATGTTGTTGAGTCATTGCAGTTATATCTGATTCTTCATGACTTCATTTGGGGTTTTCTTGGCAAAGATATTGTAGTGGTTTGTCATTTCTTTCTCCAGCTCATTCTACAGATGACAAAACTGAGGCTCATTTTACAGATGACAAAACTGAGGCAAACAGGGTTAAGTGACTTGCCCAGGGTCACACTAGCTAGTAAGTGTCAGAGGTTGGATTTGAACTCATGAAGATGAGTCTTCCTGATTCCAAACCACTATATGAAAAGTAAATATAAATTGATTTCAGGATGGGAAAAGCACTTTCAGCTGAGGGAATCAGGAAGAGCCTAATGTATGAGGGGACATTTGAGCTGAATTTTGAAAGGAGCCAAGTGATTCTAGGAGGCAAAAACATGGATCCATATCAAGCATGAGAGACAATCTGAGCAAAGATGTGGAAGGGAAAGATGGAATGCTGGGTCTGAGAGACAGTGAGCAGGATGGTTGGACTGAACCACAGAATCTGTAATGGGAAGTAGGTATGATCAGCTTGGAAAGGTGAACTAGGGCCAAATTCTGAAGCATTTTAAGGCCAGACAGAACAGTTTGCTTCTTATCCTTGAGACATAAAGGACACTAGTTGTGGACACCAGTGCAGTATTTGAGAATTCCAGAAGACATGGGTTCAAACACAGCCTTTGCCACTTAGTACCTGTGTGACCATGGGTCAAATGCTTGGTCTCTCAGGGTCTCCGTCTTCCCATCTGTGGGGTAAGGGCTGACCTCTCAGGTAACTTCTAGCTCCCAATTCATGATCTGAACCCAGCTACTTCATTTTACAGAACAGGAAACTGAGGCTGTGAAAGGTTAACTGCCTTGCCCAAGGAAGCAGCTACCCCATAAGCTCTAAGGATAGAAAGATGAAAGATACCTTAGAAACCAATAGTCTGGCCAAAGGAATAGAAAGAATAAAATTCAGTAACTGAGACAGTCTTTCAAGGACTTCTCCCAAGGTCACACAGGTGCCAATGAATATTCCCACCTCCATGTTTTTAATGTCACTTCAAAGACAGGGATTGAAAATGCTGTGCCTTTGCCCCCTACTGGACTAACACCACATTACACCTTTTTGTGAAAATGACTTGGTTAAACCTTCACTTGCCTTTTTTTCTTTCTAAAATGATTGCTAGGTACAATATTAGAAGGTTTTTCAGTTCAACTAACCATTTTTCCCCTAGAGTATGTATATCTTGACCTATGACTGTTAGAATAACATAATGGAAAGTGATGATGCTGGAGTCGGGTTGAGCTACTTTTACTTTGGCCAAATGTTTTAGCCTGTTTGTGCCTCAGTTTCTTAATCTTTAAAATGAGAGGGCTGGAAGAGATGACACTATCATAGTTTCATTGATTTGTCTTCTAGGCCACCTAGCCCCTGCATCATAGAACTAGAGATGGGAGGAAACTTCAAGGTCATCCAGTTCAACACTCCCAGTTTGCTGATGAGGAAACCAAGACCCAGTGTGGTTTAATAACGGCCAAAGTCATACAGCAGAGCTTATTTTCTCTGACTCTGATAGCATAAACTGCAAAGCTCTTTACAGCTCTAACTCTATGCTCCTGTTCCCTTTTTATACCTTTAAATTTCTTATTGAAAATATTTTTTCTTCATGCTTTTAACAAGATGTTTTAGAAGATGGTGTTCAGACACCCTCAATAGCTCAGTGGCTCCCTTCTTAAATGATACATTTCTGGCTTTTTGGTTTCTTTGTTTGCTGAATCATTGACTGACCATTGAGGAGAGTTGAGAACTGTTTCCCAAAGGATGGACTCCTGATGAGAAGCAATTATTTGCAAATTAGCAGCCTTCCTGTGTCTCTTGTTCTCTGTCTTCTCCTCTGAGGGGCAGCTGATGTGTCGCAGAGGAGGAGGGATCTCTTGGCACAGGCCCTGGTTCCAGTGTGCAGGCGCTGAGGAGGAGGAGGCATCGGTGATGAGGTCGGTAGCCACAGCCTTGTGCTCTGACTTGTGGAGCTCTTTTCCTTGCAGATTTCTCCATCATGGAACCTAATGGGTTTCCAAAATGGTTCTTACCAAAGCCTGTGTCCTTCTCCTTGCCTTGTAACTCAGCCTTGTTAGTGGTTGGGCAGAGAGACAGATAGGAAGCTCTTGAATCCCTGAGAGTCAATATGGGAATCTCAGATGAACAATTGAAGTTATCATAGACTTAGGGCTGGAAGAGAATTTAACAACCATTTATTTCAACCCTCCCATTTTACAGATGAGGAAGCAGAGGCCAAAGAAGGCTAAATGACTTGCCCAGGGGGACCCAGGTAGGAAGTATCAGAAGCAGGATTTGAACTCAGGTCCCCTGGTTTCAGAGTACTGCCTGTACCTTTTGCTTATTTGCATAAGATTGTTATTCAATCATTTTAGTTGTGTCCAACTCTTCATGACCCAATTTGGCATTTTCTCAGCAAAGATACTGGAGGAGTTTGTCATTTTCTTCTCCACTTCATTTTACAGATAAAGAAATGGAGACAAACAGGGCAAAGAGACTCACCTAGGGTCACACAACTAGTCAGAATCTGATGCCAGATTTGAACTCAGGTCTTCCAGACTCCAGGCCTGGAGCTTTATCCACTGTGCCACTTAGCTGCCCAAAAAAACCAGAAGACTCTATTTTAAAGATTTCTAGGGCAATGCCTAACAGTGAGTGAATCACCTGGGGAGATTGAAGACTTAGTAGAGATGTAAACCCTGCTTCAGGTATTTGAAGAGCTGTCATGCTAAAGAGGGACTAGCCTTATCCTGCTTGGCCCCAGAGGGGTTACTAGAAGTACAGAGTAGAAAGTATAGACAGATTTCTGCCTAATATCAGGAAGAATTTCTGTATTTCAGAGGATTCTAAAAGGGCCACTGGCTGCTCTTCATTTCTGGACTTCAAGCAAAAGCTGCATCACCAGTCATCCAAGGAATTTCTTTTTTTTAAAATGGTTCCTTTTCTAGATATGTGGGATTGAAAGGGGAATCTAAGAGGTCTCTGGCAACATTCATGATTGTGGAGGTCATAGGATCATAGATTCAAAGCCCAAAGAACCTTGGATAGAAATATCAAATCTAGCACACTCATTTTACAGAAGAAGAAACTGAGGCCCCAAGTCTAGGTCACCACTTGTCCAAAGTTACACATGTGCTCAGCACTTAGCACAGTGCCTGTCACATAGTAGGCACTTCATAAATGTTTATTGATTGAGTGAGTAAATGGAACAAGTAGTACAGTAGCACAGAACGGTCCTTTCGTTCCAAATTCTGGATGTTTCCACTGTACCCTACTGCTTTCATGGGGAACAAGTGGAGAAACCAGGAAAAATCCTATTTAATACCAGTAAGGGCAAGCTTTTTAGAAAAGTGTGTGTGATTTGAAAACAGTGATAAAAGATTCAGACTTTCAAGTGAAGTTATTTTTTTTTAATTCTTTGGAAACTGAGCCTCATATTTCTGATTGTAAAGTAACTTGAGGATTAGGAGCAGACCACATCCTGTACCTTCTAAATGGTTCTCTAGAGGCATGAGCAAATAGTTGTCTACTCAGGCTCTCTTCAATTTTGTCTTAGCTTTATTTTGTTGTCCACTTTTAGCTTTTATTTGGCTTAATTGAGGTTAAGGGATAGGGACCAGGCCTGTAATTCCATTGATAGGGAATTAGAAAATCTCTCCCAATGTCTATACCATGACCCATGTTCCCCCCTGTTTTGCCAAAGAGACACACATTTGTTCATAATGTCAATAAAATAAATTTACCAGTTGGGTTTTTAACATCAGTAATAAAGCTAGCCAGTTTTCAGGATGGTGGAGACAATGACTGTCCAAAGGGACCTTTGTTTTTTTAGGGATGAGAGGCAGGCATCTTTATTTCCTCCAGATGCATTATTGATAGACTCAGAAAAACATGAGCCTGGTTTTCTAATCCTCACCTAGGCAACACTTCCATTATATTAATGGGAATTTCATGTAGCTTCAGCCTGGAGGATCAATGGCTTTTTATCTCCTAGGGTATTGCCAAAGAAATGTTCAGAAATAGTATTAGGCAGTGTCTGTGTCTTACTTAAGCTTTCATTTTTCTGGCAGGAAGGGAAAGCATGGGAGGGAGAGGAGGATGATGGCAGCTTCTCTGCTGGGCCCTTTGTACTGCAGGTCTAGATGGAAAGTGGAATTTGTCTTTGCATTAGAAAGATGATGGAACATTTGAAGATAATTATTTAAGTAAAAATTTGGTCAGAGCCAAGTTTATTGGAACTCTTGATGATTCACAGAATGGCAGTGCTGGGAGAAATATTAGGCCTCTTTTAGTCTAACCCCTTCCTTTGACAGATGAGGAAACTGAGGCAGGCTTAGAAAGGTTAGTGACCTGCCCAAGGTCACAGAGCTGGTAAGCACCTGGGTCAGGATTTGAACTCAGGTATTCTAACAGTGCATGAGAATTGCTCCTTTATGTTATAATACTGATCATGAAACTTCAACATTTTTTTTCTGACACTGCCCTATTAGATGAGTTTCCTCCTCTGCCAATGATAAGGCTGGCAATTGATGTTTTTTAAGGTCTATTCCAGTTCTGTATCTGGGATCTTAAGGCCGTAACTGAACTCATTAAATGTCCACTTGAAATGTGCCCCTTCTCCTGACTGCCCAGTTTCCGTTGATAGTACCAGGTCACTGATGACCGAAACTATCAACCTTCAGTTGATACGTTCCTGAAGTTCTGTCCCCACAATCAGAGAATCACATAGTTGAAAAGGATTCAACCCATTCCAGAGCTTGGTGATAAAAATGATCAATATTTCTATTGTATCTTATATTTGTCATTTTCCAATTATGTCCAACTCTCTGTGATCTCATCCGGGGTTCTCTTGGCAAAGCTGCTGAAGGGATTTTATCGTTTCTTATTCCAGTTCATTTTACTGATGAGGAAACTGAGGCAAACAAGGTGAAATGACTTGACCAATGTCACACAGCTAAAAAAAGTGTCTGAGGTTAGATTTAAACTCAGATCTCCTTATCTCCAAGCCCCCTCTCTCTGTGCGCTATGGCACCTCCTAGCGGCTCTCATCCTGGATCACACCCAGCCAGAGACCAGTCTGTCACTTGCTCTTATAATCAACAATGTTTCCAAGGCACTTGTTACAATGTTACTTGAGGCTTACTGAGTAAACTTTCATTTCTGTAGCAACTAGGCATTTTTGGAAAGATTTAATTAATAACAATAACTGCTAACCTTTCTATAGCATCTAGTCCAATTGCCTCATTTTACTGATGAGGAAAACCGAGGCCCAGGGAGATAATAGAATCGTGGAAGGGACCGCAGAGGCCTTTTCTATTATTCCATCCAGAGAAGTATGGAAAACATTGGGATTCTTGTTACCCAGCCTTCCTTTGGGCCGTGAGTGGGAAGGCCTGAGTCCAAATCTGGCTTCAGACAATTATTAGCATGTGACCCTGGGAAAGTAACTTAACCTCTGATTACCTCAGTTTCCTCATCTGTCAAAGGGAGATAATAACAATATCTTCCTCCCAGGGTTGTTGTGAAGGTCAGATGAGGAAGTCTTAATGGATTCCTGAGCAGAAAATCTAGCTCTGCCACTTTACAGTTGAGAAAATCAAGGCCCAGAGAGGGAAAATTATTTTCTACTATACTAAGAGGTAGGAGTTTAATAAATGATCTTTGAATGAAATTGAAATCCAAAGTGTCTCTGCTGCTACAAGTGTGAACCACAACATGACCTCATACCAATATGGTTGCCCTTTGCTATCCATGCATTGGGATAAAAGCTTATGTGGTTTATTTTATAGGTGAGACGCAATTGAGGTCTCCTTGTAAACAGTGCAGTTTCTTGGATCAACCAGAGCTATATCTTTGTAGGAGAGATTCCCAAGCAAAAAATGAGGAAGAAAGCCGTGATGTCAAAGGCAAAGGACTCTGATATCACTTTCCAGCTTCACTGAGGCCAGACTTAAACTAAAAGATAGATCAGATTTAGGCCAGAAGAAGGATCTTTGAAAAGTCTCATTAAAGTTAAATATAAACCCACACAATTGAAGCAGTTTTGGATTTCAGCATTTCTTTGCAAAGCTTCGAAAGATTCAGTCAAGTGACTCTCCTTCCCTGTGAACCGCATTTGGAATTTGCGAAACAGGTGTTCTTTCTTCAGGCTTGTCTTTAAAAAAAGCTCCTTGTCCTTTCAAGAAGGGTTGTGTGTGGGGCGTGGGGGAATTGAGTGAAGCCTTAAGGCTCCTCTTAAGTTCCTCTGGGTTCCAGCAAGAACCATTTGTCTACCAGGACCTGGCTTAGAACCATGAAGGAGATTTCTAACTTGAGCTTTTGTGAGTTTTGTGTTCTGGTCATCCTGTGCCTGGCAATGGTTGTTGCCATCTGTTATCAGACTACAGAGAGATGTTCAAGGGAGAGACTTGTCCATAGTATCTGGTGCCCTGGAGCACTTGGGTCATCATTCTATAGAAGCATATCACCCAAAGAATGGAAACTTCTGGAAAGCAGAGATTGGTTCATTTGGTGTCTTTGTCTCTTCAGTGCTTAGCCCAGTGTCTGCCCCATGGCCAAAGTGTAGAGTATTAAATGCATGTTGATTGACTAGCATGGAGTCCTGAATACAGTTGATATTTAATGAATACTTTTTCCTCCTTTGATAATTTTTATTTCCATGATATTTGGTGATACAAGGTACTTTCCTTCCAACAACCCTGTGAGCTGAGTAATATAGGCATTATCACTCCCATTTTGTTGATAAAGAAAGCAAGGCACAGACCTATGAAGTGACCTTGGGTCACCCAACTAGTAATCTTGAGAGCTGAGACCCCAAGATTAAAATTGTTGCTCCTTGAACATTTTCCCTCTGATTGGATCTTCATTACTCCAAATGGGGAGCAGTTCTGCCTCAGGAGTCTGCTAGGAATGGATGTCAGAGGAGAAAAAACCATAGTAATTCTGAGGGCATCTATGGATATTATTATTGTCCTGGGATCTGTAGGGTCATGGCCATAGTAAAGCACAAAGCCAGAAGCCAATTTTCATGCAGGTTGTACCTGGAAAACACTCCACTCAAGAGCAGCAGAAGAATATTCTGCTTTCTGTGCCCTACTTAGGCATTCTTTGGATCTGCTTCCCTGGTTTATCCAATATTCCAGTGCTCCATCTCTTTGATTCAAGATAGGGTGATACCAGAACCATCTTTCTGTTCTTTAACCTGCTCTTAGAGCTGGGATGAGGAGAGTTGTAAACCTCTTTTCATGGGTCTGTGCCTTGGTTTGAAGAGAAGTTCTCAGTACATTAACAGTAGAGTACTGTCCAGCTTTTTACTTCAACTTAGTTGTTATGGTTCATGAAACAAGACGTGCAAAGAGCTGGCATCCACACAGTGTTGGGAATCAATTCTGCTTTCTGAAAGAACCTTGCCAAAAGGCAAAGCCATGTATTCAATATCCTAAGAGATTGGAAAGACCCTTGGGATATGCCACTTGTCAAATCCTTTAGTGGTCATAAAAATCAGCAGTTACCTCAACTGACTGTTCTCTCCAAGGCAGGTCTGAAGGGCAGTTCTCAGTACACCAGCCATGTCCCTCAATCATCAGAGCAAACAACCAATGACCATCCCTACTGAGTGTGGCCCAAAGGCCTGGCATAGCAATCTAAGCCCGCTGTGAAATCCTGCCCATCAGCTCTAACCCTGGTGCTAAATACTGACCCAGATGAACGGGAGAGAAGAGAAAGGGAAAACATGATGATGTGACATGCAGTTGTATGCCTGGTGATGAGCGCTGCCACCACCCTGCCACTCCCCAGAAAGATAGTACCATAGATGGAGCTCAGGCACCTACTTCTCTCCCTGCTTGGGGAGGGTGGGGAGACTGGCCTAGAAGTCAGGGGATCTGGGTTTTAGTCTTGGCTCTCATGTGACCATATTCTCAGCCCATTGGGGTAGATGAGAAGGATGGGGAGGTGGTTAGGAAGTAGACTGTAGTCCTACCCTCACTGGCTCTATAGCCTAGCTGGATGGTGGCCATAGTGATATTATTTCTATACTTTTGGATATGAATTTGACAGATGGATGGATAGTGGATTGGAGAAAGGTGAACCACATGAGGATTAGTCAAGGGAAAGGGGAATGTTTAGCCTGGAGAAGTCTTGGGGTGGAGCATAATAGCATTCTTCAGATATTTGTAAAGCAATGATGTGGGGAAAAGGATTATATTTGCCCTGCTTAAGGTCAGAGGGCAGAAAGGGGGACACAGGGAGTGTAAAGGGTCAAATTTAGGCTCCCTAACAATTCAAGTTGACCATCAAGCAGGATGAGCTGCCTCAAGAGGGACCAACTGGGAGATTCTCTGAGAATTCCATAACTCCACCCCCTTTTCTGACTAGGCATGAGGCACCCCTTTTACACACACTATATTCAGAGGAACATCCAAGCCAGGATCTTCAAGTACTGATTTCCTAGCATTTGTAATGAAGAAATAAATTTTGGAAATGTTCAGACAACATTATATATTTTTTTTCCTTCTGAGTACAGTAATTAAATATAATTATTTTGATTTCCCATCAGAACTCTCTAAGGCTGAACCTGCCAGGCTCTGAAAACATTGGGCATCTGATTTCATGACTTGGGAGAGTAGATGTTGTCCTGGACGTATGGAGCTTTTCTTTATTCCTTTGTGCCAACTCTAAAATGATGTCATTTGTTCTTCCTGTCTGCAAATCTCCAGATTTCCCCAGAGTGGGAAACTGAGCTGTATGCAAAGCTCCATGGTTCAGGAACCTGTGCTTAGGGAGTGATTCTGCAGAGTGTCTCTCTGCCTTACCACCCACAGAAGTCAGATGGAATGTATACTCATAGATTGCCTTTCCTCTGAGGGAAACAAGAGACTCAGAGATTTTTAGAGCATCTGGTTCACTTTCTGGTGTGGTGGATAGAGCTCCAGCCTTAGAGACAGAAAGATCCTCAAATCCTTAATTTGTTGTGTGAACTGGGAGAACCAAGACTAGATCCCAGATCTGTTGACTCCCCATTTTCCCCTAACCAGGTCAGGATATTACAAAACAGCCTCCATGTCTCATCTTGCCTATGGGAATGAGATGGATGGCAAGGAGTAATGGTTTGATTTTATACCTAAAACACTTTGGAGAAAGATCCCAGGGTAACCAGCCAGTGCTTCTCAATTTGGGGTACAGGCTATTAAAATCTAGAAAACACATGAGCAGCCTAAGGGATAGTCAACCTCACCATGGATTAATGCTGCCCAGGTGATGTATTTTCCAGGAATTGGGCACTAAGGAGGCTGCTTGATCCAGTGAGAAGGAAGCCTTTGGAGTGAGAGGACCTGAGTTCAAATCTTGTCTTTGTTGTTTTCTGCCTGTGTGACTTTGGGCAAATCATTTGCCCTGTTTGAGGCTTGGTTTCCCCTGTAAAATGAGAGGGTTGGACCAGATGGGTTCTGACATTCCTTCCAGTTCCAAAACATAGTAAATGACACCAAGTAAGACAAACAGAAAGGTTTCTTCTAGTCTAGTGCAGACAACAGTGTCCACTCAAATAGCCTGAGATCACAGATGCTCTAAGGTACCTCAGAATTCACCTTCACCTTCACAGTTCAATTCTCTCATTTTACAGAGGAGGAAATTAAGACCTGCATGGGTGAAGGGACTTGTCCAAGGTCACACAGAGAGGAAGTGAACTCAGGTCTTCTCATACTGAAGGCATGCCCATGTGATCACCAGGGATAATCATACTATTTAAAAGCAGAAGGGATAATTCTGCTCCATTTCCTCCTTCCTTGCCCAGTCCTGCTATTTTATCTCTATCATCCTTCTCTCCTCACCCCATAAACCCAAAGCTCTTTAAGTCCCCAGTCAGAGACATTGGTAAAAATACACTAAACCTGAAGACCCAACTCCTCTCTAGCTTCTCTTCAGTCGCTGTGGAGATGGTACATTCCCCTTTTCCCTGTGAAAGTGAAAATAAAGGGATTTCCAAGTGTTTTCTGGGCTTGGGTGGCATTTGGAACAGAAAAGCCTGCTGATGTGACTGCCCAACCTTCTGCCCCACTGGCATTTCCCTTCTCTGAGAGAGATCCTTTCCTATTAGATTTGTTAACACACAAAAGTTTGTTTATAAGCAAGTATTTCCTGTTTCCTTGAGATGACTTCCAGTCATAACTGTGAAAACATCATAGAACCAGGTGGAAGAGAAGATTTAAACTGACATTGAGGACATCTCATTGTTTAGGCATTTTCTTTCCAGAAACCTCCTTGTGTGCCACATTGGGAGCTGACTCCAGGTTGTGCTTCATTTTTTCTAAATCAGTTATGATGGATGTGATATAGCTCCAATTTGTCTTTGCAGTATAAAAATGTCTTGCAATATCTGATCTCTATCTTGGGACTAAAGGCTTGACATTATCCTTTGACCTATCACCGAACTGCTGCCATTCAAAATGATACCATCAAGGGCGACATGTTGCAAAAAGAATACTCCTATTGAACAGGGAGGAGGAAGACATAGGGAAGGAAGAAGAAGGAGGAATGAGGCAGAGAATGGAGGAGAGCTGAGTGAGACCAGCTCCGTACTGGACTTTGGGAGCCAGTAACTGCAATTCAACGGACATTGGTAGGTACTATCTACAGGCAAGGTCATGAGCCTGTACTAAATGCCAGTGACAGGAAGACACAAATAAAAGGAAATTGTCTTGACCCTCAACAAGCTTGCTACCTTCTGGCCTCTCTATCAGATACATCTTACTACCCTTTCACCTTTTGTAAGATAAGTGTGGGTCATAGGCTGCTTGTCACAAAAACCAAGTCAGAAACACATGGTAAGTGATAGCTTGCTCAGGGCAGAGGCATTCTCTCTCCCTTTCTTTTTTAATCTTTGGATTTTCAAGGGTTTCGTTAGTATATGGTAAGTGCTTAATAGATGCTTATTGATAGATTTTGTTCAAACTCCCTCTTTTCCACTTATTGGCAACTTTGGGGGACCAATCATTTCACTTCTCTGTAGTTCATTTTCTTCATTTTTAGAAAATTACTAAGACTGGATAGCTTGTCAGGTTTCTCCCTGTTCTGAGATCCTTTCCTCTATGCTTCCTCTCAGCTCTGACATTCTATGCCTTAAAAATTCTCCAATTCTTGACATTCTATGTCCTAGGTCCCTGTCATCCTTGACTTTCTATGCTCTATCACTTCTGGTTTTCTCTGCTCTAAGTTCCCTCCCAGCTCTGACATTCCATGCTCTAAAGCCAGTGTAAACTCAACATTTGAATGTCCCTCCCAGTTGTAACATTCTGTGCTTCTAAAATTCAGATCCTGACCTTCCTCCCAGGATTATCGGGGAGATTAATAGATGAATTGATCCATGGGGCGTATAAAGAGTACAACATGGTACCAGCTAACTGATCCTCAGACAGACTGTTTACCCATTGGAGATGAGTGCATGTTCCCAAGGCCTTCATCTCCAGCCCTGCAAGAGGCAATTTCCTCACATTAACTTTGTCCTGAGCTGTTCTGTCAGCTCTGATGGGCAAGGTGTTTGTTCCCAGAGAGTCTTTTGCTTCTCCAGAGGCACCCGGGAAGGTGAAGTTTAAAGCTGAAGCCCCATGTGGCTTGGAAAGTCAAATTACTTCCCCATTGTCAGCAATACCTGAGGCCCCGATGTGACTGTGATTACAGATGCCTGAGGAAATAGCCTGTAGAGGAGTCAAGGCATCTCGTCTAACCTGTAGACCTAAGCCAGAATCCCTTCTCCATCATACCTTGTAGCCAGGTTTTGGTGAGTTCTGGTGAGGCAGCCCATTGTACTCTGACAGAGCTCTAAGTGTTAGACCCCCCAACAAGAGTTCTTAACCTGAGGTCCATACATTTCCTAAAAAATAAAGGAGCTTGATAACTGTATTTCAATATACTGGATCCTATGTGTTTTATTTTGAATAGCGTTCTGAGAAGGGGCCTTGAGGCTTTATAAGATCAGCACAAAAAAAGGCAAGAACCCCTTATAGAGATAGGGCTGGACAGGGCTTATTAGCTAAGTTACAGGATAGGCAAGTATTGTATCCTTTCCAGGAGCAGAGGTTTCGATCTGGGTATTTTCTTTGAGTAAGAGATTCTCAGGCTTGGGAGCGGGGAGGGGATGCAGTATGGAGAACATAGACATGGCAGCTGGACAGATGGCCTGATGCCTGTGCTTGCTACCTCCCGGTTCATTGGTTCATCGAGTCAGAGCTGAAAGGGACCTTAGAGGCCATTTAACATAAGCCTTTCATTAGACAGATAAGGAAATTGGAGCCTGGAAAGTAAATGACAATCCAAGGTCACACAGGTAGTAAGTGACAGAGAGAGGGGTCCTTGTGGATAATGGGAAGGAATGAAGCATGGGTGTGGGGTGCAGAGGAGAATCTGTTTGAATGGTGTCTACGCTACTTAGAAAGCACTTTTACATAGTGTAAGGTCATAGCACTTTACCAACCAAACGGCGATTCTTGTTTCATGACTAGAAAATTAATTTTAAAATGTATTTTAGTTTTAAAGAAAATAATTCAATGTGGTTTTGAAGGACTAACTGTGAACTAGATTCTGATTCTACCATTCAATCCCTTTACCTAGTATATGTACCTTCAAGTAGGAATTGGTCCAAACATCCTGGGAAGTTCCTTCTGACCCTGAGATTCTGTTATCTGTGACTGCATTCTCTTTGATTTGCATGTAGATTGAAAGCTATCTTGAGGCTCATGGATTCCAGCTCCTTATCTGATGTGTGCCTTCTGACATTAAAGTCCCCCTCCCCCTGCCCCATTTTTTTTTTCAAAAGGGAAAATGAGAAAATAAGCCTGAAATGGGAAAAAAAAATCCTTTTCTTTGAAGAATAGTTTTCAAGTTAATTTTTTAAAGGACAATTACTCCCCCTAGTGACTGTTTGGAAGTTAGCAATAGCACAAGCTGATTTCAGTCACCGCAGCATCAGGGAAGAAATGCCCAGGGTATGAGCAGCTGTGATTTGTTGGCAGAAAGTGTTGGCTATTTTTAAGCAGTCTCTCTAAGTGAGTGAGAGCATCACATTCTTTTACTAGTGTTCCTAAGTGCTAATAGCCATCCATGGCTTGCCCAGTTGGTCATTGGTGGCCTGCCAGGTATCTCCATTGTCTGATTGTTTCCTCGCTAAGGGCAGCTCATTTTGAAAGATTTCTTGTCAATGTCATGACATTAACTTGCATTTTTTTGTGATGTAATTGTATTACAGGTCTTGTGTCATGAAGTGTAATGGAGCTGTTTCACTGAGATACAACGCATCCTGACAGCTATTTGTCTTGAATCCCTAATCTTTGGGAATTTTCATCTAATTTAAATTAGTATTTTTCATTTTTAAAAAATATTTTATCATTTTAAAAAGTTTTATTGATATTTTTTATTTTTGCTTTAAATAAATTTTCTCCTGGATCCATCCTCTCAGAGAGCTATTCTTTATAATTAAGAATTTTTTTAAGAGAAAAGAAATTTAAAATAAAAAAAAAAGAAATAGAGGAAGAAGATCAAAAACCCAGCAGTACTGATTCTAAATACGTCTGACAATATATTCAGTATTCTGCCCCTGTGGAACTGCTCGCACCCCATCTCTGCCAAGGAGTGAGGTTGGGTATTCCTCATATCTCTTCTTTGGGGACCAAGCTTATTCTTTGTAACTTGAATATAATATAATTTAATTATCACAGAGAACTTTAACCTTAGCCAACACTCTCCTTCACTTCTAACGTGAAATCATTCACTAGAATTTTAATAAGCACTCACAAAGGAGTTCACAGTTTCCATATAGGCTTTTTTCTCTCATTTGCTCAGGGGCCTGCAAAAATAACTAGCTTCTAAACCTCCAATAAACTGTTGTTGTCATTGCGGTTGTCCAGTTGTTTTCAGTTATCTGACTCTTCATGACCCCATTTCAGGTTTGCTTGGCTGAGGTACTAGAGTAGTTTGCCATTTCCTTTCCCAGCTCATTTAACAGATGAGGAAACTGAGGCAAACAGGGTAAAGTGACTTGCCCAGGGTCATACAACTAGTCAGTGTCTGAGAGCAGATTTGAATGACCTGATAAACCAAATTAAAGTGTTAATGGGTTAGCACCCCAGATCCTGAACTTCTATAGTGGAAAAAGTATAGTAATGTTGCTCTCACTTGTAAAGGTCTTATGAGTTCTTCAATGTGGGAGCACATTTTTAGCAGGCACATCTTGGGTGGTTCCTGAGCATAAAGAGGTTAAGAGTAAGTACTACACAGCTAGGGGGCACCATAGCGTATAAAACGCCAGACCTGGAGTCAAGAAAACTCATCTTCCTCAGTTCAAATCTAGCCTTAGACACTTACTAGCTTTGTGACCCTGGGCAGGTCACTTTACCCTGTTTGCCTCAGTTTCCACAAGAAACTCCTTATGGGGTTATAAAGAGTTGGATGAACCAAAATGACTGAAGAACAAGAAAAGATGGACAGATAGGCACCAGGGAATGAAATTGGGGAAAGATCTAACTTTTTCCTGGGACTTCTCTCAGGCTGTGTCTTCTGTTCTGAGATGTCCATGGAACCAGAGTCTCTTCAGTGTCTCCCTTCTGTTCCTGCCTCAGTTCATCTTTGGGTTCCTCAAAGGTGTGCTGACAGGCAATGCTTATTCCAGCTGTTCCAGTCCAGATCCTCAGACTCTCTCTCCCAGGTTCTGAGATAGCTTCCTTCTTTTTTTGCAGATCCTTTAGGGCGTGACCTGCATCTCACACAGTAGTTTTGATTGATTCAAAGAGATTTATAGGCTCAATTCACATTCAATTCTCCTTCTTTGATTTGATCCAAAAGTTTTCAAAACTAACAAAGGCAATTACTTTGAAGCTGGTAGAATAATCAGTGTCCCACTTTTACATAGGCTTGATGTCAACATTGTCTTCTTAAACAATACAAAAAAAGTGGAATTGGCTGACCAAGATACATTTGTTAAAGGTCTTCCATGTGCCAGATTCTGTGCTAAGTGCTCTTGGAGGAGTCCATATCCCAGGAATTCTGAAGTGGATACTGGATAAAGACTTATCAGGGCCCTCTACTAGAGAAGCCCAAAGCCAAAGAAATAAGGAAATAGGAATTTTTTGTTTGTCATTGTTAGAAGGACCTGGGAATAATGGATAGAATTTCTGAATTGGGCTTAGGTGGTTATTGAATTCCATGTTGCTTTGCTGGCTGATGTCAGTTGTTAAATAAATGTGTTGGGGGCAGGAGGGATTTTTTCATAGTATCTACTGGATTAGGCTACCTCGATGCTCTTTGTATTCAAGTATTTAAAAGCTTGTCATGTGGAGGATTGATTAGACTTATTCTGTAAACAAAAAACCTCCCCTGCCCCCTTAGGATTTTCTAAAAATAGACTGAGATGCCTTGGGGGACAGTGGGTTGCCCTTCATTCGAGATCTTTGAGCAGAGGTTGGCTGACCATATGCTGGGTGGGTTTGCAAGTGGGGATTCTCTCTTGCTTTGGATTGGACTTCCTGACTGCAAAGGTTCCTTCCATCTTTGAGATACTATGAAAAACTCTGAAGGGCACCCAAAACAAAATTTCACCTCAATGCCAGTTTGGGTCCTGTTCCTTTCATTAAATTTGAAAGAAATAACTGACTTCCATGACTATCTCAAGGGCATGGCAATACAGCAAAGGGAATTCAATATGGTGACCAAAACCCAAAGCTGGTCATTAAATCTAGCAATTTATAAGCCAGCCACCAGTGTTGAATACCTGCTACTTCCCTGCATGAATCCTTCTACCTCAGCTAATCTTATCAACTTGGCATTTTCTTGTACCTTCTCACCTAGGCACTTTTATTTATTATTTATTAGAGGAAATGTTTTTGAATTGAATTATTCATTATATTCCCTCTGACTGTGGTGCCCCCAAACCTCACATATGCCAACTAAAACTCTGCCCATTTTCAAGGCTCAGCTCAAATACCACTTCTTTTTCCACAAAGCTTTTTCCTCTTAGTGGACCTCTTACACGTGTTGTTTCTGCCATAATGGGACCCTTGTTAGACTGCCTGCTAATGTAGTTATGTATCCTATAGATTACAAACTCCATGAAGGCAGAGACCATATCTCACCTTATTACTGTCTGCAGAACATAGCACAATCTCTATTGCCCATAGTAGAGTTTCAAGAAATATTTCACAGAATCTTAGAGTAAGAGGGATCTAGTCCAAATCATACCTGAATCAACATCCCCTCTACAGCATCTTCATGCAGCAAATGGTCCTCCTGCCTCCACTTGAACAAATTGCTAAGGGTAAGATATTCCATATTGCTCAGGCTTCTTATTTTAAACTACAAAGATTTTTTTTTAGATAAATGTTTGAAGATTTTTTTAGATACATAATGGAAGGAGGGGAAGATACCAACATTGTGGGGGCAGAATCAGACACATTTAACACCCTCAAAAGGTGACCAAGAGAACCTTTATGGTACCAGTATATGTACCAGTCTACAGCCTGTTTTTCCAACTCTTTACCATCTTTATGAGAATGTTCGACACATGCATCAAAGGCATTTTTATGAAGATATGAGTAAGGAACAGTCCAGGTTTTCACAAGGGATGTTTCACAGTCATTTACACCTTGATTATCATACAACTAACTGAAAGATTTTAAGAAGGTACCTAGAGGGCACAAAGAATAGTTTGGCGTTGAGTCAGGAAGGATGGAGTTTAAGTCCTGCTTCAGAGAGTGAGTGACTCTGTGATCCTAGGAAAGTCATTTAATCCCTTAGTGCTTGAGGGAGCTCTGTAGGATAGTAAATTACACAAACCCTGCTGCCTTGCATTGATAGAGACTATTTCCTTGCTTTAGAGTTCTATATGTCAGTGAAATCCCAAGTTCAATTCCCATCACTAACCTTTGTATTTTGTCTTAGAGGAAATAGGGAACCATTGAAAGTTTTATAAATAACTCATTTATTTAGTATATTAAGATTTGCAAAGGGATTTTCCTCATACCAGGTCTGTGAGTCAGGTAATACAAGTACTCTTATGCCTGTTTTCCAGATGTGGAAGCTGAGATTTGGAGCAGTAAAATGCACGGCTTGTTGTCACACAGTAGTACATGGTAAAGTCAAGATTCTGAACCTATGTGTCTCCCTTCTCCAAGACCTTTGTTCACTGTACCATCCAACTTCTAAGACAGAAGGGGGTTCAGTTCAATTTAAACATGAATTTATTAAGACCCAACTGGGAGCCAGGAAGTCTATGGGGTCCTGGGATTATAAGATAAAAATTAAAACAACTCCTGACCTTAAGGAGTTTATATTGGGAGGGGGCATGCATATAATAGTTTCATATGAAATTTATACAAAATAAACATGAATTTGATTTTTTTTAAGAGGTTGGGTAGTGCTAACAATTGGAAGGGTCAAGATTGTCCTCGTGTAGGAGGTAAGACATCAAAATAGACAGCAAAACGGTTGTGAAACTGGACTAATAGAAAGATGGTGGTACAATCGAGAGAAATAGGAAAGTTAGGAAGAAGTTGAGGTTTTAGACATATTTAGTTTGGCATTCTTTTTTGGACACGCAGGTGGAGTAGTCCATCAGGTAGGTAATTGGTTATACAGGAATGCAGTTTAGGAGAGAGAAAAGAGCTAAGAGTGGCTAGTTGGTGTTTTTGTGGTTTCTTAAATGGTGTTTTTAAATGGGTTAATGGAAAAGCTCATTTTAGTTCTCAGAATATCCTGGAACTATTTTTAGTATCATTAGCCATGTTGATCAAGTTACATACTTTACAAGCTTCAATAGAGTCAAGTTACTTTGAGGAATGTTTGCCATGGAAGTTCCCCCACAAGCAACTAAATGCTGTTTACATCCATGTGTTCTCTTTTTTCTGCTCCCTGCTATTTCTCCATAAAGTACATCTGTGCATCAGTGCAAGAGAATATTTGCTGACAGCTTAAATCTGCCACGCAGCTTTTAAAGTTTCCAGGAGTTCTCAGCAGGGAAGAGACCACAAAGAAATGCGCTTTGAGCAGATTGAGAAAGTGCAGTATGTGGAATTTATTAATCCTTTTAAACTAAGAAAAAAGATGCTCCAGTGGGTCCATGTAGAAGTTGCCCTCCATTTTTGCACAGGTAGTTCATCTGTCCCAGGGTGACAGATATCGCTGATGTTGTAATTTAGGGAAACTCTATTTTTTTTTCCTGTAGCATCCTGTCATGAATATTTGCTAGTAAGTGTGAAACATCTGCTATCTCAGTATGTATGTTACCAACCTTATGTGCCAATGTGACTTTTTTCAGATAGTATTACGGAATCACAGAATCTTATTGGATGTTAATGCTGGCAAGAAACTTTAGAGGTCACATAAACCAGCTCTCTCTTTTTACAGATGAGAACCTGCTCAAGTTTGGAAAATCATTTGAAACTATTTCACTAACTGACTGGTATCAATAGGCTTTGAAAAGGGTTTGATAGTAAAACCAATATTAGGTCATTTCTGACTCAATCTCTTTGTAGAATGAAGCTGTAAGACATTCAGGTCTTGAAGGTTTTGGGCTCCATTTGAATGAAGCAGGAGGAACAGGTCAATGAACAAGTTTAGATTGGGGCAAGTGTGAGCACACTTAGTGTAGTTAGTGCAGTGGGTAGAGTGACTTGAATAGGTTGTTCAACCTTGGTACTAAGGGAAATCGATCAGTCAGACAGCTTGTCAACAAGAAATTAAAACAGGCACTCTGCTGTAAGCATCATGGGCCCAAAAGTAGCCCTTGCTCTTAGGAAGTTCCCATTCTAAGGGGGCAGGACACATGTAAATAGCTGGCTGCATACAAGATAGATAACCGAGGAAATGAAAGTAATATGAATAGGGAAAACATTACCAATTGGGGTAGGGGGGAGGCGGGGACAAGAGGTAAGTCTTGAAGGAAACCAGGTAACTGAGGCAGAGGTGAAAAGATAGAATTTCAAGCCAGGGTCTTGGAAGTCAAGAAACAGACTGCAAATGGAGGGCCGAGTTCAAGGAATTCTAAGTATGCTGGTGTTACTGGATCATGGGGTGAGTGGAGGTCAGGAAGGTGTGAGAAGGCTGGGGAGGGAAGAAAGAGCTGAGACAAGAAGAGTTTTAGGTACCAAATAGAGAACTCTTTATGGAGCCGGAGAACCTGGGTTTGAATTTGGGTTCTACTGATTTACCTGTTACTTTGTGCACATCACTTACCTTCTCTGCAGCTCGGTGCCTTCATCTCTAAAATTTAAGAGTCAAGGTTGATCATCTTTAGGGCTCCTTCCCAGTTCTAAGTCTGTGATCCTATAATCCATATTCTTAAGACACAGGTGTCAGTTCTCTCTCTTCAGAGCCAGTGAAGCAGACCTTAGACTGGAGCTAAGGTTAGACTGGGACCAAGGCTAGACCAATCCTTGCTATCACATGTGGAAGAGATCAGTTCAGCAAACACTTAAGCACCTATTGCGGCTTAATTACTTTGAGCTAGGTATGGGTGGCATAGACAGTTTCCATAAATTATAATCCTTGCCCTTGCCCTGCAGACTAAGAGGTGATCAGACCATACTGTGGTATTATAAAAAGTGAATTTAGGAGATACCTCAGTTGGAATCCCAGCCCTGTCACTTTGTAACTGTGTGGTCCTGACTTACTTACCCTCTCTCATCTGTAAAATGGGGATAGAATGCCTCTAAGTACTTACTTCAGGGTTGTTGTAAAGACAAAATGGAATAATATACAGAAAGGGCTTTATAAAGTTTAGGACACTATATAAATCTCAGCTATTATTATTATAAAAATATGTTATTACATGATGGGTAATAGTACAGAGAGGAAATCAAAATACTATGGGAGACCCATGAGAAAAACTATTCTTGACAACGGGAAATGGAGGGCTTCACGGAAGAGGTGGCATTTGAGTTTTATTATAAAAGATGGGTAGGAATTTACTAGACAACAAAAGGGAAAGGCTTTCCAGGGCTAGGAGAACCAATGTATGTAAGGATACAGATGCGGGAAAGCAGAAGATATGTTCAGGAAACAGAGTAGTTTGGAGAGGTCATTGAGAAGAGGAAACTGAGATAGAGTTGCACCAGGTTGTAGAAAGACTGTCATGCCAGGTAAAGGAGGTTGAACTCTACTTAGGAGGCAATAGGGAGTTACTGAAGACTTGAGCAGAGGACAAACATGACCATACCTCTGCGCAAGCACGATGCCTCATGGTGGGATGGAGGCTGGATTAGAAAGGGGAGAGACTGGAGGGGGCTCATCTTCTTAGATCAGGTACTCAGGTTAATAACTGGCTGAATCTGCCCTGGCTGCCCGGGGGTGGCATTTCCCTCTGCTTGGCTTAATGGTGTGTTGGCAGCCTGAGCTTTCCTTTCTCCATATGGGTGCTATGGGGAGTGAGTGAGTAAAAAGGAGCCCCATTTAGGATGGTGGGAACCAAAAAGACTGCTGGGTTTGAAGCCAGATGGCCTAGGTGTGTCACATAGTCACTTCCTTGCTGAGTAGCCTTGGACAAGTCATTTCACCTCTAGATCTCTGTCTCCTCATGTGTGAAATAAGAAGTTTGGACTCTACCAAAGGCTCATAATCTGGCATCTATGGGCTCTTTTAAAAATGATAATTATATTTTAATAGAATTGGTTTCCTCTGTCTTCTTATATATGTTATGCATTTACAAACTTTTTTCTGAAAAAAAAAAAATCCTTAGATTTCACTAGACCACCAAGGGGATGCAAGACAAGGTTAAGAACCAATGAACAGTCCCTTCCACTCTGACTCTATGATCCTTCAGCCTCTGAGGTCCTTCCCAGTTCTAAATACGGCGATTCTCTAAGTGGACGTTGGGCTGTATTTTCTAGGCTACAGGTCTAATGATGAAAGTTTGTGAACCTGACCCACCAGCTAAATAAAGGAGATTAGGGTCTTGGTACTCTGTGTTCTGGCTCAGGGGAGGTCTCCTAGAGAAATGTGATTCATCTGAGCCTAAGAAAATGCACAACAATGCTGGGGCTCCTCATCACAGAAGTGTTGGGGTTTTTTTCTCCAGTTAGTTTACACACCAGAGATCATCCCTGCAGGTAAATTTGGAGAAATGCAGACTTGGTAGCCACATGGCAAAACTCCTTTGGAAAATATTTATTTAGTGGGTTGAATTACCTAGAAGTCTTATTCACAATTGTAAATTCTTTCAAGTCACCTTTGTTTATGAGATCTGAAGCAGAAAGAAGGAGGGTCCCTAGCTCTTCAGTCTAGGCCTGGGGATAGGAGAGAAGGAGATAGGTGAGAAGCATTTGGGGCATTCTTTCCTTCTTTCAGTACCTCTTAGTCTTAGCTACTGGGTCATTTCTGAGGACTCAGTGCACTTTTCTGCCCTCTGGTCATGCAGGGCCAACCACTGAACCACTCCTCTGTCCTGCCTTCCCTGGCTCTGGGTCTTTTCCCTCCTTGGCCTGCAAAACTAACATCTTCCCTCCCCCTCCCCGCCCCCCTTATTGAGGACTCTGCTTTCTCCAGGTTAATCTGATTAAATTCATTCCTGCCTAAGATGCCAGTCCCTGATTATGGTTTAAGGTCCTCTTAAACATCTTAGCTAATGCACCTGCCCTGTAACAGGGGCCTCTAAGGAACGGACCCAGAAGGACAAATACTTGGGACATATGAGGTGCCAAGACAAGAGGATTTTTGTTTGTTCTGAAGGAGTGGGGCATATGGACTCCCAAGAAGTGAGTGATTTTAACCTAGGGCTAGCTCGCCATCATTATTTTTATTTCTAGCAGCAGCAGCAGTAATAGTAGTAACAGTAATATTAATAGACTTAGTTTCCTTACCTATGAAATGAGGCTAACAAGAGCAAAAGTCACCTCTTGAACTATTGTGTATTTTAACATATGAGAAAAAAAATCCATTGTGGGCGTCTGAAATTTAAAGCTATCTTAGATAGATGAATTCATAAATTACATAAATATTTATTATATAAATTATATAATTATATAAATTTATATTTTATATAAATTTATGAAGGAAGATGCTATCAGCATCCAGAGAAAGAACTGATAAATAGATGTATAGAATTATTTCATACACACACACACACACACACACACCCACACACACGTGTGTGTAATGATAACCATCTCTAAGGTGTAGAGAAAGGGGAGGAAAAAAAGAAAAGGAAAAATGTGCATGATAACTTTATTATGTATTAAATGGAATAGCAAGTTGTACATAATAGATTTGTGGTTTCATGTGCAATCATCTTTTTTTATATACTGTTATGGAAATGCTTGTTTTAGTCCATAAATTAAAAATAAGATAAATTTTAAAAATTACAAATAAATTATATAATTGAAGAATTATCCAAATTATAGAACTGCTTACAACAAATGGTAATAAGATGTGTATTTTTGTTCAAATGTTAAAAAAGATTTCTAATTGCCTTCTCAAAAGAATCCACAAGGTGGCAGTGTACCAAAGTAAGTCAGTATTGGTTGCCTATTTCTAAGATCAGGGTGTTGGAATATCTTGTTCTGTGATTATTGTACCCTAGGTAATCACTGCAGAATGACAGTGGAATAGGTGTGCCTATGTAGACAGCAAAACTACCGAACACTGTAGCAGGTGAACAGTCAATGGTTGGGATTTTAATATATCAGTTTTTACCAAGACTTCTCTGATGTATGTATGCTTTCTTAGTGAAGTTTGGGTAGTCCTTCCACTGGATCAGATTGCAGATCACCTGCAAGTTGGTGGGTGGTCTTTAAAAGGAGCTGCAACCTAAAATGGTATCAGTCAACCTCCAAACAGCATAAAAGCAACAGAGATCTCCATACCCATGGTCAAAGCCTTCCCACCTTGATAGGACATGCCCCAGTTTGTGCTTTGCTGGGATAACTTCCCAAATCCAGTGTCATCTCCAAGCCTTAAGAAGAGGACTTGAGTGGAGGATTAAAGGCAAAATGCAGGAATGATTTTTCAGATTTATCCCACGTGGCTGGTTTTAAAAGATTTCATTTATGAAAGGCTGATTTTGTGAAATAAGTGCATTTCTTTAGGTTTTATATTCTAGAGTAGATATCTCAAATTTGCTGGCTACTTTTGGCTCATGAAATCAGAGTGCAACTAGAAACAGATGAAAATGTAATTGGGAAAATGTTAAAATCAATAAAACATAGATAATATGAATTTGTAGTTTTCTAAGTTAATATATCATCTGCAAGGATTTGGAGCTGTTTTTATCTGAGTTTAACACCACTGCTCTAGATGTCTTACAACAGTAGAACTGTCTGCAAAGGCAGGTTGTTAATTCCGCATTATTGTGGACTTCAAAAAAAAGGTTATATTACACAGCCCCTGAGGTTCCTTCTAACTACAATTAGTAACGGAAATCATTAACCTAAGGGTTGACTTAATTAGGGGATTCACCTGAAACGTTTAAAAATAGGTTTGATTTACATGGCATTTTATGTATTTTGTATGTATTTACACATGTATATTTTGTCTTCCTGATGTAAATTGCTTGCTACCTATGTGATCTTGGGCAAGTTAATTAGCTTTCCTCAGTTTTCTCATCTGTAAAATGAGAATTTCAGATCAGATGATCTATAAAGTAACATTGCCAGACTTAGATTTATAATCCCATGACTTTCAGTTTGGTCTTTGTATCCCCAGCAGTTGACAACCACTAGGTGGCGCCATAGTGGAGAGATCACTGGTCTTGGAAGTTGAATCTTCCTGAGCTCAAATACTGCCTTAGACGCTTTCTAACGGTGTAACCCTGGATAAGTCACTTTACCCTGCTTGCCTCAGTTTCCCTATCTGAACTGGAGAAGGAAATGGCAAACTACTCCAGTATCTTTGCCAAGAAAACCTCAAAATGGGGTCACAAAGAGTGGGACATGGTTCAAAGGACTGAACACCACCAATAACCCCAGCATGTGTGTGGACTAATTGATTAATTAATGCCTTTCAGTAATACTTAACAAGATACAATTGTAACGAGATAGCTTAGTTTCACAAAACTTCAAGTGTCCAATGCTAGAGTATGAAATGAGCGCTATCATTTTCTTTATTATTAGAAATAGATTGTTTCTTTCTGGGTACTTTTATCCCCAGCACCTGACAGAGTGACATTCACATGATTGGTGCAGTGAATCCTTGTTGACTGATGCAGTTTTTTAAATCTGTGAAGTTCTGGGTGCATGTAATTAACCACATATAACATTGAAAACGCACTTTCTGAAAAGGAGGAATATTCACAAATAAATATCAGCTCTTCCTTATTTCATCAGAGAGAAGCAAAAGGATGATGGAGAACCAATCAATCAACAAGCCTTTATTAAACTCCTCCTTTGTGCCAGGCACTGTGCTAGGCACTAAAGATACTAAGACAAAAATGAAATCATTTCTGCCCTCACAGAGCTTCTATATCAGAGGAAAAAAGATATTGACCCCAAGATATACACACACACACATACACACACATATGTATATACAAACATACACATATGTATATTTAATATATAGTCTAAAATTAAAATATTAGGTCATATAATATTTTATATACATATACACATATATATGTTATTCAGTTTTCAGTTATATCTAACTCTTCATAACCCCATTTGAAGTTTTCTTGGCAGAGATACTGGAGTGATTTGCCATTTCCTTCTCCAGCTCATTTGACAGATGAGGAAACTGAGGCAAATAGGGTGAAGTGACTTGCCCAGGGTCACACAACTAGTAAGGTTTTGAGGCCAGATCTGACTCAGGAAGATGAATGAATCTTCCTGATTCCAAGCCCAGCACTCCATCCACTGCCTCACCTAGCTGCCGTATAATACAAGGTAATTGGAAGGAGGAGGAGGTACTAGCATTTGGTAGTAGGAGGGGGAGACAAAATGCTTGATATGTCACATTATATTTAACGCTTAACCTGGTTCTTCCTTATGGTGCACATTGCTAAGGTGCTATATCAGTCTCAAGGTTTATTGGTTCCCTCTTTCTCTTTAAAAAGCTAACAATTAATGATGCTCTTGTGAACATAGGCAGCTGACAGCTCACTGTGAGTTGCAGCAGAAGCTCTCTGGTCCCTGCCAGACCTGGAAGGTTTTGCCAGCTGGAGCCAGGGCAGAATGGGGTGGGGGTACTCTGCAGATTCTGCGCGGTCAGCAGGGGCAGCCAGCAAGCAAAGGCTCAGGATGTACTGGAGACACGGGTTCTGTGGTTAGGCCCAGGCTACGTAGTGGGCACTGCTCCCATTTGTACCCCAGGACTGTTTGCCTCCGAGTAATTTATTTTTTGGACTTGGTAGTGTTCTGCAGTGGAGAGGGGGAAAAAGGGAAATGAGGCTTAGGTTTTCTTTTTTTTCAAGTAGACGATTAAAGCAATAACTCTCCCCCAGCCACATCCTCTTCTACATATTTGCTCAAAGGTTTACATTTTTTATTTAGTTATATATATATATATATATATATACCTCACCTTCTAAATAAAGAGAAATATGGTGGGCACTTAATAAATGCTTGTTGACTGACTGATCGATGATACTCTTAAAAATATTTTTGACAGCTTTTGTTTTCACATTGCCTGTATTGTCCCCCCCGCACTGTATCCCTTCCCTTCCCCCTCTCATAGAGCTATCCTGCATCATAATGATTTTTTTTCAAAAAGAGGAAGAGAAAAAAAGGATTTGGCTAAACCAATCCAAAAACAGACTTTAAGCAATTTTCAGTACCTGTGAACCTTCTGCTTTTACATAAGTCCAGAGGGTCTTCTCATAGTTCTTCTTTGGGGTCAAGCTTGGTTTTTATAACTTTGTAACAGTGACTAGGTTTTTTTGGTTTAAAAACCAAACAGGTTCTAATTCTTCTTTATAACATGACTAATGTGAAAATAGGTTTGATATGAATGTGTATGTAGAGCCTATATCAAATTGTATGCCATCTTGGGGTGGGGGCGGGGAGAGACAGGGCAAGAATTCGGAACTCAAAATCTTGTGGAAGTTAATATTAGAAACTAAAAATAAATAAATTTAATAATTTTTTAAGAAGAATTTTTTTAAAAATTGGAGGGAAGGTATTCAGTCTTTCCATACTGGTGATTTCCATTTAGAATCATAGAATTATAGATTTGTAACTGAAAAGAGGCCTTAGACATCATGTAATCTGAACCCTTTGTTTTTTAGTTGAGGAAACTGAAACCCAAAGTCAACACAAGTAAAAAGCAGCAGGGCTGAGTTTCAAACCCACATCCTTTAGCTATAACTTCAGTTCTCTTGGGAACTCAGAGGTCAACCACTGAACTCTGACTTTACAGATGAGGAAACTGAGACCCAAATGACCAAGTGCCCAATGATATCTAGGGATTAAAGCACCCAACTGTTGGGACTGGAAGCTCAATTCCGTGTGGACGGTCTCGGGCGGGTAAAAGTGAGACTTCTAAATCTTAGAGTCTTACAAGGCCCTCCATGAACAGCGGGGATTCGAGAAGGTTAGACTGAGCTAGCTCGGCTAGCTCGGGTATTTCCGCCTCTCCCCGGGAGATACGTGATGGGTGGAGTCTCCCTGCCCTCGAGGTCGTCCCGGATTGGAGCACACCTAGTTACCTAACAGCACGGTATTGAGATGCAAACTGTGTGGCTGAAGATTAAGTAGGATTGAGGAAGCCTAAAAGCGCTCTTAGCACGTGTGGAGCCAAAGAGAAAAGTAGGGCTCCGCTTCTTTTCTTTCCTCTCTCCCCTCCCCCTCTCTCCCCGCTTGTACTTCTACTTCCAATCCCTTAAGCTTAGCCTCCTTAGGAAATCTCCCCCTCTTCCTCCTAAGGAAGACCCCCGTGCACTTGTAACCGAAACCCTGTAATAAAGCTCAACCCCTGTTCGACTCTGGAACGTCCTTTCTCTCATACGTTTATCCGGTTTGGCCAACCGAAGACCTGGGACAGGTAAGAAAGACTCGGGTAGCCCAATACAGGCCTCTAGGCTTGGCACCCAACCACATTCTAACCTAGGTCCTCCAACCCCAAACCAGTGTTCCTTCACTCTGTGCCATTGATGGGTCATAGAATCATAGCTTTAGAACCAGAAGGGAACCTTGGAAGTCATCAGGTCCAATCCTCTCCTCTCACAGAAAAGCAAGTACAGACCCAGAGGAGTCAGTCACTCAGTCTGTCTACCAACACAAGAGAGAATGTGTCATTCTACACTGGCTGAGGGAGTTCCCTACTCTGAGGCCATCATGGGTCCAGTTTTGTTTTGGTTTTATTTAGTTCACAAATGGTATCACATCGTGTATTGTAGCTCCCCGGGTTTGGGTTGGATCTCCTTCCTGGACTGCATTGTCAGCTTCATGAGGGTGCTTCCTCCCTTCCATGTGAGCTCCTGGAGGACAGATTTTCTTTGTATCCTTAGCACAGTACTGGCATAGAGTAGGTATTTAATAAAATGTTTTTTGACTGATTAAGCATGAATTAACTAAATTCTGTATCTCCTTGACACATAACAGGTGCATTATTACAGTTTGTTGTATGATATTGGCTCAATTGTGAATGACCTGAGGCTGGCTAAGCTTCCTTAGAAAGCATAGTCCCCAGGGTAGCCTCTCACACCTAGCCACTTCAAGTAGTTGGTACAATCAGGACTCTTCCCCCCTCCAAAGGTTCTCTGCCAGGCCTTCTCTGCTCCCCCAGTTTTAGTAGAGATAAGCCAGAAGATCTAAACTTCAAATTAATGCTTGTATTCAACTCTTTCCCCTCAAAGCAGTTGGGGTTGTGACTTTCCCAGGGTTACCCAGCTAGTAAGTATGAATTCGGCTTTTAAAAACTCCATTGAAACATTTAAGAATGTTTAAACATTGTCTCTGGAGAAGGGAATAGCTGTATTCATAGATGAAAGGACTTTAGACCTAGCGTTGGAAGAGCCCTCAGAGGTCATTGAGTCCAACCCCATTATTTTACAAATGAGGAAACTGAGGCAAATAGAAGTTAAGTGACATGCTCAAGATCACACAGCTAGAAAGCATCGAAAGTGTTTTCCCCTGGGTCCAGCCTATTTCTGGAGTCAATGACGAATAAAACAAAAACAGAGAAAAGAAAGCTGCAAACCTTCCAGGGGTCATCAGATATGCTCTTAGCAATACCACTCAGGATAGGACACCAGGACCCGCCTGGAAAGGTCGTCCACAATGCTGAGCACCTAGCAAGTAGACAACACCCTCCTAGCCAGTCCAACTCATAGCGGTTTCTTTATCTGGCACTAGAGGTATCCTGAAATTCCCACAGCCTGGGGCTTCAGACTTTTCTTCTTCTCTCTGTATTTTACGAAATATGTTCATGGAAATATAGAATGTTAGAGCTGAAAGGGGCCTCACTCCTGATCTAGTCCAATCCTCTCATAGTACAAATGGGGAAACTGAGACCCAGAGGAGCGTGACTTGCCCGAGATCCTCCAGCTAGTGTTAAACATTCTGTAAGGTTGTCAACCCTCCTCCACTCCAGGGGGAATCTACATTCATTCTGATTTTGCTAAGGCAGAAACACATGGAGAATATGGTTAACGCACGGTTTGTACCCAGGTGATCGGACTTAGGGTTTCATCAGAATATGGCCTCATGCCCCCAGTGCAGAGCTGCCTCAATGACCTTCTTTGTAATTGAGGGTCCTAGGGAACTGCCTTTAGCACAGAGAGGTTTACCCACTTGTCCAGGGTCACACAGCCAGCAAGTGTTAGAGAAAGGACTTGAGCCCTGGTCATCCTGACTCCAAGGTCAACTTCCAACGCAAAAAGCCATACTGCCTCTCATATAGGCATACAGTCATTATCATCGATTATTAATGATAATATTATATGATGATAATTATAATCAACATGGTGTTATGATGAGCGCATGATTGACATTGGCCACTAGGTGGCACCATAGTGAATAGGGCACTAGACCTGGAGTCAGGACAACCTAAATTCAAATCCGTTCCAATCAAATCTGGTTCAAATCCAATGAGTTAATATTTGTAAAGCACTTAGCACAGTGTCTGAAACACAATAGACATTATATAAACATTAGCCATATTAACAATAATAATTGATAGCACAGTGTCTGAAACACAATAGACATTATATAAACATTAGCCATATTAACAATAATAATTGATAATGATAATAATAAATCACAAAATAATATTTGCCTAGGACCTCACTATTTAAAATGCATTATCTCACTTAATCTCAACAGCCTAGAGACATAGCCTCTGTTGGGACTATTATATCCATTTTATAAATGAGGAAACTGAGGATAAGAGAAGTTTTGTGATGTTTTTCCCAGAGGTGAATCTGGGTCTTGTATTCAGACTTTCTGAAACTGTGCGGGGTGACAGAAAAAGCACTGTTCTTTTACTTAAGAATCAGTATACAAATATTGTTTCTGCCTCTTAGTAAGATCTTTGAGGAGAGCGACTGTTTTGCTTTTACGTTATATCTCCAGTGGCTAGGTTAGGGTCCAGCACATAGTAGGTGCTTTCTAACTGATTAGTAGTTGTATAATGGTGGGTAAATCCCTTAACTTTTCAGGGTCTCTATTTCCTGATCTATAATGTCAGGAGTTTGAACTAGATCATCTCTAAGGATCCTTTCAACTCTACCAAGTCAGGTAGTTAGCAAGAAAGAGGTGGGAAGTATCTTTTGCTCCAAATATGATGGAAAAAATAAAGGTGAGGATGAGAAATCTGACACTAATGCAGAACCTACATGCGATAGGTGATTTGGAATAAAAGCTTCTTGAAGGCAGGAACCTTTTTTTTTTGTCCCCAGAGCTGAGCATTGCACCTGGCATTTTTTTTTCTCCCATGATTTCAGTGGTGTAGGGGAATTCCTCTTGCTAAACCCCCTCTACCAATGCAAGCCAGAACCTTCTCTGCAGTTTATAATCTTAGAAGATTACTTCTGGCTCTGAGGCTAAGTCACTTGCCCAGGGTCACACAGCCAGCTTCTCTATGCCAGGAAAAGCACTTAGGACAGGTCAGGGGTCTGTATAATATGCTTTGTACCATACTGCCTCTCTGACACAGAGGGGCAGGGATTCATCATCATTAAAGGAGGAGGGAAGCTGAGTCTTGTTCAGGTAAGAGCCTGAAACAAGATCTGAACCCGACTCTCTTCATAACACTGTGCTGCCCTATACAGTAGATGTACCTCATCTATGGACATCAACATAGAGTAGATATTTAATAAATGCTTGCTGAATTGGATTACTTACTGTTTGTTTCCTGGTTGAAAGGCAGTGTCATCAAGTAGGATGATGGGAGTTTTTGGCTAGATCCCCAGAGTTCAGAAGCTTCATTCTACAAGAAAGGAAATAGTACTGTTGTTGAAAATCATAAATAAATGGAACCACCTCTCCATACGAACCCCAAGCAGCCCCCTACAGCAAGAGTGAGCTAGAAGGTGATGGCGCTCACTTCCAAGCAGAGGGAGTGCCTGTCCCAATGACAAGGCATGGGGAGTTAGGAGACAGAAGCAGGAGCCTTCAAGTACTGCCTTGTCCTACTTTCTGGCCTCAGTAAGATGAAGAGTCATGATGAGACCGTGGTCACTGTCTTCAGAGATTTGGAGGGTAGTCAGACTCAAGAAGAATAGACTTTTATGTGGCCAAGGGGTAAGAATTAGGACCATGCGTGGAGGTTTCAGAAGAGCAGATGCAGTAGACAGCAAGGTGGTACAATGCATAGAACACCAGCTCTAGAGTCAGGAGAACCCAAGTTCACATACTGCCTCAGACACATACTAGCTGTGTAACCCTGGACAAGTCACTTCACCCTGTTTGCCTCTGTTTCCTCATCTGTAAAATGAGCTAGAAATGGCAATAGAAGTCCAGTATTTCTACCAAGTACCCTCCTCTCTTTGAGCCTGTTTCCTCATCTATAAAACATAAGGGTTAGAATAGATGATCACTAATATTTTTTCCAGCAGTTAATATCCTGGATTTCTATGACACTCCTACCTAATGTCGTATATCAACTTAGGTCTACATAGAAAAGAATGAACTTTTGCATTTCGGCAAGCCAAAATTATGTTCTGCCCTCACAAGGCATCTTCTTACATTTTCCAAAACAAAACACTCACAAAGACAGACACACACACACACACACACACACACACACACACACCCCAGAATCTGATTGGATAGAACATCCCTCTGATAGATTAAGAGCTGCCAACTTGGATCCCAGTGCTGACAAGAGAGTTCCTTCCTCTTACTCTTATTTCCCATGACTTTTCCAGGGCATTTTGGGAGAATGATGACTGTCAGTATTGATGATGTGGGTTGCCTAGCAACTGCATTTGGGCTGGCTGCCATATGGCTTTAGGTCCTGCATTAGATATTATACAGATATGATGACTCTCATTCTTTAGCTTTCTCTTTTCTTGACAGTCAGCTTTCTAGGGGTATCAGAGTCTCCTGCCTTTCAATCAATTAACCAGTCAATCAGCAAGCATTTAAGTGTTTCCTGTGTGCCTGCACAGTCCTTGTGCTAAAAACATCAGAATTCAAAGGCCATTGTGATACAGATCCTGCTCTTCAAGAAACCTAAAATTGTGTGCATGTGTGTGTATATGTATACACATACACACATATATATATGTATGTATATATATATACACATGCAGGTATATGTATACATACACATATATACACATATGTATATACACACAAGCAAACAGGTCTATATATATACAATATAAAATCTGTTGTCTGCATGCATACATATATGTTATGTGTACATCTATAAGTCTGTGTTTCACATTGTATATATGTGTGTGTATAATCTTTATATACACACAAGAAAAAGTACATACATATGTACAATATAAAATTAGTTGTCTGTACACATACACATATTATGTATATATTGTATATGCCTGTTTGCATTGCACATATGTGTGTGTTATTTACAATACCACACACATATGTAGAATGAATACCAGGCAATTATGGTAGGGAGACTATGAGACTGCCCAGCCTGTGGGACAGGGACAAATGTTCTGATTTAATGAGTGGGTCATAAAAAGTAGCAAATATCAGCTATTTATTATTTCCATGAACTTCTAAGAGTGCATATAGGAGTGATTCCATCCACTCACTTGCTCCATTAGGGGCTTTGCCATATAGCACATGGGTGCTACAACCCATGAAGGGAAAAAAACAAAACAAACCATTTGATCCAAGAAAGAATAACCACAGCTCACATTTATGAAGAGCGTTAAGGTTTACAAAGATGTTTGTAAATGTCTGGGATCGGTGGATCAAGGAATACTATCTCCATCATATTGATGAGAAAGGTGAGGCACAAAGAGATGACATACTCAAGTCTCAGTTACTGGAAAGACAGAGGAAACTTAGTGACCTAATGAATCTAAAGAAAATGAAAATATGGAGGTCTGGGTCCTTTACAGGACCTGAAGAACCTGTTTTGGTTATCTCTCTATTCATGATTTTCCTTCCCTTCCTGCCACCATATCTGAAATGCCCACCATCAAAGTCACTCTTTGAAGATTATGTGAATTTTAATTTGGGTTGAGCTATTCTGTGATTTGAGAAGGGCAATTCATTAACACTTCAACTGATTGATTCATTGGCTCTGAGCATCTCTTACTTGGGAAATGGACCCTGAGGAAGTGAGTCACTGCATCAATTTGAACAAGGAGGTGAAGAAAACTCCAGAGCCTGAGGCGCTATGTGGACTCTAGAAAGTTGAATTCAGGACTCTCCAGCCCACGGGCATGAGGAATACCCAGTTCCTAAGGACATACAAGTCAGCTGTGTGATACGGCCACCAAAAAGCCATTGCCAGCTTGTGCTGCAGAGAGAGACATTAGGTCCTGGACTAGGGAGGTAATGTCCAATTCAATACAATTCCTATTTATTAAGTGCCTACTGTGTGCCAGTGCCGGAGAGATACAATGAATAAAAAGGTGGTCTCTCCCTCAAGGAACTTACAATCTACAAAGAGAGACAGGAAGGGAGAGGCAGGACAACAGGTGGTTCCCGGTGCAGGGGCATCTTGTTCCATGGCGTTGAAATCAGACAGAGCAGCAGGTGCAAAGTGGAGTGAGCTGAGTCTAGGCTTTGCCTTCTATAAAGGAAGGATTGGGAGGAGTGGGATACTTCACCCTTCAGACCTCCATTCAGAGGGGAGAGGAGTCAATCAGGGCTTGAATTAGCGGCAGGATGGTGAGTGTAGAAATGATGAGCACATCCTGGAAGGAGCAGACGCAAAGTGGAGAGACATCCCGTTGTAGTCAGCTCTAGTCCTACCACTGAGACTAGGGGACGGGAAACAAAGAATGTTTTCCTAAACCACCAGTGGTGGTAGCTAAAGAATAAGACTGGAGAAGAAAGCAGAGTGTCTATAGCCATATCACTAGATTTTAGAGGTGGGAAAGGGGGAAGGAAAGGAAGGGAACACGTATTTATTAAGCACCCAGAGCCATTGTGCCAATCACTTTGCAAATATTTCATTTGATCTTCACAAGAACTCTGGGAGGTAGGTATTATTATTATCCCCATTTTACAAATGAGGAAACCAAGGCAAACAGCGGCTAAGTGATCTGCCAAAGCTATACTATTTCTGAAATCTATCCATATCCTTTGTAAAATGTGGTGTCAAGAACTGAATAGAATGATGACAGGAGGTGGCTCAGTGGTGCCATAGTGCACAGAGAGCTGGGACTATATTTCAGGAAGGCTTGAGTTCACATCTGGTCTCAGACCCTTCCTTATAATTCTCCTTTCTTGTATTTGAATACAAATCAAGGGAGATATGAATTCAAATCCTGCTTTGGTTACTATCTCTGTCATTAGGCAAGTCATTTAACTTCACTCATCCTCAGCTTTCCCATTGCAAAATGGGGGAAAATAAATCTCAAAGTGAATGTGAACACCAAATGAGAAAACATCTATACAGCACTTTGTAAACCTGAAAGTGCTCTAGATATATTAGCTCAAGCTCAGTCACTGACTTCTCTTCCTTATTACAAAGAAGGGATCTGTAGGAAGGAAAACTTAAGGCCTCTTGATACAGTAATCTCCACTGATCTTGGCAGTAATGATTCCCTATTTAAAAATAATAATAAAGACTCTTGTAGGTTCTGTGGCCCACAGAGGCAGCGGATAAACCCAGGGATTTTTAGCCTTGAATTCCTCATCTTCTGGCCTGTGCCATGAGGCTTAGGAAATGTCAGCATAGGGAGGATGGGATTTTGATGATAATGATTCTGGGAACCACTTCGCCCAGCGGCTTGTGAGTCATTGTTTTCGGAGCTGTGGGAGCGTTCTTCTAACTCTGGTCCTTCTGGGAATGATGTCACATTTCGGGGACGAAACAAGCCTGTGTCTTCAGCACTGCCCGTGTGGAACATGGCACGGGAGGGAGCCGCTTGTACCGTGCACATGTTAGAGGCGATGATCTCATTAGTCTGGCCGATCTTATCAGAGTCAAACAAGGAGAAGAAGACAAAAGCCCACAAATGCCAACTGTTTGCTAATTGTTTTAGTTAGAGAAGATAACTGGATATCATAGAGATGCTAAATATAGTTTTTAAAAAATGCTTTGTTGCCTCTGAAAAGATCCAGGATGAAAAAACTGGTGAAAATCCTCATCCTGGGCAGCTCTTGCTCCTGTCCTCTGATAAACACTCAAATCGGGGTCTGCACAGCGGAACAGCAACATCCTCTAGGTCGTTAACATTTCGTATAACACTCTTTGTAGCCCCAGGGTATCTCCCCTTCTTTTCCCCAGCTCTTGTTGCATGAGAAGCATTGTGGTGTAGTAGATAGAGTCCTTGACTTGGATCTAGCAAGACCCTGCCTGGGATGTTAACTGAGTATGTGACCCGGGACAATTCAACCTCTTTGTACTTCAATTTTTTCCTTCTGTAAGATGATGGGACTGGGTTTGTGCCTCAGTTTCCTCTTCTATAAAATGATGGGATTGGACTTAGTCCTCTCCAAGGTTCCTTCTGGTTGTAAATTTACAATCTAGGCTGGCATCTTTTGAATGGCTCACTTTGAGAAGGTCTCAAAGTATATTGTTTCTAGAACCTTACTGTTTTCCGTCATTCATTTCCAAAAAGAACCAATGACATCATGGGATGAATTGTATTTAAGTGAGGCAGAGTGTCACAAAGTGGTCAGCCTCACTGTCTCCCAGAGAACCTTACTATGCTGTTGTCTAAAGAGGTGGATTTTATATAAAATAGATCCCCATTTCTATTTTGTTGTTGTTGCCAGGTGTTTTTGAAACAATCAACTTTTAGTCATATTTGTATTTCCTAACTCTATCTCGGTTCATCTCCAGAGACTTGAGAGAGTTCATTTTACTCTGATTATTTTTCTGTGGCATAAGAGCACCTCCAAGATCCACATCCTGTGAAACTTCACAAAAATTCCATGGGTAATTTGGCCCAGAGACAGCATGGCAGATTCTGATATATCCTCTGCCTATCTACATGTGATTGACTGCCATTTTTTTTCTGAGATTGCCCAATGATGTGCATCTTAGGTCAACATTATCTCCTCTGTGAAGTGGTTTTCCCCATGGGTCTCTGTGCTGTAGTAAGGTTTCCAGGAAGCCATCATCTGATCTAACTTGTGATTTACCAATTTCTTGGATTTGCTCTGGCCACACAATGGCTTCTACCTCAAGCTGACCATGACAGATCCTATAGTTTTTCATGGGTGTTTACTCACCATTACCTGTTCTATGCTTTGGTATTGGTTGTTCATGTCATATATTTCATCAGCATGATAAGCTATTGAAGATACAAGTTTCTGCCTTTGCTAAAAGCTTCTATGTCTATAAATAAGTGATTATGGGAAGATGCATAATGGACTTTGCCCTGAAATAATCATTTTTCCATTTATTGAGCACCTTTCTTACTAAGAACTAAATGTACTTCCTAAGTATTTATTTCAATATCTCTGTGGAAATAGCAAGGTTTTATAATCTCAACTATCCAGTAGTTCCACCAGAATTAACTTCAGACTTACTATGTGTTTAGCACGATGCTAGGTTTCTAAGTGTCTGGAACTCTAAAAGAAGTGGCAGCTGGGGGTATTGTGGACAGAGATCTAGATGTAGAGGAAGACCTGAACTTGAATCCAGGCAGTTGTTAGCTCTATGACCCTGTCCAAGTCATTCTATTTTTTTGTGCTTTCATTTTCTTATCTGTCAAGTGAGGGGGTTGAGCTCCATGGCTTCCAAGATCCCTAGAGGTTTTAAATCTATGATCTTATGAGAAGTTAAAGGTATAACAATAAACTTGCATTTATATGGAGCTTTAAATCAGTAAGTCAGAAAACATTTGGTAAGTGCCTACTGTGCTAAGGGAAGGGGATAAGGCAAAAGATAGTCCCTGCTCTCAAAGAACTCACAGTCTAATAATGAGGTAGATAACATATAAGCAACTATGTACAAACAAGATAGGGCTGCTAGGTGGCGCCATAGCGCATAGCGTCAGGCATGGAGTAAGGAAAACCTAAGTTCAAATACAGCCTCAGACATTTACTAGCTGTGTGACTCTAGACAAGTCACTTAATCTTGCTTGCCTCAGTTGCCTCATCTGTAAAATGAACTGGAGAAGGAAATGGCAAACCCCTCCAGTATCTCTGCCAAGAAAATCCCAAATGAGGTCACAAAGAATTGGTTACGATTGAACAGCTGCCACACAAACAGTGTGGAGACAGGATAAATTGGAAATGATTGAGAGAGGGAAATCATTAGAATTCAGGTTTACTTGGTAGGTGACTTATCGTATGCCATGCTGCTAAATGTCAGAGTCTGGAATCAAACCTGGGCCTTCTGATTCAGCCCAGGGTCCTTATGACTGGTTTGTATGTCAAGATCTTATTTTATTGATGAAGAAACTGAATGAATCTATGTGTTTAGAAAAGGTAAGGACATGCATTGAGTCTGCAATAGAAGCTAGACTCCAACCTAGATCTAGCTGGTGAGACATGGTCTCCTGTAGGAGAGACTCGAGTGTGAATCCTATCCCTGACACCAGCTTGCTGTGTGACTCTGACTTGAACCCTCACAGCCCTAGTTTCCTCTGTGGTAAAAATGAGGAGGATAATTCCAGGCACATCTGTCTCACAGTGTTTAGGCTGAATTTTGAGCATAAAAAGTGATACTGAGCAATTGTCAAAGTGCTGTACAAAATTAGCCATCTCTAGAATTTTAAAGCTACAACATTAAAAATAACCATCTCCCTTAATCGCCTTGTGTTCATCTGAGGACATGTAGCCAAAGGATTAAATGACTTATCTCTGTATCGTCATGGAACTAAAAAGATACCAGTCTGGGGAAGCCCTCAGAGGACCCTTTCTGACAATCATGCTTTGAAATGCATCAAACAAAATGAACGTGATGACAAAGGACTCTAGCTGTCACATGAAATGTTATCAAAATATTTCAGTAGCTAGGATTTGTATGGTGGGTGCTTTGTAAATGCTATATCATTTTATGCCCACAACAACCCTGGAAGCAGATTCTATGAGTAACTCCGTTTTACAGATGAGGGGAATAAGGCAAACAAAGGTTGAGACTTGTCCCTGGTCACTCAGCACATGTCTTCTCGACTGAA